>NC_044057.1:18406166-18483666 GCF_902167405.1 Gadus morhua
ACATGTTTATCTTCAAGGTTATATGCTCCATTGAAGCAGAGAAGTAACAACAATAAAATGTCATTTTCAGTGTAATAATTATAGTACTATTTTCAATGATATATTATATAATATATTATAATAATTCTAATATTATTACATTATGGAGAATATTATTGATTTTATTATAACACGACGGTGACATTTTTCTTTATAATGTATTCGAATTTTTGTACTTTTTTCATCTTAAACAACATTATGCAGTGGAAGATTTGCGTAACCTACCCTTTTATTTTTACACAACACCACAGATCAGACGTTAGTGAATTTGAGGTCCGTGCTGCTGCTGCTGCTGCTGATGATGATGATAATTATGATAAAAACGATGGTGTACGTTTCAGCTGATGAAGCTGAACGAAGAGTGGGACAGGGTCTATCGCCACGCCACCGCGGATCTGCAGCAGAGGCTGGAGTCTCTGGTTCAGGAGACCGCTGCTGCTAAACAGCTGAATAAACGACTGCTGCTCAGAGTGGAGAACCAACAGGTTAAGACGCACATACACTCTAGGCAGAGTTCTGGGTTTGAAACCCGTTGTGCGCAGTTGTTGAGCAACATTCATAACCCCTACCTGTTCCTGCCATCTCTCTAAAATTCCCAGTCAAACACACTGGATAAAAGGGTCTAATAAAGCAAGACATATTTAAAACATTAAATCATAATCGATCAAATCTTACAATTTAACGTATAATTGTCATGCAAGATGTATATATATTGTCCCATGTTTAACAGGAATTAATTAAGCCTTTCAGTGAACATAGTTTGTATGTAAATCACAGCCTCACGCTGAGCATACGGCAGCATGTGCGTGATACATTGTCCCGTGTTTAACGTGGATTCATTGCGATTTGCAGAGTACGAGGGACTACTACGAGCAGAGCCTCTTACAGGAGCTGAAGAAGAACCAGGACCTGCAGGACTACATCCGCCAGCTGGAGGGCAGAAGGGCCCAGAAGCACGCCAATACCGCCCACACAACCCGCACAGACCGCACCGCCGACCAACAGGTGCTTATTCTCTCTGCTGAGCTCCATCAGTGCGTGTGTGTGTGTGTGATTAAGTTTACCCATGACCTTCATCACCTTTCAAATCCCCCCCTTGGTTTCTTTCCGTGTCCGTCCCACAGGGTCTCCGTGATTTCGTCCACATCCCAGAGCCCACTGTGTCCCCCTCCTCTGATATCCGAGCTACCCCCGCCCCCCAATCCGCCAGCTACGGCTCAGGGTCCCGACCTCAAGGCGGCTTCCACCCCTCCTCCTCCTCCTCCTCCTATGCCTCTTGCTTCTCCCCGTTCAATCACCCGGAGGCAGGACCGCCTGACATGGGGACGCAGTACCGACCAGACGGAGACCAGGATCTGAAGGAGCAGCTTCAGGCCCTGAGATGTCAGGTGGGTTGTTGCCGGTTCCCGAATCCTAAATGTTTTGCTTTATTCTCTATATTGTGATAGGAAGGTGCTGTTGTCATCGCCGCTGTTGCCAGGGGAAGATTTTTGGGCTGTGGGAGTTTAGGGCTACTCGCGTTGTTTTGGTGGTCAATTGGCGCCACCCAGTGGTGATAATTAATGAATCACCGGAAATGGGAACGTGATGACGGTAGAATGAGAAACATGGCAAATATTAAATCAATTTAATATTGTGTCACCAGACGCAGATCTATGAAGCAGAGTTTCAGACAGAACACAAGGACCACAAAAACACATTGCAAGAAAACCGGAGGTTGAGGAGGAAACGAGAGGAAATGCGTCAACAGGTGGCGCTGTTGCAAGAGCAGGTTCGTTCTTTGATAGAGAATATTATAACATAATTTTATCAGTTCTGTTGGCCATATGTCTTTCTCTACATTTAACGTTTTATTTGTGCCTCATTTTCTCAATTAACCCCAACATATTTGTCATGCACGCGGCAGCTTAAGGTCTATGAGGATGACTTCAGAAAAGAGCGGTCAGACAAGCAGGTACTGCAACGTCTGCTTGGGAAAAAGAATTCCCCCACCAAGGATGCCGTACTTGTTCATCGCTGCAATAACGAGCAAAAACCTCCAGGTGGCGACAAAGGAACGCACAGTGGAGAGAGAGCTCAAGGACAAAACCATCCGCATTGTCCCAATCAATGTTACATCGGTACTCTCTCGAATGAGAATTTAGATTACTGATCCTAAATTACCAAAATTACTGATCTAAAATAATATCGATCTCAAATGTGTCTGAAAGGGGCGATTATATTTCGTTCGCTCACATTTGTGAAGACCAATCATGAATGGGCTATTAAAAGCGAATACTGGAAAATAGTCGTAAAGTGTCTTTAATGGTTTCAAATGGTTTCAACAGCCCCTGGACTAGTCCCTTTATAAATATACTTTTAGATCCGCCCCAGGCTCTGTGCCGTCTCCCCCAAGACATTCAGCCATCCAATTGGAGGACTGGATCCTATAACCGGGGCCCTGACGAGCTCCGATTATTCAGATTCTAGAATGATATTATCTTTAGACATTAATTCAACTCTTACATTGTTACAATCATGTAAAGCGAATTATTCTTTTTTTTTTTAATTTGTTTAAATAATAATACCTATATATTTTTTGACAATTCATATAAATTATGCCATCATATTTATGTTATGCCGTGTGTGTCTTATGTAGGAATGTGTGTGTGTGTGTGTGTGTGTGTGTGTGTGTGTGTGTGTGTGTGTGTGTGTGTGTGTGTGTGTGTGTGTGTGTGTGTGTGTGTGTGTGTGTGTGTGTGTGCGTGCGTGTGCGTGTGTGCGTGTCTTTCTAACAATAACTCATTCTCATACATAGACGCCTCGACCGAGTCAATGTGATATGTTGATGAGGTCCGGATGATGACATTTCAATAAAATGCTCATAAACAATCATACTGAGAGATGCGTCCCTGAATAGCCTACTTATTTCTTCATGTGAATAGCAACTGGTGCATTGCCAGTGCACCTGATATCGGGGATTTTCCCCCAAAACAATAATTCCCAAATCCATCCACACCCTTAACACACGCACTCTTCATATTTGATCCTTCATTCTGTCTAATATCAGGCCTACACGTTTAATTTTATCCCTTGGCACCTGCATAGCACCCACATAAAGAGAGCCTTCAGCCACGGATTCATCAGCAGGCCTGTTTGACTGAAACTAAGGTTCCATGCGGTTCTGTCGGCCAGGAAGGAATGCTTTGTGCGGAAAGATGGGAACTTACCTGCCTGTCTTTGATAATGATCTTGTTTAGTTGTTCTATTTCCCTGTAAAGTCCCACAATGAATACACACTTTTAGGCTGAAAAAAATAGTACAGCTTCCGCAACTTGTCAATTGACTCCCAAAGATTTTCCGGGCACAGGGTGAGGTTCCAGAGAAGGCAATAAGGAAAGGCTGCACACGCAGCTGCGACACCTGACGCATAGCCTACTGTCGTGACGTTTATCGGAACGGGATGCCGAAGCAAAATCATTGCATTTCCGACATGGAGTATCCAGTGACCACCCACCCATCTTAACCATATATAGGAGACCATCAATCAGGCCCAGGATCCAGACATGGGGGAACTTGACTCGAGTCAGACTCGAGTCGCAAATTTGAGGACTTGAGACTTGCTTGAGTAACACTGATAAAAGACTCGACTTGACTTTGACTTGGTCTTCATGACTTGAGACTTGACTTAGACTTGAGACAGATGACTCGAAAGGACTTTTCTAAAGTTATATTATAGGTTGGATATGTGATTTGCGATACGCCAGCAGATTTTGAAAAGACGCAACTCAAATGGTCCTACCCACTCTACTTCAACGCTGACTCTGACTCCACCCATTCCAAGTACATGGACGCGCAATCACACAAGAGCGCGAACACAGATGCGCGAGAGTGGGCCAGGGCAGGCTAGCTAGGTTGGAGTTTAGGGTTGTATTCTAGCGCTAGGTCCAAATGTGGATTAGCTAGTAAACTAGCTACAATAGCTACCGCAGGATAACAACAAACAGAAGCTTGCTCTGAGTCACGAGCTTTGAGTACGTGCACGAAGAGGTCACGCGCGGGGGGAGGGGGAGTGCAGTACGACCGTTTGATTGACGTACTTAATGTGTTTCTGAAAATCATTGGCTGGAGTTTTTCGAGCCCTGCCCGTTCCACAGATGATTAACTTGTTTAATTTTCATGTCAGTAGGCTACTTCTAACTCAGTGGTTTTAAGTGTCTTTTTGTTCAAGGTGGAGGTACGAGTTATAGCAGTCCCTGCATCAAGTGCACCTGTTGAACGTGTGTTCAGCCATGGTGGGGTGATAATGTGACCGCATCATTCAGAACTCAGTGACAAAGTACTTTCAAATTATTTTTTTTGCAAATGCAATGCATTGTAAGTCGATGTATGTTGCGAGGCAGCAAGATTGCTACCAGCTTTCAGGCTTGTGTATTACTATTTCCCCTTCCTACAGTATGTGTATGTGATATTACTTTTGAAATATTCTTTTTTTTTCATGTCTGATGCCATGTGTTGCAAATAATATTCTACAACATGTAGGGAGATTGAGTGATTGACTTGATCTGTTGTCGTATACAGCTACCTAGAGGTTCTATTTGATTCTGTTCATAGGTTGGAGGTAATGATCATAAAAAACATTTTCAAACTATGCACATGATGGTTTTGAATAGTTTGAGTTATTGTTATTGTTAAGACATTGTTATTGTTAATGTTGTAGTAAAATGAACCACTCTCTTTACCGATTTTTAAATGTGGAAGTTAGATCATCAGATTTTTGTATGACTTGACTTGTGACTTGCTTGACTTGAGCAATGACTTGACTTGTGACTTGCCTGATTCTCACCACAGTGACTTGGGACTTGCTTGAGACTTGAAGGTTATGACTTTAGACTTGCTTGTGACTTGCACATTAATGACTTACCCCAACCTCTGCCAGGATCAAACCCCCTGACACCTCTGAGAGAGAAAGCCAAAAGGAACACGGAGAGAAACACACAGGTAGGGTGCTGTGTGCCATAGCCTACCATTGGATGTTTAACCTCCTTTGGTTTTGGTAGTAAGTAATGATTCTGAAAGAGGTAAGTCATTCAATAATTGGTAATAATAGGTGTAGGCTACTAATGCTGCTAATAATAATAACAACAATAATAATATATGACAAAAAGATTTTATTTTCATTTAATATTTTTTCCCCCTCTCAAGTTATCTGTTCACACTTGACATTAGTACGCGTCTTGGGTGATCCGATCACAAGTGAACAGCTAGTGTGAAGAAGACCGCATTGGGGATGTATTAGGATCAGACCGCTAAGACCACATTCGGAGGTGGTCTGGGCCGCATATGCCAATGTAGGCTATGTCTATGTGGGCATATGTAGCCTAGTATTCGTATAATGTATTATAAAATATCACAACTCAATTTTATATTTATTTTATGTTAGAAAGATAGGCTATTGTACAATCAACAGATATTCAGCTATCTGATACGGGGAACCTAAGCCGTGATCACCGGTATAGAGTCCCGTACGTGCAGTAATGATGATCTTCCCTGGGGACGGTCGGGCAGCATGCAGAACTCCTCTTTACGTAGAAATTATGTGGTCAAACGTTCGACACAATAGGGGGAATATATAGGCCTAAGTACCCAACCATGCCCTAGCCCTATACCCTACAATACAGGTTCAAATGACTTTCGATATTGTGTCTATAGTCTCACAACATGCTTGATCATTTGCAATTTGCCGGCTTTCCCTTAAAGCGTTTGTTTTAATTGCCCCGTCCCAAAAAGAAAACGCATGCGCTCTTTATAAGAAAAAGACTCCCATGGCACGTCCTCCCGGTCTGCGTACAAAACAGATTCAATTAGCAAGTAACAGATTCTATTTAGCAGTGAATGCTAACAAAGGGGTCGCTGTTTCTAGTTGAATACAGGAGCAAGAACAGCAGAAGTAGAGATGAGTGCACAAAAGCTACAGGACACCTACAACCAGCAGGGTTACGTCTCAGGGCTGCCTGTGTTGAGCCCTGCGGAGCTGTCGGACGCCAGGCAGGCATTCTCTGCCCTGGAGGAGGAGTTTGGTGAGTAGGCTTACCACAAGAAGGACTGATGTAGGAGTGTGTGTGTGCGTGTGCGTGCGTGCGCGCGCGTGTGTGTGTGCGTCTGTGTGTGTGCAGCCAATTCTTACATTGCCTTACAAACTCCACAGAACCGATAACCAGAGTTTAACCGCTACTAACTCAGGTTATTTATAACTAGCACTGACGCAACTCAACGCCTTCCTTACCCTGCAGGTAAGGAGTACACCCAGTACAGCCTGCACAATGTCCACCTCCAGTACCAATGGGTGATGGCTCTGGCCAAGAACCCCCGGCTGCTGGAGGCCATCAAGTCCGTCGTGGGCCCCGATGTCCTACTGCTTGACTCCCGCTTCATCTGTAAATACCCGACATCCGGCGCTGGTGCTGCCACGACGGATCAGGCCAATGGGACCGTCCCAGAAGACCAGCTCCCCTTTGTGGCCTGGCATCAGGACATGAGGTACACTATGCATCCAGGATGGGGTCTGGCTTCCACAAGACTTGGTGGGATGGTGGTTGGGTAACTGGGTTTTGGGTGTGTTTGTGTGTACAGGTATTGGGGCATCGATGGAGGACCGGTGCTCTCTGTGTGGCTGGCCCTGGATGACTCGCTGGAGGATAACGGAGCGCTGAAGGTTATACCAGGTAACACAGCTTTTTGTTTGGTCTCTTCTGACACTCTTCTATCACTCGCTGTGTTTATTGGCCTTGTTCTGCCTTGGTTCTAATGTGTGCTAGATCTATAAGCCCCATTGGCACATCAGAACTTTATTTTCTTCTCGTTCCTTCATTCTTCTTCTATCTTTCTTTCTCGTGCCTTCGTTCTTTCATTCTGTCATTGCATCAATCTTTCATTTATTATTTTCATTCTTTCTTTTTCATACAAAATAATGTTCATACCAGCATGCTACCACATGAGCTAGCTAAGCGCCATGGCAACATGCTGTCGGTCAACCAGGAGATCCCTGAGCACCTGGTGGACAGCGGGAAGGCTGTCCTCTGTCCCCTGTTGGCCGGACAGATGTCTGTAAGTGATGAGAGTTTGTTGTTGCATGAGAGGCCTTGGCTGTATTTCATACTTTACCCTAGCCTGGCTATTGCCAGACCAAGCTCAATGGTAGGTCGCACGGTGACGTTGGTCTGGGGAAGCTGCGGTCATTTTCGTCAGCTCAAGAGGCGTGATCATCGGGCCTAGTTCAACTGTCTCCCTGTCGTCCTTGTGTTAAACCAGCCAATAGCGCACCAGGGGTGGGAGAAGCCCGCTCGGTGATTGGCTCCCATTAAAATGTATCGGAAGCAGAAAGAAATGAATTGCTCTTCTCCAGAACCTTCTGCAAGGCAAATTTAAATCGCCGGCAGAATGGGCAGGGCTACCAAAGCTAACTTTACCTCTCTCTCATAAACACAGGGGAATTGCTCATATATACTCGCGAAAGTCTGTTCCTATAATGATTCTCACAAATACTACAAAGATTACTTAGTAGTCAGAGCATAGCTAAGATTTTATGGACCGGCGGACAAGCAGCTCCGGCGGGGGGAACTCGGCGGCAGCTCAGCTCCAGGAGCACGATCCCTTTCTCTGCTGGCGGTACCGCCAGAGCTGCCGGACTGCCGCTGAAGCTTTGGCGGCAGTCCGGAGGAGGAGACATGGAGGAGAAAGGAATTGTACTCCCGGAGCTGAGCTGCCGGACTGCCGCCGAGCTACCCCGGCTGGACTTTTCAGCTTCCGGAGGACGCCCGCTGGAGCAGCTGGACTATTTATAATAATATTATATATAGTATTATGATTATTATTATTATTATATTATATTATATTATATAGATATAGAGCTCCAGGAGTCCGCCAACGGCGAAACAATCCCTTCTCCTCCATGCTGTGGTTCAGTCTGACAGCTCATTGGTCAATGTTTACTTGTTGTGAAAACCCCATGATATGTCTCCTTTAAAGAATTTTCTGTGTAACTGAGAGCATTTCACATGTGTATGTGTGAGAGATAAACAATAAAATATGGCCCATCCGGCCTCTCGTTTGTAATTGGTGCAGTCTCACAATTAAAGAAATGACTTTCGGCCTGTATTATATATTCACGGTTCTTTGGCGACTTTTGTAGATCCATGATGGATTCCTGGTTCACGCCAGTGACCCCAACATGTCCCAGAGGAGGCGCTGTGGTCTGGTGATCCGTTACGTCCCACCCTTTGCCTACCCCATCCATGTGAGTACAGTGAGCCGTTCCACTGTGATGTCAATGATGAGGTCATGGTCATGCACATGGGTAATGCCGTCTGCTCGTCTTTGTGTCCATCATTGTGAGTGGCTGACTCTGTCTGTGACTCCGCCTCTGATAGGACCTTGACCGACCCAGGAAGTTCAATGCAGTGGTGTTGGCCAGTGGAACAGACCAGTTCAATCATTTCTCCAGCTGAAACCTTTTGCTTTTCTACCTGTAACTGAATATTTACACACATTAAAAAGTCATACACTGTTATGGTATGACGTTTAGGTCTATGAAACGACCACCTTATATTGTATTTGCTCTGAAGCGCATTCCCTGTGAACAATGATTTGATTTATCTTAACCTATGTGATTTGTTCATCTACATTTATTTATCTACTGTATCTGTATTTATATTAGTGTCAAATAAAAAGAAAGTCATACCCAGGCCTGCAGTGTGCATTGTTTCCATATGAGCCCTGAGCGGGAATAAACTGTACTGTTATTTTCCACTTTCATCCATAGATGAAAGTTTACAATAATTCTTCTTCATATCCATGTCATCAATTAACAGGTTGGGGTCCAAACCAACAAATCCAAACCTTTCAGCTGGGATAATCATAACCTTGTTATGTTTGATCACACACCTGTTTGACAACACCTTGACACACATTTTGGAGCAGGCGAGGTGACATGAGACAAAAAAATTATAAAGTGCACTGCGCTTTTGTAAATCGCACACACGCTTTTGTAAGCCATGTGTGGGCTTAAAGGTGACATATGCCGCTTTCAAAACACTCGGAAGCTCCAATGTCTTTACATAAACCTTCCTTCTTCAGAAATAAGAGTGTTCAGGAAAAAAGTATGGATGCCCACAGGGGGCCTCTTTGCGCTTCTTTGCTGAATCAGATGAATCAGTTATTATTATTACTTGCGATTGTTGAACATGAGAGAGAATTGATCAGGGGACGTTTATAATTATAATAATAATAATAAAATAATGTAGGAGATCGCAATGAAATGGAGACGGAGACTTGATTGCCGGTGAAAAACACGAGAAGGATTTATTTCCCAAAACACAGAACCCGCACAGCCAGAGGTGCGTTCCTTAAGACCTGCGTTGTAACACCAGGTGGGTGCCACGCCCCCTTCCCTTAAAGGGGGCACGCACCATACAACACACACAGTGAATACGATACCGCTACAGACGCCCCCCCAGAATTCACACTCCCGAACAGTCAAGGCCAACGGGAAGGAGCCCTGAGCACCCGCCGAAACGACTCAGCGGAACCGGTGCGGGGGCCACAGCAGGCAGTGCAGGAGTCATGAGGCGGTGTGGCTTGGAAACCGGAGGACGACCCCGCCGCGGGGGCAGAGCCAACCCCACGGGCTGGTCCAGATCCAGGTGGGCTGGCTTGAGGCGATCGACCGAAATGTAGTCAGGCCTGCCCCCGATGTCTACCAAGAAGGCCTTGTCACCGGCCTCCAGGACGCGAAACGGACCGTCGTAGGGAGGACGGAAAGGACCCCGATGGGCATCATGGCGGATGAACACATACCCCGCCGTCCGCAGGCTGGGCGGCACACAAGCCTTCGGGAGGCCGTGCTGCGAGGTGGGCACCGGCGTGAAACCCCGGACCCTGTCCTGGAGCGAGGTCCGCTCCTGGGCTGCCGACCAGGGAGCTGTGGCGGTGGGGATGAAATCCCCAGGAACCCGTAGTGGCTGTCCGTAAACCAGCTCGGCCGACGAAGCCCGCAGGTCCTCCTTAGGGGCAGTCCGGAGGCCCAACATGACCCAGGGGAGCCTATCGACCCAACCGTCATCCGTAAGGCTGGCCCGGAGTGCAGCTTTCAAGGAGCGATGAAACCGCTCACACAACCCATTAGCCTGGAGGTGATAAGCGGTTGTTCGATGGAGCCGCACACCCAGGCCCCCGGCGACCGCATTCCACAGCTCGGAAGTGAACTGAGGTCCCCTGTCAGAGGAGACATCAGAAGGGGGGCCAAACCGGGCGACCCAGGTGCCTATGAACGCCCGGGCCACGTCAGAGGTCGTAGTGGATGCCAGCGGGACAGCCTCCGGCCAGCGGGTGCTCCTGTCCACCATCGTTAGGAGGTAGCTGAACCCTTGAGAGGGCGGCAGGGGCCCCACCAGGTTCACATGCACGTGGTCGAACCGCAGCTCCGGCACTGAAAAATGCGCCAGCGGAGCAGTCACATGCCGATGCACCTTGGCTCGCTGGCAAACCACGCAGGCCCGAGCCCAGTCCCGAATGTCCTTCTTAAGGCCATGCCAGACAAACTTCCCGGCCACCAGCTGCTGTGATGTCCTCCGCCCAGGATGGGCAAGGCCGTGCACGGCATCGAAAACCTGACGCCTCCAACTGCCGGGCACGACCGGCCTTGGCTGTCCAGTGGAGACGTCACACAGGAGCGTGGCACCGACGTTGTCGTACTTGATGTCCTCCAACCTGAGTCCCGTGACAGCTGTCCTCAGAGCCTGGACCTCCGGGTCGGAGGCCTGATCACCTGCCATGCTGGTGTAGTCGATTCCCAGGTGGACAGCTCCTGCGATGGCCCGGGAGAGGCAATCAGCCACGTGATTGTCCTTACCCGCCACATGGCGGATGTCCGTGGTAAACTCGGAGATGTAGGCCAGCTGTCGCTGCTGACGGGCAGACCACGGCTCCGAAACCTTCGCCATCTCGAACGTCAACGGCTTGTGGTCCACGAAAACGGAGAATGGCCGAGCCTCCAACAGGAAACGGAAATGCCTAATGGCGAGGTAAAGGCCGAGGAGCTCTCGATCGAAGGTGCTATATTTCCGTTCGCAGGGGCGGAGCTGCCGGCTGAAGAATGCCAGCGGCTGCCAGACGGTTGATCAGAAGGTTGCGTGTTCAAATCACGTCAGGGTCACCAATGTAGGAGATCGCAATGAAATGGAGACGGAGACTTGATTGCCGGTGAAAAACACGAGAAGGATTTATTTCCCAAAACACAGAACCCGCACAGCCAGAGGTGCGTTCCTTAAGACCTGCGTTGTAACACCAGGTGGGTGCCACGCCCCCTTCCCTTAAAGGGGCCCGCACCATACAACATACACAGTGAATACGATACCGCTACAATAATACATTTAATTTAGAGGCGCCTTTCAAGACACCCAAGGTCACCTTACAGAGCATATAGTCATCATACATTTTTTAAAAAGCAAGACATTGTGGAAAAAATAAAAAAATAAATAAACATAAGCAATAAGAAATAAATAAATCAAAAACAAGACAAAAAAAAAAAACAGTGATCAGTTAGACGTTGTGTGCGAGTTTGAACAGGTGAGTTTTGAGTTGTGACTTGAAGGTTGAAATGGTGTCTGACTGTTTTATGTGTGGGGGGAGGGAGTTCCAGAGCCTGGGTGCTGAACAGCTATAGGCTATAATGTATCGTAATGCAAATGTTAGAATGGGTGCTAAGTTCGCCTCTTAGTGCTTGCTGCAAGTTCAGCTGCAAGTTTAGTCTATCACTGTAATAACAGCGTAATGGGCAGCCATTGTTGTGACGTGAACAAGGAGTACTCGGGTAGCTTTACTTCCGCACGAAAGTCATAGCGAAATCTCAGACCCAACAGTGTTCAAAGCACTTTCCTCCGAGCTTAAGGACCCAACTTCCGAAACTCCTTGAAACTCTGAGCTTTTTGAAGACGGCAGTATTATACCACCAGGTGTGAGTGTGATTAGCCATTACAACTTGACATCACCTTCACCACTTGATCAACCTGCCATATATAGGGCACTTCCATTTACCAAAACTCTACAGCCAAAGCTATGATGTTGCAGTTAATTACAGTTCAACAATATAAACAACTTGAAGCGGTCCAAAATATTATGTTCAGTCATCACTCTCAACCCACCTGCTTCAACCCTGACAAAGCTTATGACCTACTTTATGAATCATTTAACAACAGCCTTCTAAACCTCTAATTATGTCCCATATTCAGTGTGTATTTCACTGCCTCAGTACAGTATTCCCTTGCTTGGTTCAGACGCTCGACGCGAGATTAATGTACCTTCTAATTAAACTCAACAGTCGTTTCTCAGAAAATGAATGGCAGAGATAATTTATTAGACTCAAAACAAAAGGTATAAAAGTATCATTTTAATAATCAGAATCCTTTCTAAATGCCGCTCATGGGAGCGTGGGCGGACCTTTACTCTATGGTGGCGGGACACATTATCAATATTGTCAACAATGTAGGTCAATAATGTTTACTGTAGCTTTCAACGATTAAATGTTACATTGTGACTCCACATTTGTACCACTGAAATTTTGAATATCTTATTCTGCAGATTTCTGTTATAGTTTACTTAACTATTGGCAAGATTCATAATATATATATTTTTAAACAAGCTAAGTTTCAGTAAAGCTTTTTCATAAAATGATGTAGTGTTTAAAGTAAGTTAGAATCAGTGGTCCACTAATTATATTTGTTTTAAGCACAGCACACCGACTTTTCTGGTAGACTTTTCTCACTTAACTGGAGAGGTCACAACTGACCTTTTAGGCAGCCTTGGCTTTATAGTTTCGAGTCAAATTTTTAATCTGTGAAAGGACACATTGCCATAAATCAATAAGACACGTGGAGTACGGCACCTTATTTCAAAAAGTTTATTACATATTGGTTGAATCAACAGATGAAACGAAATGTCATCTGAGGATGGTGCAGAAAGATTAATTTGAGTTCAAATCATACAATGTAAAAACCTAACAATGTCAATTTACATATACATTTAGGGCATTTAGCAGCACTCAAACAACAAAGAGTAAAATTCCAAAAGCACAAAGCCCTTTTCCTAGGCCAGTTTCAGCAGCTCTGAGACCATGACGCCGATGCCATCAAACACCTCGTGGAAGGCAGCGTTGCACATGAAGGCGCTGGTGGTGACCAGCTTGTTCTTCACGTCCACGTGGGCCTCTCCAACGTTCTTGTTCACGTGCGTGCAGCCCATGTCCTTCATCACGCCCGCCGTCTGGGCGTAGGGCCACCTGTGCAAAGGAAACCAACATTTCAATTACAAAGTAGTTCATTATTGAAAAATGTTCTAGAAATTAGTAGAAGTTCATTACAACAGTAGACCCCCTGAGTGGTTTATTTGGTCTATACCACAGCTACCAACAATTATTAGATATATTCATTACTTCCATTTGTTACCTTATTGGTACCTTGAGCATTTGGTTTTCGTGTTGCCAAGAAAACATGTTGTCGAATTCTATTTGATTGTTTTAAATATTGGTTTGTGGCACGACATCGAAATACTAAAAGGCAGAGGTGCACACCCATGGAACGTTTTTGATCAAACACATACATACATACATCCATAAATACATACTTATATACATACAAACATTTATAAATAACTACACCCATGATTAGGTGTACTGTTAAACAATAACGCAGGACACCTTTACCTCAGCAAGGTGCATCATTTCTCCCCTTTAGTGCCGTTCTCCACGAGAAGCCCTATGGTTTGATCTGAACATTGATTGGCAATAGCATACATGTCTGCGGGTGAAACACAAGGAAACATACTTTTCACACTCTTTGTCTTGGCCCACGGTGATCTCGCAGCCAGGCAGAGCCTTGGCGGCCAGCACTGGGGAGATGCAGCACATGGCAAGGGGCTTGCCCGCCTGCCTGAAGGCCTTGATGACCTTCTCCACCTGGGGCTGGACGGTGTAGTCCTTCCCCTTCACCGCCCAGTCGCTCAGGTTCTTAGCCACTCCGAAGCCCCCTGAAGAAGGGAAGGGGTAATCGGTGGAAATTAACACACAAACAAAAAAATCAGAAATGAATGATTGCACATAACTAAACACATTAAGAAATACAAAGTAAAACCATAAATAAATAATGCCTCAATAGGCCTAACGGAACCGACGACTGTAACGTTCAGCTAGGAATGATCCATTGTAGTGTCTGAATTGGGAGCCAATCGCACCTGGAATGATGAGGGCGTCGAAGTCTTTCACGTCCAGCTTGGTCAGGTCGGTCACGTCGCCCCTGGCGATACGTGCGCTCTCCTGCAGCACATTGCGCTTCCCCTCCATGGGCTTCCCCTCACAGTGGTTCACCACGTGCATCTGCTCCGTGTTGGGAGCGAACATCTTCACCTGGTGAGGTGAGGAGGGAGGATCATTTACAAATGCCCAAACCATGGTGTTACCAAAGTAGTGGAGGACGCTGTGTATTTACTGTCAGATGGAGACTCAGGCACCAGAATACAGGCAATGATAGATACGGGACTCTCCCATTTTATTTGCAACATAAATTTCTTAGTTTTACTATTAACCTTTGCTATTTAGTCACCCAGCAGCCATTTTTCAACGACCACAAGTAGCAAAGGGATCTTGTTGAATGCCTACAGGTAGACGGTGGGCCTCTTGGTTCTGACCAAGTACCTTTAGAACCCAGAACCCCCCCCCCCCCCCCATCGTTTAACGAATAACCACTGTCACGGTCGTGCCAGTCCCTGCAGTGAGGCTATGTGTCCATCTAATGACCTTTAACTTTCCCCCATACCTTGGCTCCAGCACGACTCAGGTGCACCAGTGTGGCTGAAGCCTCGTGGATCTCTGTGCCATCGTACACGCCACAGCCAGAAAGCAGCACTGCGACACGCTTTGCCATGTTTCCTGTAAGTCAAACCTTCGTTCAACACACATTGAACTGAATATATCTGGGTGCACACACACAGATCCACTGTATATGAAGAACAAACAGTTTATTTTGTTTTATTAATTATTATGTAATTAAATATATATATAGAAATAACGATAATACATTCATCTCAATATGACATGATACCAAATGTAATTACTAACTATCTGATTGATTATATACTCCCTCTTTAACTTATTATTATATTTTTGTAAAATGTTGTTTTGTATACGTTTTTGTCTATCATATCATTTTAAGATTCATATCGGCAAATGTACATAATAAACAGTTATAGTAATTCAATTATTTTTGAATTATTTTCTTGAGCAATGTTGATTCCGAGTCTGTGTAAGCATGACATGGCATCTTATCTGTTGACCGCCTGGCATGTTCACATTAAAGATTCACAGGTGCGAAGCAATGAATCCACCAGGTAACCGCTGCCAGGTAACAAACCTCTATACGCGTCACAGAGACCGTTCTTGGCAACTGTATCTAGTTACGTATCTAGTTGCTCCTTGCGCACCGCTGCATTGCAACCGCCCTGATAACCTCACCGCTGCCGGAGGGTTCCGCGCGGCGGTGTTGCTGTTGCCGCCGCCGAATGTGTCAACACGGGGAAAGCTGAGTCTATTAGCATGACTTTGCTTAGTTTTAACTGTTAAACTTGAATTCATCAGACGCTTTTCATTTGTGAACTTGTTTGCATTTGTGTGTGAACTGGTCTGTATTTACTCTCCTGACATGCATTTGTTTCAACGAGGAACTCTCTGTAGCCAATCGGATGCCTCCCTCGTTTTCAGCCAATCACATGACTACAGTGACTGGGTTTTTACATCTAGCGACGTCAGGAGAATCTCAAAAATCCACAGATAAATACAGTTCAGTTCACACACAAAGGCAAACAAGTTCACAAATGAAAAGCGTCTTGTTAATTCAAGTTTAACAGTTTGTATACAGATGTAACAACATTCAAATACGTTTTTGATGAAAAATGCTAATATTTTTTTAATTAATATATTTGTGGTTTTATATTACATTTATTTAAAACAAGGCACATTTGTGTGTGGATCAGAAATGTGAATCAGAAAACTTTTTTTCCTTTACATTTATACATACCGATATCCATTTGTGTGTGCATTGAAATGTATAAGTTAGAAGAGACTAATTTATGTATAAATTACAAAAAACATTTGTGAATCCTTCTCTGTGCATTCATTATTAATGAGACTCTTCTGACCCCATAGATAGTAGGTGAGAGGCATCAAGGAAATAAAGGCATGAAAGCCTATTTTTTCTCATAATTTCCAGCGACCGCACCACAACAACCGCCTCCCCTCGGCGGTTGGCGTGAAAGCAGCCCGAATCAGACTCCCAGATCTTTGTTTTTGACACAATTAAAGTGTAGCGTAACGCAAAAATGATTTAAACACCAAGGCTACTAAAATAAAGACATAATTGGTCCATTTAATCTACATGGTTTTCAAACTTTCAATCAATATCGTGTAAGAAAACTTGTTTGCGACGTTCTAATATTAAAGTCAAGTTCACTGACCTTGGAGGGTTGCTTTGTTCAGCTGGAAGATGAGTTGCGTGCAGGTTCTGTTGAAGAGCGCCGGTGAATACTGCCTTTACCAATGAAGCTCAGTGCTTTATAGGCTGCTGACTCATTCTTGAATGTTCCCTCCCACTCATCAGAGCATTAGTTATTGAGGAAGTGCCCTTCTAAATAACAAGTATCGCTTTGTGTATGCCTACCCAACAAAGAGGTGTACTCAATAGTTTAAAAAAAATATATATATTTTGTTGATTTAGAGAGATAACCGGTTTGGGGAAAATCCCTTTCTGTTGCCTCCCAGGAAAGGTGCGCCGCTCGATTGTCTCCGGTGGGCGTGACTCAAAGGACTGGGTGTCCACGGTGAGTATGAAGTGCTTTCCTCATTCGACATCCAATAACAAGCATGGCTCAAGACTCGCGCTCTGTTCATTTTCCAGTTGGCATTTTAGGGATCTCCAGTGGTAAGAAATAATAATTAACATTTTGATGCGTCTAATTTTATAGATATAATATGAGAGACTAATTATTATATCATGTATTAATTAAAAAATGATAATTTAATAATGTTTAATAATGTTGTAATAATGTTCATAAATTAAATAAAGATTACATTTTAGACCTTATTGAAAATTACAAGGCTTTGTAATTTTCATTACAAGGCTATGCTTTTTACAAAATCCCACTATTAATGCAAGCATTGTTGGAAATTATTCATACAGCATTGTTAGTGTTGTCAGGCTAAGTGTCCTTGTAACAAAATAAAACAAAAAGGTAGGAATCTTAACTAAATTGCAGTGTACTGTGTAGGCCATTGGGTGGTGCAGCCCGTGTATAGGTCTGTGTGTTGGTGCTTGGCACTTGTTTCTACGAACATCTGTACTGTACCGACAGTGATATATTTGGGTGTCAAGCAGCGAAGCTGCGAGACAACTTATTGTTTTCTTATGAATTCCTATTATTATTATTTTACCTCCATTGGAGTCTATGGCAGCCCATAGAACGCCTTGGTGAAAGGACAGTCCCATTAGCCCATGAAGCAAATTTGAGGTCGCTAGCTTATCAGCTCTAGCGCCACCAACAGGTAAAAGTTGGACATACATTCATGTATATAACTTTCGAACCATCATTTTGCGCAATGATGGATTTTCCGCCAGTGGTTTGTGTCAAAGACCTTCAAAATGCTACTCCTATCACAAATTTCGTCCAATCATCTCGAAACTTGGCACACAGGATCTTCCGGCCATGCTTGTTAGAAAACATCGAACGATTTTTCAAATTCAAAACCGTTTGGCTGCTACAGCCAATCAAAATCGACCGCGAAGTCGCCAAACAGGAAGTAAGCCAATATCTCAGCAGCCCTCTGACATATCATAACCATTTGGTGACCATTGACCTCTTGGGGGCGCTATAATTGATGAAGACGTGTTTTAACTCCTCTCTCTTCACATGAGTATATTTCAAGCAAATTTTCAATGTCTGGTGATACTATCGGACCTCCCCGTATAGCTAGTAAATGATTTCTCACGGAAACATCTGCAACAGCCAATCAAATTCTACCGCAAATCCGCCAAATCAGAAATACGCCAATATCTCAGCAGCCCTTTGACATATAATAACCATACTTGGCAGGGACACTAAATTAATTTGGTGATCATCGACCTCTAGGGGGCGTTGTAATTAACAAAGACGTGTTTTAACTCCTCTCTCGTCAAATCAGTATATTTCGAACAAATATTCCATGTTTCGTGATACTCTCAAACCGCCCCATGTAGCTCATAAAATATTTCCCATTGGAACTTCAGAAATTGGCCGCCATGTTGAAAGTTGTTGAAATCAACCTTACATATCCATAGGCCACAGATTTTGTCCAATCATCATGAAACTTGCCTGATATGATCTTCAGGCCAAGCCAAACAAACAAGCTGAACTGCTTTTTCAAATTCTAAACCGTTTGGCCGTCACAGTCAATCAAACTTGACGGCAAAGCCTGGCAGCCATGTTGAAAGTTGTCAATATCAACATTACATATCCACAGGCCAAAAATGATATCTAATCATCATGAAACTTGCCATACATGATCTTCAGACCAAGCCGAACAAACCTGCCCGACAGCTTTTTCTAATCCCAAACCGTTTGGCCGTGACAGCCAATCAAACTTGATGGCAAAGCCCGCTAACAGGAAGTAAGCCTGTTCTCAGCCACTCTTTAACATATCATAGCCAAACTTGCTACATAGACTCATGACATCATTCTGGGGACAGCCAAACAATTTGGTGACCTTTGACCTCAGGGGGACGTCAAACAACATGACTTTATTTACCATTCCGCCCACTTACAATTAAACTGCAATTCTTGCCGCGTACTCGCATAACGCTGGAGTTCATTCCACCAGCCGTCGTTATTACAGATTACCGAGACAGTCGTCATGTAGCCACCTAGCCGATACAGTTGTCATGTAACCACCTAGCCAATTACGTCCGCGTACGCGCATAATGCCGTAGTTCATTCCACCAGCTGTCGTTATTACCGATTACCGAGACTGTCGTCATGTAGCCAACTAGCCGATTACGTCCGTCCGGCAGAATTAGCTTATCAAGTCCCATTAAGCTTGACACCCACATTGCTGCTCTCAGCTATATTTTTGTTTATTTTTCCCCTGACAAATGTACGTATTGTAGCTTTGGATAAAAGCGTTTGAATTTCAAATGATAGTGATGAGGTTAGAAATCTTGATATTTTTATCTTGAACTACAGGTTCCCTGCTGCTTCTAGTAAACAACTATGCCAGCACTCCCGGGGAAGACCTCATTCCCCAGACTGCACTGGGGATTCTACTCCTAGTGATTGCTGCTGTTTTAGCAAATGCAGGTTTGGATCATGTTCTGCACAACTGGAATATTTGCAGATTTCATAATTTTTGGAAATATATTAATTTGTGAAACTTACTCACCTTAATTTCCCTCCAGGTGTCCTGAGTCTCTCCCACGGCCAACTGTTTTCCCTCTTGTGTCTGACAGTGTCGGGGCTATGGACCGGCTCAGGCCTGGTGTACATTCTAGCAGGACAAGGGGTCATTCCACCTGATGACTTAGGACCATCCCTGGTTCCTGGCCTGGCTGCTTTTACCCTGGCACTCCTCCTCATAGCTATCGTAGCACTCTTAGCAAAGAAGGCTGTTCTCTTTATCATAGCGCTCAGCATTAGCCTAGCATGCGCCCATGAAATAGCAGGTCTGTCGGCCGCTGGCTTTGGCCGATCCGCCTCGGCCGCTAACTACCTCTTTGTCTGTTTGGCGGGGGTCTACTTTGGCATTGGACACCTGTTGTCTTACATCACCCATGGTAAGGTGGAACTGGTCGCAACCTGGGCGAAGGAGAAGCCTGTGCAGAAAGCACAGCAGGACCCAGAATGCACCAGCATGACGTTAGTAAGCCTGGTGATGAACCTTCTGGCTGCCTCCGTGCTAGCTTGTCCTCTGCTAGGCGTGGTTCCTCGGCTCTCCACGGGCCACGTGCCTTGGCTGTGGACGGCCGGCGTGTTTCAGCTGGCCATGTGCGTCCTCTCCTACCGGGACATGGACCCGCTCGGAGCCACCTTCTGCGGCTTCATGGCTCTGCTGAGGTTTGCCGAGGGCTACACTGCGCTCCTGTTCTCCATCCAGCCCTATTCCCCCGTCCCCTTCCCCGTCGTCTTCTCCGTGCTGCTCTTCATCATGGCCGTGTTCAGCTGTCAGAAGAGTCTGACAGAGGGCGTGTACCAGCTGTTCTTTGTGGCTTACCTTATCGCCGTCGCCGCAGAGCCCCTCGGCTTCCTCCAAAGAGGCACCCAGGGTGTGCAGGCGGCCATTTTTGTAGTCTCCGCTGGCGTGTTGTTTGTTTACGCTCTCAATATGAACTTCAGCCGGAGAATTCCTACAGGACAGGGCCTTTTGAAGGCTTTGGTGAGCAAGATAAATGCCCTCACTCTTAGAACCCACGACAAAGACTTTCACACGCCTTATCTGGGCCTCTCCAAGTATGCTGACGCGGAGGTGCTGGGGCATGCCTGCAGTGTGCTGGCTGCTTTCGCCATCACAGCCGCCATCGGGGAACGCGGTCCGCTCTTTGTGCTGGTCCTCCCCTGGGCAGTAGTAGCGGGCGGGGTGCTCCAGTTGCTTTGTGGCAGTGTGTGTTTCGCACGGGGTAAGACCCTAGAGAGCACGGCCTTTATTCTGTTCGGCGTGATGTGGGTCGTATGGGGGCTGACGCGATACGGCGGCCTGTACGGCGAGAGCAGAGGGTTTAACGTGGCCGTGGGAATCATCGGCTTCATGCTGTTCAACGCCTTGGTTACCGTGGCGGCGCTGTTCCTGAACGTAGCTTGGTTCGCCTACGCGCTGACCTTCCAGCTCATCCTCATTAGCTTCCTGCTCGACGCCATTGGGTCCCTGCCGTTCGGCTATGACATCGGGGTCACCATCATCTTCGGCCTGGTCAGTTTCTATTGTTTCCTGGCGCACCTGTTCAACGGCACCTTCCAGTCCCCCCAGATCCCTTTGGGACCAGCTCTTGTCAAGTTCAGTGGTACCGGGGGAAGCAGGGATGCTTGCCTGCACGTACCAGCCCGGAAGGCTACCTCCGTCAACCAGATCGCAGGTGAGGGAGTGTAGGCACAATTCCATTGTAGTATCCGTTGGTGAAGTTGTCATCATTAAACTAAGTATCTTCCTTCTCTTGCAGAAATTATGAAAAACGGCGGCATATGTGGAATGCCGACAGATACTGTCTACGTGCTGGTGGCAGCTTGCAACAGGCCGGATGCTGTTGTCAAAGCTTTCAAGTCAGCTCATTATAATTTGTTTGTATTGTTTACTCGGATGCATGCATACATAGCATGTTCCCCATTGCCCCGTTGTTTAAAGATTACATTGGATGTACTTGACCCCACAGGGTGAAAAAGCAGGCCCAGGATCGGCCCATGTCGATGTGGATCTCGTCCATAAAGCAGTTGGATCCGGTCAAGCACCTGTTGAGCCCCCTGCTGCTAGATTTCATGGAGGCTGCATGGCCCTCCTCCATAAGCATGGTCATACCCAGAGGTAATAATTACCATATGTGGGTGTGACTGCATATGTTTATTTTGTGCCCTGCAAAATTAAAAGATTTGCATGTGAAACAACAACAATGACGGGCTGCATGTGAAGCACTCCAAGATTGACATTTGATTCCTCTTTCAGGGCCCTGGCTGGATGCCTTTGGTTTAGGAGAGGCAGCGAAACACATTGGAACCCCACAGAGCATTGCAATCAGAAGCCCAGACTGTACCGCTGCCACACATCTCATTAATATGGTAATCCCTCGGACTCAAGTCATGGTTTAGCTGATTTCCCCAGTGGCATATGCATTCCACAGGCAGAATGCTGTCTCCACTTGACTATTCTGTGGCTTTGTTATAGGTAGGACCAATAGCTGTTACATCGGCTAACCCTACAGGTGAAGCAGACACAACTCATCACAATCAAGTGTATGCCAAACTAGGAGACAAGGTGATTGCATGGAGTGCTATGCTTTTTACTTTATTTAATCACTATAATAATAATAATAATAATAATAATAATAATAATAACAATAATAATTAATGGGAATCAAATCAAATGTTATAATGATAAGTAATTCAACTCCATAAAGATGAATATCAAGGAAATAGCTATAATAATCAACTCATCTAGGTCAATGGCGTCCTATGTGATGGGCCATCTCCAGAAAACATTGCTTCTACTGTGGTAGACTGCACCAAGATTGAAACGGGTCATATTGGTTTCTTCAGGGTGGGTCTCATCCCAAAATCAAAGGTAAAATGTTTCCCTTAAGTTGAATTCCTTTAGGAAAAAAACACAATTAATGTTTCTTGAATTGTTTTTTTGTTTGTTCACCACATTCTTGTTTGTTTCCTGAAAGGTTCTGCACATTTTTGAAGAGGTTCAAAGACAACAAAAGCATGGGAAAATTAATCCTGCTTTTGAGGCGGATATTTCAGACTCACCAAGGAGTGTCAATCTAGATGCTAGTGTAGATGAAGAGATCACAGAGGAGCCTGAACAAAGAAATGAGTGAACCACCACTCTGGATAAAGCCATGTATGAATCAAAGTATGAAATGCATTGCTCATAAGCGGTCATAAAACTTTATGGACTGCTATGATAAAAGGGCATGTGCTACTGCATAACCATGAGGAAGGATGCACTTAATAAGGTTTCCTTGATAAGTATATAATGTCATAAATAATGACAGATACTTTAAAAGTGTATGTATACTTGTTGTAGAGGAATATTGATAGAAATACCAACATGCCAAAACTGAACACAAAAAATATTTGTAATATATTTGTGATAATGTAAATTATGTTTGTTTGTTGACTTTGAATTTAATGTACAATGTATATATATAATATGCCAGATTTAATGATTAAAATATGGAGTGTTTTATTTAAGTAGAAGAAAAAATCTTTCATTAAATCTGCACTATTACCACACTGTTACTTTACATAGGCTAATGGGGTTGTTGTTTGAAGTCACTGTTACTTTAAAAAAAATAAACATTGCATTGAAGACGTGCCTCCAGTTATCTTGTCCGTGCAAGCCCAAACAAGTCAATAACATAAAAATTAAACAATGTTGTAGATACATGACATATGTTTTATCACAGTACCTGTTCAAATAGGCGAAAAATTTCGGGTTTTACCAGTAAAAAAAACATACATATTCAACATTAAGCCCCTATCCCACCATGGAGGCTACGACTATAGAATAGAGGCAAAGTATAGAATATATTTGAGGGGTCTTCCAGAGATATCCTTCTTAAGGGATATATGAAATGCTCCTTGTTTGAAAATTCATAACTACACAATTTAAACACTGTACTAAATTGTATTTTGTAGTTTGGATGTGTGTGTGTGTGTGGGGGGGGGGCGAGACGTGACCTGCCGCTGAGCACAGTGGGCGGCTCCTACCACTAGGGGGTTGTAGAACATTCCAAAGAAATATTTATTTATTTATTTTTTATTCCCATGGGCCTCCCTCTGCCTTGGGCCCCACCACAACTGTCCACCTTATACCCGCAGTCTGACGGCCCTGTTTGTGTGTGTGTGTGTGTGTGTGCGTGTGTGTGCGTGTGTGTGTGTGTCGTGTGTGTGTGTGTGTGTGTGGTGTGTGTGTGTGTGCGTGTGTGTGTGTGTGTGTGTCGTGTGTGTGTGTGTGTGTGTGTGTCGTGTGTGTGTGTGTGTGTGTGTGTGTGTGTGTGTGTGTGTGTGTGTGTGTGTGTGTGTGTGTGTGTGTGTGTGTGTGTGTGTGTGTGTGTGTGTTTGTGTGTGTGAGTGTGCTGGATTGTCTGTTATGGACTCAAGGAAGTAAATGAAAGGTCTAAGCAAATTATTCCATGGGTATCAGCTGTGTTTTGGAGAAATTCTACAATGACATCATCTGCTGTTTATAGTCATGGATGGAGATCGTGTGACATTCCCTGCTTTTATCTGAACCATTTCCTGTATCTGTAACACATCATTTGTGGTCCCTCCCACCTGACTTTGGGGGATTATTTGAACAAAATCTTTGTTTGTTGTTGTTTAATAATTGTAATGATATGTAGATGGGCAATTCCCAAGGTCATCTTATCTGGGTTAGTTCCACGCAATTTACCTGAAAGAGTATGGCGTGAAAAGTTATCACGTCAACATGTTTCTAAGTCTCTGAGTCCCCATCAAAATCCTCCTCCACAAATATAAGCTACGGTGCGGCGCATACCTCTTAAAGTGTAATTCCAGCGAAAATGGAACCCAGGGTCTTTGTTTTGCCATGAAACCCCATCAAATAAGCCCTCCATATACCTTTTTCATTGAAAATCGAGTATTAGAGTTTGCCCGGCGCAATGTTTGGCGTCCATGCTATCGGCTTGGGGCATTGAGTTTCACTTCCAAATCGTCATTTTTGAACCGCTAATATTGTTAAAAATAGCACCAAACCTCTGCAGTAGCATGACAACTTAGTTTGCAAACCCGGAGTTTAAATAAAAAGACGGTTTAACAACCATTACCGCTAGGTCAATGTTTACAGGAAGTCCACACAAGTCAAAGGTGCCGGAGTTCAGTTCAAGGAGGAAAGTTTTGGAATTTATAATTTATGTAATTTAAATTAATAAATAATGTATAGCAAGGGTTGACACGTAAATTAAAGCCTTGCATATGTAAGTTACAGTTACAAAATATTTGTTCGCTACAATCAAGCATGGCACGTTGTTGACAGAAAACGCACTGCACATGTGATAAGCGCATAGAGTGAAGGACAGCTCAAGCACCGGAGAAGGCGACCCATCTACAGTTTGAAGTCAAGAGAGAGAGATGGTTCGTGTTTGTGATTTCCCCGGCTGCGGAAAACAATTGAAAAGTTACACCCCAGAAACTTTCCATAGACTTCATCATTGAAGAAGAATGCTGCTATTCCACTAGTGCAGCGAGTGGCTACGAATAGACTTGAGATAAAGTGGTTTGCTCATTTGTCGTGTTAGGGTGCACTCACACTAGGCCACCTGGCCGTGGCCGTGGCCGTTTTCACACCTAACCGTGCTCGAATCTGCCAGTGTGAGTGTGGCCAGTCTGGCCTGGCCAGGCCAACTTGGCCACTTGGGAGAGGTGTGCTGCTACGGTACGGGCCGCCACGTAAAGATGCTAATGAGCCGACACGCGCACATGCACATCTACGCAACCCGAGCTGGAGGACGTATAGTCAATGCGACGACCATGGACATAATAAAGGCGACGAGCCTCCTTTCCCATCAAACGGTAAACATATATCCAAATGAGCAACAGACTCAGCAAAGTGCGAACTGTGTTCTCTGTGTTGTTCTCAGATGGTGGGATACTACCAGATCCAGCATAGGTCTACAAAGTGGTGGAGGAGGCTGTTTTTTTATTTTCTCACGGTGGCGTGCTACAATGCCTTTGTGGCTGCCAGGTCTGCAGGAGGAGCCGACTGGAAATATAGGAGGGGGGGCTACAAAGACTGGCTGGAGGATCTGACCATGGAGCTGATCGTCCCCATTAACAAAAGAAGTGCTCCCCAGGTGCTCCCCTCCAGCCCAATTGGAGCTTCTGCTGAGCATGACCTGGTCCAGCTAAACACCAAGAGGAAGACCTGCAGGGAGTGTTCTCTGAAGCACAGCGGCACCGACGTGCGTCCTGGGTCCACGCTGATGGGGTGCTGGCAGTGTGACCTTCCTCTGCACCGCGAGTGCTTCATGCATCACTTCGCCACGAGAGATGGTGTGTGTGTGTGTGTGTGTGTGTGTGTGTGTGTGTGTGTGTGTGTGTGTGTGTGTGTGTGTGTGTGTGTGTGTGTGTGTGTGTGTGTGTGTGTGTGTGTGTGTGTGTGTGTGTGTGTGTGTTCAAAAAGGAGGGATGTGAGCCATGGAGCTCAGAGACTGAGAATGTTCCCAGTTCCGTCTCAGGACTTTCCCCACTTCTTTCCCACCTCTATCATACCAAGGTGCCTTGTTCTGTGTGTTGGCATGTTTTAAAATGTTATTTGTTATTTGTGATATGTTATTTGATGATATAAAGTATTTTTCCTTACCAATCTGATTTTGAGATTCTTTATAAAAAAGTGTTGGTATGTTAGTGCTAAAGGAGCATGTTTTAATACAACCTGTGAGTCTTACCTTTAAAATGCAATTTATTTCATGTTTCT
The DNA here is from genome assembly GCF_902167405.1 of Gadus morhua. Lineage (NCBI taxonomy): Eukaryota > Metazoa > Chordata > Actinopteri > Gadiformes > Gadidae > Gadus > Gadus morhua. The sequence goes on from NC_044057.1 coordinate 18,432,460, forward strand.
ATGTGCTACAGAGGCTTAGATATTAAGGTTTTCATAGACGTTGACAATTCTTAGTATTTTTCAGAAAACCCTCAGGAGATAAGGACATTTATATCTAATATAAATAGGTTTTTATAGGCGTTTTTGGCAGGCGTTTTAGGAGTAAGGGATTACAAAATGAGACAATGTGAACCAGAAAACATGGTTTATACATTATACTGTACAAGTTAGTGTGTTTTCCATAAATAAGTTAATCATCCATTGGTCAAATGTGATTTTATTCTTACATGTCATAGAAATTAAAAAAAATATATAAGACTTATTTTCATGTAACTGTAGTTACTATCTAACTATATTTTTCTTTGTGAAAGAATACATTTATGTTGTACAACACTGTCTTTAAATATTATTGCAATTGCATGAGAATTTGTATGAGTCTGGACTATAAAACCTGTTTTGCATATACAGGTCAGGTCTTTTGCCTGGATGTGAAAGAGTTCCAGCCTCGGTGTACAACGACGGTTGATGAATGGATAAATTGATGGCGAGCTTCCCAGTCCAATTGTGATCCTCTATCATAATTCCAGTGTATTGTGTCAGTCTCCCTGATCGACACCCATGAACGCCTTCCCTGAGCACATTCCCTGACTTGACTATTCCCCTGACAAATTGACTCAGACACTGATTGAAGTTGCGAAGCAACAAAACAATACTCAAACGAGATATTTTATTTTATTTGTGTTTTTTGGGCCCATAGGTTGCAATTGTGTATTATGTGCACAATGTTGAGTTTCAAATTAAAAATGCACATTTAACTACAACAACCTGTGTGCATTGGTTATTGCTTTATTCCCAGCTCCTCGGAACCTGGAGGTCCAGACGTGTACATACCTTGAAGTGGGTTACACTGGCATGTTACAATTTCCTTGACAAAAAAAAAATCTAAAATAGGATTAAACAACGTCCCTGCAATAATAGGCCTACTTTAAACAAAAAAAAAACAGTCTCGAATCTGAAATGCTATTAAGTAACTCCTGATTGAAAATGTTTTGCTATTACTGTTTCAGATGATTATTATAATAATTAATGGAGTTATACTTTAATGTCAAGGGGTCATGGACCCTTTTCTTTCTGTATTTTAAAGAAACTTTGAAAAATGTCGCCCTGATTACAGGCAGATATTCCAAGACACACTTTTAAGTCCATTTCATTTGCTGGTATTTGAGTTGTATGCTGCCAGCAGTTTCTGTGGTGTGGACAGTGTTGGGGTAGTTAGTAATTAATTACTCAAAAAAAGTCATTAGTTACTTATTACTAGTTACTTCGGTAGTTACTTCTGTAAATAAAACTGACCCATGCTGTTACATTAATTGGTCAAAAGGCTGAATGAACCTGATCTATTTCGCAAGCACATCGTAAGTGTGTCTTCCTCTCACCCTTCTCAAGTTTTAAAGTAATGCTGTCTATCCAGTGCACCATTATTCCTAGTGACTTTTGTTGTTGGCGGACCAAATGCTCGAAAATACTCGAAAATTATTTTGAGCTTTGATTCCACACTTTTTCAGGTAATGGGAAAATGTTTTCCTGTCGGATGTTGGCTTGCGAGTGGGGTTTTTTATCTAGTATTTTTCTAAATCTGGGCGATTCAATAGTCGAAAGGGGAAGCATGTCTTCTACAATGGTCTTTCTGTGTCAACTTCTGCGCTCCAACACTTGAACACTCCTTCGCACATGCGTCAAATCGATCGCTATGACAACGTTCCGAGGCAACCAGGCGCTGCAGTCACACAGGCAGCACACATGCAGGCACCACAACAGATCAGAACTTTACACGCAGGGAAAAACGGCTTGGGTAACGCAGGAAAGCGCGTTACTATAGTCTAGTAAAGTAGTGTAGTTACCGATATTTTAAATGTAATGCGTTACTTTACTTTATTACCCAAAAAAGGAATATCGACGATATTCCTTTTTTGGCGTTACAGTAACGATATTATATCGTTACTGTAACGCATTACCCCCAACACTGGGTGTGGAGGTACGTTGTTTCGATTTACAGGAGTCCACACAATGCATGTTGTTGAGCATGATCCACTACAGTCAAGAGCCACTCCAGTTTGCTACCCATCCCTATGCTACTGGAAATTCCTACACAAAGCCATTCTTGACATTCATAGGCCAGACTCCTTTGACAGCTTTCTTTTGTTATTGCTCATGAGAAGAAATAGTATCGGTCACATAACACAGGCTATATTCCAAACTGATTATTCAGTTCATGTGTGGTTAGTTTTTTCTTTCTCCACAAGTCAAGTCATCGTTTGAATGGTGGGATATTGTCTACATCCCAATAATTGTTTGCAATGCACCTCCAAGGGAATGATAAACCACCTATGTGTTACGTAAATTTGTCTAAACATTTTTTCCTTATCGTTTAAAAAGATATTTAGACAATTTAAATGCAATTGACAAACAGTAATTGCCTAAAATAATATAACACTAACATTAGCAAGTTATACAATATTAACAACCAATTTTTCTCAGGCATAAAATAATCAAAAAAAATCCTACCATCTCTACCTAAAGACTTATACATTTGAAGGTATTCAAATTTGTAATTCATGCAAGGCACCGTTTGCTTATCATTCTCACAAAGCATTGTTTGTTGGTACAAGATGTCGGTTTTATTTTTATTTGAATTGCAGAAAAAATAGGATTAAGATCTTTGTGGCATTCAAACATCAACAGAGATCTGGAGCCTTTGAGTGCGATGTTGAGTGCGAGGCAAGATTTTCACATAGGTTCCCGTTTCAAAAAATGTACGTGAACTATAATAGTCTTCCAACTTTATATGCTTTGTAGAGAGCCTTTGAGCACTTTCCCATTTGCATTCGGGATGAAGGTTTAAACAGAAGCTGTTGCCTCTATAGTAGGCCTACATGTATAATTTCTTATGAAGGACTTGTACCAAAACTCACGTAATATTATCATAACTATGTACTTTATAAAGATCTGCTAAAAAACATATTTTCTTGATTATTAACTTGTTGTGATAGCCAATCTGGGGCTATATTTCCAATTTTGTGAACTGGTATATGAGTTGGATGTGTAAAAGTACAACCAAAGCTAATGATGTTTCTTTCTTTAGACGTAAGAAGTAACACCATCTCAGATAAAACAATTTATTTGCAATAAATACCAGAATAAACAATAAGACAAAGTATACACAATAGAGGCAGAAAAAGCATAAGCAAACCATTTTCAAATACATTTAATTTACATTGATATCAACCATTACAATCAATCAATAAATAATGTGAACAATAATCTGACACAAATGCTTTGGTAGTTATGATAATGTAACATAAGGCAGGTTTGCTGTGGTAAGCATGTGTCCCTTCTGATATGATTCTATTGGTAGGGCCATGTCAAGCAGATAAAACACAACACAAAAAGCCCCAATTGCTTCACTCCATTGATAAATTAAATATGTTTCACGTTAAAATCACATAGTGAATTACCCTTTTACAGTAAGGATTACAATGAGATGAGGAAATTGTTCAGATGTGGCTCGGCTGTCTGCATAGCAAAAAAAAAAAAAGGAAATCATCCCTGAGGTGAGTTGATGGGTAGAGGTATAGAAAACAGCCAGCGAGTACTTCTCGAGATATTCTCTGCTAAAGACAGTATGGTTCTGTGCAGTTATTCACAGCATTTGACTTTTCACTCTCTCAAAGATCTGTTGGACCCTCACAGCAGGGACACAGCCCTCCCTAACGATGCCAATGGTACCTGTGGGGAAGAATCAAATAAAGACAGTGATGTTTTAATGCGATGCAGTATCTTCACTGGATATGTTTGCTCATAGATGGTATTTGTCGTACCTTCATCTATCTTCAGGCAGTTGACCACTGTGGAGGCCACAACTTCTTTAGAGTCCCCGTCACACAAAACCCCTTGGATCTTGTGTCCTAATCGGCTGCAAACAAACGGAACAACAATTGAATGAATAACAATGAAAAGCTGTAATGATTCGAGAACAATGGCGTCGACGTGTGAGGGGCGCCACTCACCTGAGGACCATGGAGTGATGCGTGCTGTCTGGCTCTCCGCTTGGATTTGCTGACGTGATGGCAAGAGGTCCGGTGAGATTGCACAGATGTGCGGTGACGGTGTGGTCAGGGACTCGGATCATGATGCTGTCCTTGGTTCCCACGCGGTCATATGCCGCCCCGACACCTACACAGGACCAATGAGAAGGGAGGTTCTTGAACCGTTATTCAAATCCTCCCTCCCCCCTTCCAATCCTATCAGCAGCCCAGACCTACCCAGTCTGTAGAGCCAGTCGCCTTTGCTCACGATGCAGCTGATGCCTCCGGGATAGACGTTCTTCATGAACTCCCACAGCAGAGGGCTGAAGGGTGGCTTGGCTGCCGAAAGCTGTTCCACGCTGGAGATGCAAATGCAGATGGGCTTTTCTGCGGGTCTATCCTGAAACAAGGACACAGAGCACAAGTTTAGCACGTTCACCTAGCCTTCCTAAAAATGATCTTTGCTCAAAGTAGGGATTTTGCATACTTTGATGTTGTAGATCTTCTCGATGGCCTGTGGATTCTTACAGGAGGCAGCCAGGGCATAGACTGTGTCGGTGGGAATACCACAGACTCCACCTTCGTCCAGGAGTTTGGTTATCCTCAAGAGGCCACTGGTGAGCCGGGATTCAGCCACAGGGCAAGGGGACTGAGGTTTCTCCTCCTGTTTTTTCTGATCCTAAAATCATTGGAAATTTGTGGTCAATCTAATGTAATTCGTAGACTGGCATAGAACAGAATATGAAATTATGTTTACACACCTTGAGAAGGGCTTGACCCATTGGGAGAATTCTCTGTGTGAAGATGCAATTCACCAATGATGCAAGTGCTCCATATATACAGATGATGGAAAATATGGCAAGCATGGCAACTGAAATAGAAACAGCAAGAATGTGAAACTTTCAAAAATGGGTTCTTATAATATTAGACTTCAACAAGAAGGGGGGGAGTTGCTTACTTTCTAGTTCGTATGGAAGTTTCTGCAGAGTAGAGAGCAGAAAACACACCAGTACCACCTCCATGATTGTTGTTAAAAACAGCAAAACCAAGTTCCTATATGAGGCTGACAAAAAGAAAAGGATTTCACCAGTTTATCAAAATACTGATTACCTATCTTTATCTTTTAAATAAGTTTTGTATTTGAACTTACCGATAAGCATAAGAAATCCATTGATTACCAGGAATGCAATAGCACCTGCTGTGAACCCAGGGGCTTCCATAGGAGACAACTGGATCAGAACACCTGTATTATAAATATGAGTCACTTCAGATCAAGCCAGTCACATTTAGAATACAAGCAACAAATAAAGAAACCCCAAATACAAATAAATTAATAGCCTACCTGCAAATCTAAACCAGGTCCAAGTTGCCCACACCACGACATAGAAGAAAGGGATGACAGACCCAAAGCGTCTTCCGCCACGGACCTGCACCTGGCTCACGTATCCCTGGATAACGGCTCCGGATATCAACACCCAAGGCACAGTCAGGTGCAGGAAGCTCGAGTTTGTGCTGGTCGATTTGGCATGCAGCGCAGAGAGAGCCGCCACTCCGTTAGAGATGTAGAAAAGTGCATCTGCGATCTGGTCGTTTTGAGGAGACTCGCCTGGGTCTCTGCGGTCGGATCGGCCGCAGCTCAGGATCCTTTTGAGCTGGTCCGTGGAGACGAGCTGGGGTCCTACGGGGATCAGGGACTTCTCTGCGATGGTGTTGATGAGGCGTGAGAAGGTGCCGTAGAGGGAGGCCGCGGTGAACAGGGAACAGGCCACACCGAAGAAGACGTAGTACCCCTGCAGGGGTATCTGAGGGACGCTGGAGATTGTGAGCAGGAGGAAGAGCAAGTTGTGGGACAGCTCCAGGCAATCTGTGTTCAGGCTTCCCACGCAGAGCACCAAGGCTGCAGCCACAAAGAACCAGTCCCCCACCATTGCTTCCCGTCCTGAGGACACATCATTAGCATCCTCAATTAGCACCGAAGCTACAAATTCCTCCCAGGCCTTGATAAGCCAATAGGTCGCATGGAGGCCAAATTTGGTAGTGTGGTAGCAGTCTTGGCGGAGGTGGGCGTAGTAGGTGGCGAAAAGCTGGGCAGCGGAGATTATCGACACCCATGCAACTCCTAATGCAAAGGATGTCACGTAGCCGAAGCAGTAGAAAGCGAATATGAATGAAGAGACAGTGTCGCAGAATGAACCCAATGCCATTGGCTCGGCATACTTTGTGTTCTTCTTCTTTTCCTGGCCGATGCTCTGTGCACTGGCTGAGTTGGGTGTTCCAAGAAGAAGGACATTGAATAGGGGGGTCCCAAAGCCCTTCAGGGCTAGGCGCTGGGTCAGCCCTTTGACCAGAAGTGCAGCAGAGCCATAGATGGCAAAGATCAAAATGAGAAGCTCCAAGATCCCAGCAACCACTAGGGCCCAAGAGTTGGCCACCAGTGCCGCTGCTTCAAAGATTAATGTGAGTGTGATTGCTCCAAACACAAAGGGCATGATGTAGTTCACTGTGGCAGAGCAAAATGCAAGGAGAAACGAAAGGAGGATATATGGCACCAGGCCAGAAATAGCTGCTGATTCCAGGGATGGCAGAACTGAGGTTGTATTTAGGAGAGACAGGTTGCTCGTCAGGTTGGTAGACATATTGTTCATCGTATCATGTTGAGCTTGCATTGTTGTTGTGACAGCTCCAGTTGCGACACCATAGTATATTCTGGTAGCTCCATAACTACCCCAGAGAGCAGCATAGCCAATAAAAGCAGTTCCACTCAAATGGTCATATTTGCGAAAGGAAAGCAACCCAGCGACCAATTGGCAAATTCCACCGATCAGAATAAGGTGTACACCTACAAAATCGATGGAAGAGAACAACAATTGTTAGAATTGGAATATAGGTGGAATTAGATATTCTACATTTAGATATAAAGATAAGTTGCATGATTGTTGCTCAATATCTCTTTGTTGGTACAAAGGACAAGTAAAAGACCAATGGGTGGGACGATTTACCTGCAAGTATGTTCTCGACCCCTACTGGTGAGATTCCGGTCCGCGCTGTATTGAAGTTTTGCAGAAGTACAAGAAATGCACTGATGCCATTGGCCAACATGCCTAGAACCCCTGGCTCACCATAAAAACTGGCTGGAAAACCGTTTGTTTTCGCCATGTCGAGTTTCTGTTGACAGCCTTTTGGGTTTAAACAGAAACAATAATCACACTCATGAAACATAAATGAATTAATTGTTTATTGGCCAACGTATTATGATTCATATATATGAAGTAACCTTGCTACCTGATTTTAGATATAATCATGTTTCATGTAATTTTACTTGGGTAAGTGGGGAGAAGGATCCCTCTCCATACCACATTATTGTTACTTCTATGTTATCTTAAGCATTCACAAACGCACAGTTTCTCTCCTCCTCTACACAAGAAGTGGGCCGGCACTAGTAAGGCACTATTTTCATCTAAGAGCAGGGCGGGCCAAAGATCAGCAGGTGGCTATTTTGACTCTGACTAACTCTGCTTACTTGAAGGGAAGCAGCTGTCTGCATTTAGCATTTATTCAAAAACTCACAGGGAAGGCAGAGATGAATACCCACAGAAGTATTGTACTTATTTAATCTGTTAATAATTAGCTTTTACAAAATTCCTTTTACAAATAAATGAACAAATGGCAATCAATTTACAATTTTCATTGTTTTAATTCCCTGTATTATGTTTAACTTTATTGCCTGTTTTAATGATACACGCTAACCCTTAAGCACATTAGTGGGGTAGCTTTGGTTTAAACTGCTATGTTTAAAACTTTGTCGTAACCAGGGGTGTTTCTAGGTTTCTGAAACATCTGGGGCTTAGCCCAGAGAGAAAAGAAAAATGTGTACATAGCGCGAAGCAATTTGTTTTGAATGCTTTATTGTGCATACACAATAGCATTTTTTTATAATACTTTACCTAAATAAACAAAACACGCAGTTTATTAGCTTTAAATAGCTACCTGACTGATGTGCTGCTTATCCCCAAACATTTAAATTTCCATTCAAGTTATTTCAGAGGAAAATGAATATAAGTGGGACAAACCTTACATATATATATATATATATATATATATATGGATCTGACTGGGGATAGGATAGGTTAATTCACTTGAGGTTGTAGTCTGGTTAAGTTTTTAAACTGTTTTTTCTCTTGCCAGAAGGACTATCTAGAAGGACTAGGTTACTTTACTTGGAGATGCTAATGGAATCCCCATGTTTCTTTCTAAATAACTAACTATCATTATTGACTAGAATCATTTCATCACTTCTAGATTGAATTGAATTAATGCCTTCCATAATATCCGGGGCTTTAGCCCCAAATAAAACAGTCTAGTGACGCCACGTGTCTTAACACACATTACCTAATGTGATATAGGTACACAAAATATAGAAAGTGTCCTACCTGGTGAGATGAGAATATGCCCAGGTAGCTGAAGTGATGCTTTTGAGGTTGAGGAGGAAACTCGTCATAAATAGGCTTTCCTGTGTCTGGGAGGGGTTACAGAGAAATACCTGAGAACCACCCAGTGATGGTGCTCCATTACACCTGGACAATGGACTCCTCCTCCTCCACCCCTCCTGACGATCAGAATGTTGACGGTGTTGATGATGATGACGATGATGAGCTTTCACGAAACTCCTAATACTTCTTCTGGGGAAGTTTTATGACGACCAAAAAATATATCTTGTGTTTCCTTCATGACCAATGATGGAAACTGGGCTGGGCCAAGCCCTATAAAAGTAAGGATGTCTGTCACCTAGAAGACATTGAGATCCCTCAGAACATCTTCATTGAGGAGAACTGCTCCAACTCAGAGGCAAAGAAAACTCTCATCCAAAAGAGAGAGAAACAAAATAAACCAAGAAAATCAACTTTGTAAAGAAAGAACCAGTCTGCGACATGATGATGTCCAAACTACAGGTAAAGATGAAACAACTTTATCATTAATGTAGGGACCTCCTGTTTGGGCTTGAATTTTTTAATCATATTTGGGAAACTGTGCTGAAAAGTTTTACTCCTCTTAGTTGACGCTCGCTATAGAGTCTTTGTGCATGTCTTGAAAGGCCATCTATGTTATCAAATGTTTCAATGTGTAGAGTACATCTAAAATAATCCCCTGTGCTTGGTTATAAGAGGTTATGGGGGAACATCATAACTTTGTTTGTGTGCCTATGTTGCATTTCATAAACATGGCACAGCCATTAAATCAGTTTATTTAATAATTTGTGTGTCTGACCTGTTTAGATTGACTTATAATTACATAAAAAGAATAACAATGATACGATTAGCCAGTAACAGATTTGAGGGAAATACACAGACTTTTGAACCATCTTTATTTTCCACAGAAAACCACGTCAGTGGGCGCTATGAGGCTCATGCATCGATCAGCATCAGAAGGTAAAGAAAATTCCATCGGTGCATCTCTTCATTTTCAAGTTAACCATTGTTGGACTGTTTATTCATTCACACTGATACTGATGAAGCAAACCTGAAAGTAGGGCTTATCTTATTATACGATTCCGTGTCTTATTTCAACTGATTAGAGACATGACGTTGTCATGAACACATTTGCGTTGATAAATCCCCTCTCACCCGGGAGTGCTCTCTCTGCTCCACTCTCTCGTTGGATGCACCTGCACAACTCTCCTTTTATCGCTCATCTCTTATCAATTTTGAATTCTTGGCTTCCCACCAGGTCTCCCGGCGTTGGCCCAGCAGGCGGCCGTGGAGCGCCCGGCCCCCGAGGAGACGGTGACCGCCAGCTTCGGGAGGTTCATCAGCGGACTGAAGGCCCGACACCTCACCCCGACCGTGCTCCGCCGCAGCAAGCGGATGATGCTGGACAGCCTGGGGGTGGGTCTGCTCGGCAGCACCACCGACGTGTTCCAGCTGGCGCTGCGGCACTGCCAGGTGAGGTCTTCTGACAACGGGCCACCGCACCGTCGTGATGAGAGGCATGACCTTAGGGAACAAGGGTTGAATGTTTTCATCAGCTGTTTCATGTGTGAACGCATGAAACTGGCTGCGTTTCTTTGTGGTGACCTTAAAGACAGACTCCGCTCCACACTGACAGACAATGGCCGTTGAAAGGAGGGCTCGGTTAGGGTTAGCCGTTTGCATCTGACAATGAACACACGTCGGGTTTCATTGTATTCGTCCATCGTGAATAACAATCAGTCATCCGTACTCTGTACTGCAGGAAATGTATGCAACTGATGACATTAGCTCTGTCTACGGCCGCAGTGGGACCAAACTGTCCCCAACACTCGCGGCCTTCGTCAACGGAGTGGCAGTAAGTATTGCAAACGAGAAACATGTAAAAAGATGTGATATGTCAAAAGTATTTGAGACCGATGGAAAGTATATATCTGAGTATCATAAGTCATATATTTACAGTTTTTCACAGTTGCCTTGGTACATTTCTCAGATCAGAATTGAAATTTGCAAAACAGTAAGTGCATTTCTCAAAACAATTCGTACAAATAGCAAAACACCATGGATTTCATGCAAAAGCAAGTCTCTTGCTCAAAATCCTTAGTTTGTTTCTCAAAAGTAAATATCTGTGTCAATGAACATGTCAGTGCCATCAAAATGACAATTCCTTGTGTCATTGTGTACGGATAAGACAGTCAAATTGCTTAGTCATGTTGTCAATATAACAGTGTACTCTGGAGGGATGTTCTGATGTAAACCATGGCTAAAGTTTTGAAGACAATTATTGTAAATTGTAAGTTACTCGTGTATGTGGGAGATTGATTGCAAGAAACTGGACAAGATTCACATTTACGCTTTGACTGTTTGTACTGTAATTTGTTGACAGACCATGTCATTGCTAGAAATGTGAACATAGGAAAATCTCCTTGGGGTAAACTGTACATGCATTGCTGTAGGAATTACAGTGCAGTCATCCTACACCTCCTGACATTCCTGTCTGTTGGGCCACAAATTCTCAGACAATGCAACATTGTGTTGTGCTCCAGATATATATATACTTGCCAGTTCATGGTTCAGGAGATGCACCTTTGAGCTATTCCAGTAAATTGGTTGATCGTTGGTTGATCTAACACTTCACACATTTCCCTTCTTTAGAGAAAGTCAAGATTCAACTGGTAGCAATTTACCAATTCAGGACAGATTTAGAAAAAAAGTCTAATGGAAATGTATAGAAATATGCTTGACATATTATGACAACGTGTTCAACCATTTTGCATGTAAAGACTTATGCAATGAACTAATGCCTAAATGTTGTGGGGGTGAGACTAGTCAATAGAGACCCATTACAATACATTTTGATCAACATGATATAAGCAATTGATAATGTAGGAAAGAGCAGAGAATTGTACATAATCATTTGCATGAATGTACCAAAGCATTTGCAACTTGTTCAAAGAAATGAGAAACTGCTTCTTTGATGTGCACAAACGACACAATAATGTGAAGATTGAACAGGTAGTTTTGAGAATTTCAATTCTGATCTGAGAAATGTACCACAGAAACTGTAAATGCTTTATATGTACTTATTGCATATCCTTCCCTCTTTTTTGTTGTAGGTTCACTCCATGGACTTTGATGACACGTGGCACCCAGCCACCCACCCGTCAGGAGCGGTTCTTCCAGCCCTGCTGGCCGTCAGTGACATGATGCCCCAGAACAGGAAGCCCAGTGGCCTGGACCTACTGCTTGCCTTCAACGTTGGCATCGAGGTCCAAGGCCGATTGATGAGGTTCTCCAACGGCGCCAGCAACATCCCGAAAAAGTGAGTTGAGCACAGAAATTCCAGCGGAAGATGTTGAACACTGCAGATCTCACCTGCAGTGTTTCCTGTCTTGTTGTGCACCGCAATTCAGTAGGTCGAAGACACCTTTACGCCACTAGTTGCACACAGTTGAAATGTACTTGCTCATCTGCTCTCTCTCTCTCCCTCCCTCTCCAGGTTCCATCCTCCCAGTGTGGTTGGCCCTATGGGCGGTGCAGCAGCGTGTAGTAATCTCTTGTCTCTGGACCCGTCCCAGTGCAGCCACGCCTTGGCCATCGCTGCCTCTCTAGCTGGCGCCCCAATGGCTAACGCCGCCACTCAGTCCAAACCGCTCCACATCGGCAACGCTTCCCGCCTGGGTATGGAGGCCGCACTGTTGGCGTCCAGGGGTCTGGAAGCCAGTCCTTTAATCTTGGACTCTGTCCCCGGCGTGGCTGGCTTCAACGCCTTCTACGAAGACTACATGCCGCTGCCATTATATTTAGCCCCAGACGAGGGCCACAGCTTCTTGATAGAGGATCAGGACATTGCGTTCAAACGCTTCCCCGCCCACCTGGGCATGCACTGGGTGGTCGACGCGGCAGCCTCGGTCCACAAGCTCATCGTGGGGGTGGATTCCGGAAAAGTCTCTGCCTCCAAGGTGAAGGACATCCTGCTGAGGGTGCCCCGCTCCAAGTACATCAACCGGCCCTTCCCCGAGTGCGAGCACCAGGCGCGCCACTCCTTCCAGTTCAACGCCTGCAGCGCCCTCTTGGACGGGGAGGTGACGGTGCAGTCCTTCACCGCGGGCGCCATAACGCGGCCGGAGCTGGCGGCGCTGCTGAGCCTGGTCCGCGTGGAGCACCCTGAAGACAACCCCGCAAACTTTGACCTCATGTACGGCGAGGTCCAGGTGACGCTCGACGGCGGAGAGGTTCTCAGGGACCGGTGTGACACCTTCTACGGACACTGGCGTAATCCGCTGACCAATGAGAGCCTGAGGAAGAAGTTCCGGAGCAACGCGGGGGCGGTGCTGCCGCGGGAGAAGGTGGAGGGCCTGGTCGAGACGGTGGAAGCTCTGGATGAGCTGCCAGACTGCACACCTCTCCTCTTAAAGCTGCAGTGAACGCTTCCCTGAGTCATTCGACGAGATTCTATCATTTAATATTGTTTTCTTAAATTGGATTTGAAGACGGTGTCGGTGTTTGCATTTTACAATGATCTGTAATCATTACAGATATCAATCAGTTACTGTTATGTTTCAATGTGCAACACTTATCTTTGTAAATAGTATGCCTGTAGCTATATAGAAGTACCTCCTTCAGAGAGCTTGGTTTTATATTCACATCCAATGAAGAAATCATTTTATTTAGAATGGTATTCCATTCGCTGAAATTGATAAAAAAAATGATTGTTAATAAACTATGTCAATATAAACTTGATGCTTTGAAATGTCTACGTTTGTTGTCCAAATACATTCAATATGACAATGAAAGCCATGTATTAATGTTGACACTCTACACTATTCACAATTACTTTTTTCTAGTTTGTCTTCAACCACATTAATTAAATGTATTAATTAAAAAATATAGATAGATAGATAGATAGATAGATAGATAGATAGATAGATAGGTAGATAGGTAGATGGATGGATTTGAAAGTTGATTGATGAGTTTTTAAGACGGGTTGTAGAGCTGTCAAGCGATTAAAATATTTAATCGTGATTAATCGCATTAATGTCATAGTAAACTCTAATTAATCGCGATTAATCGCAAATTATTTTTCTATGCTAAATATCCCTTGATTTTTTTGTCCCATAATTCATCTCATTTTAATTCTCTTATCAACATGGTGAAGTGCATCGGCTTGCCTTGTGCAAATGATTTTTTACTGATAACAACATTGGCATATACACTGATCAAAACAGGACGATACAAAAAAAGAGCCTATAGTGCAATTAAACGACTGCTTTGAACAAATGTCATTTGAACATAGCAGTCAGGCTACTGCTTCTTTGTTTTGAGCCAAAAAAAAAAAAAAAAAAGTTTTTTTTTTTTTTTTTTTTATAAAGTAATTGCGTTAATCGCGCGTTAAAAATTTTAACGCCGTTAAATTTGGTTCGCGTTAACGCCGTTAATAACGCGTTTAACTGACAGCTCTAAAAAATAGTCATCATTCTTCCATCATCAGTTACCACAATCACTCTTTATAAACGTTTGTTTCACTCAGTGTATCTTGATTACAAAAAGCTCAGGGAAGTTTCATTGAGATCGCTCAATGAAACCCTAACCCTAACCCTATGTGAAACCCTAACCCTAACCCTAACCCTAACCCTAACCCTAACCCTAACCCTATTACTGGTTAAAATAAATATTTATCAGGACCAGGCCCCGAGGGGCAGTGCATACTTCCACAATCCACCAGTGCTCAGCGGCCAAGCCTGGTATTACAGCTGTTTAAGCGGGCTGTGGATGGGTCCCTCGATTCAAGGGGCCAAGAAATACATATCTCCGTTTTACTTGCACCATTGAGCAGTTTTCATAGGAATGAATGGGCGCCATTTTTTAATCCGCTACCCTTACTTTAATAGGTCCATGATGCGGACACAGGCAGGCAGGTCCATGGCGCGGACACAGGCAGTTGAAGAAGCAAACAAAGAGATTGGATATTTCATGTGCAGAGCAGACGAAACTACACTAATATACTATACTAGACTATACTAATCCAGAGGCATAAAGAGGGAATGACAATTCTTGTACTACTGCCCCTTTACAAGGCCCCAATGATGCCTTGGTTTTTAGCATTGTTACTCGGTCATCTTTCCTTTTACAGTTCCGTAATTAATAGGTATTTACCTGGTAAATAAGGGTAAAATAGTATATTATTGGGTAATTACCACTGGCAATAAGAAGTAAATACAGAGGAACTACAGCTGAAGTACTAAGAAAACCTCCACTTTTGCCCATCAACTCAACCAAGTACCGTGTTGTTGCTGCACTTTCTGTAACTTAGTTTTGTTTGAAATTATTTTATTAGCATAGCCCCTTGAGATGGACCATCTCGTTTTCGAGGGGGTCCTTAGCAAAATACCTCAAAAACATTACAAACACGTGTTTCAGTAAAGACTTCCATTCCGTCTTCATCTGTGTTTAATTTTCTCAAAAGGAAATGTCAGGAATAGGTTAGGTGCATTAGGTTCGGTGCATTTTAACAAAGGACACAGAAACAATAAATATTTGTAAATTACAAATGTCAAAGCAAAAATACTGAACTACTTTTTGGTAACAAACTGGACAAATAAACCAGAGGATACGTGATGCTTTGAAATGTTTCAAGATGAAAATCAAAAAGGTCAGAATTTTTTTTGATGATTTGTGAGGTGGCAGACAGGTGAAGCCATCCAAAGGCATGGACATGATCCCTATAACTAAATCGTAAACCTCTTAACCCTGATAACAATAGAGCAATTAGAAAACGCCAAAGCTGAGTCATGAGGTCAGTTCAGCCCATTGGGCTCGTCATCTTCATCGTTAAATTTGTTTTGCCGTCAGTGACCATGACTCAATTAACAAGAAACTAAATTTGCAAAGTCATATCTATCTTAACAATGAGTTACTGGAAGACCTGGAAGGAATGCAAAAAGTACACCCCTTCCATTCCATCTTCATCTGTGTTTCATTTTCTCAGAATGAAATGTCACGATTAGGTTAAGTTTCACATTGGTGATGTGAATCACAATATAACAATGGACAGTGAAACACTGCTGCACTTTCTGTAACTTAGTTTTGATTGAAATTATTTAATTAGGATAGCCCCTTGAGATCATGGACCGTCTCGTTTTCGAGGGGGTCCTAAACAAAATGCCTCAAAAGCATTACAAAAATACAAACAAGATAAACAGAACCGAACAAGAACAAAAGCAAACAACCAGACAAAGAAAACGAAAGACACAAATTACAGCATATACATAACAGGGAATAATTATCAGAACTGTAATGTCAGTGAAAACATGTGTTTCAGTAAAGAGAGAATGAGAAATCGGATAGAGTTGGAAAGGTTTTTAATTGCACGGTTTGTATGAAAATGAATTGACGCGGCATGTTTATACAGTCTGATAGATGAAATGGAGCAAGTATTTAATGGAAAAGTATTCCATTCAGAAGGTGCTTCAAACATATAAGCTTTTTTTAATGTGGACTTGATGAGTTTGAAAATCCCACATTGGATCTATGTTCTCAAATAACACATGAAAGGAGGTATCAAAATGTGAGGTGGTATAAAGGCTGTTGTGGGAACATATTACTGGAAGTACAACTTCATTTACAGTAAGACACAGATTTAGGAGAACCACCTGATCCCAGGGGTTCATTCCCAGTTTTGACCGACATGCTGGCTCATACTCTTAAATTACTCCAGAATAAATTATGCTTAAAAAATCTAAATAAAATTAGTTGATTACAAATGTCAAAGAAAACTTCTTTTTGGAAACAAACTAGACAAATAAACCAGAGGATATATGATGCTCGGAAATGTTCCAAGATGAAAATCAAAAAGGTCAGAAATAAATGTGCCACCCAAAGGCATGGAAATGATCCCTAAAACTAAATCGTAAGCCTCTTAGCCTCTTACCAATACAGCAATGACAGTAAAACATTGCAGAAATTTACACATGACAGGCTTTCTAGTTCTCCCTGCCTCAAAATGTCCGCTATCCGCCAATTCTTAAAAGAATGTGACACATCTGAGGGGACACAAAAATACACTATTATTAATTAAAGTTATAAAATCAATTGCTATGTCATATCCATCTTAACAGTAAAACAATGTGAACACCTGAAAGGATTATAAACAATACACTCCTTCCTTGTTCACTTGTTTTTATGGAGCATTCATGGGTATTAAGTAGTGCAGTGTAAAACAGGGAAACATTATAGCATTATAAAGGGCACGCGTGAATCAATTAGAAAACGGCAAAGGTCAGTCATGAGGTCAATTCGTCCCACTAGGCTTGTCATCTTTATCGTTAAATTTGTTTTGCCGTCAGTAGTGCATGCAGTGTATTGTATGTACACAGAAACCATCTTACAGGAAGTTTTCACTGTTAAGGGGAATACAATTGATTGACGTCCTTGTGCCACTGCCTTGTGCCAGATGCTGAAACCAACAATGAGGAACTGGAAGACCTGGAAGGAATGCAAAAAATACACCCCTTCCATTCCATCTTCATCTGTGTTTAATTTTCTCAGAAGGAAATGTCCGGATTAGGTTAGGTTCATTAGGTTCGGTGAATTTTAACAAAGGACACAGAAACAATACATAAACTAAACTGCAGTATGTTGTCCTTCATAACAATGATCATCAATCTCTATGATCAAAGCAAGGGATTAGCAATCTTTCTTACAATCAATCATAAAGAATGCACAGTATAAACAAAATAAAAAAAAATCAATCCTAAAACAATACAATGTATTGCAAGCAAAAATTGTTTTGATGTTTGAGTGTGAGGACGTGTGGGCTTTCACCATTATACAGTGAATAAGGTGACAACTGGTCTTCTGGAAATAGTAGCTCTATCATAATTTTCCCGAAATAAAGGCCATCCTATAATAATCACCATCCATCTCTCTTATCAAAGAATTGATTAAAATGAACAGATGAAAGGATTGTAATGTCACCTTAATTATTATTTTGGTGAAAGACATTAAACTTGAAACCTTTACAACCTTTAATCACACAATTAATAATTTATGTTTCGCTTACAACAATAAAGTGACTACACACCTTCCAGGATGGAATTAATACAGCCCTTTATGCATGAATTATAGTAAACCATTGCTGTGTCGTGATGTTACGCCTTTGCATACACGCCTTTCGCAGATTTCCAGTAAGTAACATAATGAAACAGTTTTGGAATTGAAGATTAGGCCGACATTGTCACTACCAGAAAACTTCCCATGGTTAATTAAGCACTGCAAATCGACAAAAAGGAAGGGTATTTTTCAACTCATTCACCACATTTATGTGAGAAATAAACAGCTTTCACTGTTATACAGTGAAGAAGGTGTCAATTACAAATGTCAAAGAAAAAATACTGAACTTCTTTTTGGAAACAAACTAGACAAATAAACCAGAGGATACATGATGCTCGGAAATGTTCCAAGATGAAAATTAAAAGGTCAGAAATAAATGTGCCACCCAAAGGCATGGAAATGATCCCTAAAACTAAATCGTAAGCCTCTTAGCCTCTTACCAATACAGCAATGACAGTAAAACATTGCAGAAATTTACACATGACAGGCTTTCTAGTTCTCCCTGCCTCAAAATGTCCCCTATCCGCCAATTCTTAAAAGAATGTGACACATCTGAGGAGACACAAAAAGACACTATTATTAATTAAAGTTATAAAATCAATTGCTATGTCATATCCATCTTAACAGTAAAACAATGTGAACACCTGAAAGGATAATAAACAATACACTCCTTCCTTGTTCACTTATTTTTACGGAGCATTCATGGGTATTAAGTAGTGCAGTGTAAAACAGGGAAACATTATAGCATTATGAAGGGCACGCGTGAATCAATTAGAAAACGGCAATGGTCAGTCATGAGGTCAATTCGGCCCACTGGGCTTGTCATCTTTATCGTTAAATTTGTTTTGCCGTCAGTAGTGCATGCAGTGTATTGTATGTACACAGAAACCATCTTACAGGAAGTTTTCACTGTTAAGGGGAATACAATTGATTGACGTCCTTGTGCCACTGCCTTGTGCCAGATGCTGAAACCAACAATGAGGAACTGGAAGACCTGGAAGGAATGCAAAAAATACACCCCTTCCATTCCATCTTCATCTGTGTTTAATTTTCTCAGAAGGAAATGTCCGGATTAGGTTAGGTTCATTAGGTTCGGTGAATTTTAACAAAGGACACAGAAACAATACATAAACTAAACTGCAGTATGTTGTCCTTCATAACAATGATCATCAATCTCTATGATCAAAGCAAGGGATTAGCAATCTTTCTTACAATCAATCATAAAGAATGCACAGTATAAACAAAATAAAAAAAAATCAATCCTAAAACAATACAATGTATTGCAAGCAAAAATTGTTTTGATGTTTGAGTGTGAGGACGTGTGGGCTTTCACCATTATACAGTGAATAAGGTGACAACTGGTCTTCTGGAAATAGTAGCTCTATCATAATTTTCCCGAAATAAAGGCCATCCTATAATAATCACCATCCATCTCTCTTATCAAAGAATTGATTAAAATGAACAGATGAAAGGATTGTAATGTCACCTTAATTATTATTTTGGTGAAAGACATTAAACTTGAAACCTTTACAACCTTTAATCACACAATTAATAATTTATGTTTCGCTTACAACAATAAAGTGACTACACACCTTCCAGGATGGAATTAATACAGCCCTTTATGCATGAATTATAGTAAACCATTGCTGTGTCGTGATGTTACGCCTTTGCATACACGCCTTTCGCAGATTTCCAGTAAGTAACATAATGAAACAGTTTTGGAATTGAAGATTAGGCCGACATTGTCACTACCAGAAAACTTCCCATGGTTAATTAAGCACTGCAAATCGACAAAAAGGAAGGGTATTTTTCAACTCATTCACCACATTTATGTGAGAAATAAACAGCTTTCACTGTTATACAGTGAAGAAGGTGTCAATTACAAATGTCAAAGAAAAAATACTGAACTTCTTTTTGGAAACAAACTAGACAAATAAACCAGAGGATACATGATGCTCGGAAATGTTCCAAGATGAAAATTAAAAGGTCAGAAATAAATGTGCCACCCAAAGGCATGGAAATGATCCCTAAAACTAAATCGTAAGCCTCTTAGCCTCTTACCAATACAGCAATGACAGTAAAACATTGCAGAAATTTACACATGACAGGCTTTCTAGTTCTCCCTGCCTCAAAATGTCCCCTATCCGCCAATTCTTAAAAGAATGTGACACATCTGAGGAGACACAAAAAGACACTATTATTAATTAAAGTTATAAAATCAATTGCTATGTCATATCCATCTTAACAGTAAAACAATGTGAACACCTGAAAGGATAATAAACAATACACTCCTTCCTTGTTCACTTATTTTTACGGAGCATTCATGGGTATTAAGTAGTGCAGTGTAAAACAGGGAAACATTATAGCATTATGAAGGGCACGCGTGAATCAATTAGAAAACGGCAATGGTCAGTCATGAGGTCAATTCGGCCCACTGGGCTTGTCATCTTTATCGTTAAATTTGTTTTGCCGTCAGTAGTGCATGCAGTGTATTGTATGTACACAGAAACCATCTTACAGGAAGTTTTCACTGTTAAGGGGAATACAATTGATTGACGTCCTTGTGCCACTGCCTTGTGCCAGATGCTGAAACCAACAATGAGGAACTGGAAGACCTGGAAGGAATGCAAAAAATACACCCCTTCCATTCCATCTTCATCTGTGTTTAATTTTCTCAGAAGGAAATGTCCGGATTAGGTTAGGTTCATTAGGTTCGGTGAATTTTAACAAAGGACACAGAAACAATACATAAACTAAACTGCAGTATGTTGTCCTTCATAACAATGATCATCAATCTCTATGATCAAAGCAAGGGATTAGCAATCTTTCTTACAATCAATCATAAAGAATGCACAGTATAAACAAAATAAAAAAAAATCAATCCTAAAACAATACAATGTATTGCAAGCAAAAATTGTTTTGATGTTTGAGTGTGAGGACGTGTGGGCTTTCACCATTATACAGTGAATAAGGTGACAACTGGTCTTCTGGAAATAGTAGCTCTATCATAATTTTCCCGAAATAAAGGCCATCCTATAATAATCACCATCCATCTCTCTTATCAAAGAATTGATTAAAATGAACAGATGAAAGTATTGTAATGTCACCTTAATTATTATTTTGGTGAAAGACATTAAACTTGAAACCTTTACAACCTTTAATCACACAATTAATAATTTATGTTTCGCTTACAACAATAAAGTGACTACACACCTTCCAGGATGGAATTAATACAGCCCTTTATGCATGAATTATAGTAAACCATTGCTGTGTCGTGATGTTACGCCTTTGCATACACGCCTTTCGCAGATTTCCAGTAAGTAACATAATGAAACAGTTTTGGAATTGAAGATTAGGCCGACATTGTCACTACCAGAAAACTTCCCATGGTTAATTAAGCACTGCAAATCGACAAAAAGGAAGGGTATTTTTCAACTCATTCACCACATTTATGTGAGAAATAAACAGCTTTCACTGTTATACAGTGAAGAAGGTGTCAATTACAAATGTCAAAGAAAAAATACTGAACTTCTTTTTGGAAACAAACTAGACAAATAAACCAGAGGATACATGATGCTCGGAAATGTTCCAAGATGAAAATTAAAAGGTCAGAAATAAATGTGCCACCCAAAGGCATGGAAATGATCCCTAAAACTAAATCGTAAGCCTCTTAGCCTCTTACCAATACAGCAATGACAGTAAAACATTGCAGAAATTTACACATGACAGGCTTTCTAGTTCTCCCTGCCTCAAAATGTCCCCTATCCGCCAATTCTTAAAAGAATGTGACACATCTGAGGAGACACAAAAAGACACTATTATTAATTAAAGTTATAAAATCAATTGCTATGTCATATCCATCTTAACAGTAAAACAATGTGAACACCTGAAAGGATAATAAACAATACACTCCTTCCTTGTTCACTTATTTTTACGGAGCATTCATGGGTATTAAGTAGTGCAGTGTAAAACAGGGAAACATTATAGCATTATGAAGGGCACGCGTGAATCAATTAGAAAACGGCAATGGTCAGTCATGAGGTCAATTCGGCCCACTGGGCTTGTCATCTTTATCGTTAAATTTGTTTTGCCGTCAGTAGTGCATGCAGTGTATTGTATGTACACAGAAACCATCTTACAGGAAGTTTTCACTGTTAAGGGGAATACAATTGATTGACGTCCTTGTGCCACTGCCTTGTGCCAGATGCTGAAACCAACAATGAGGAACTGGAAGACCTGGAAGGAATGCAAAAAATACACCCCTTCCATTCCATCTTCATCTGTGTTTAATTTTCTCAGAAGGAAATGTCCGGATTAGGTTAGGTTCATTAGGTTAGGTGAATTTTAACAAAGGACACAGAAACAATACATAAACTAAACTGCAGTATGTTGTCCTTCATAACAATGATCATCAATCTCTATGATCAAAGCAAGGGATTAGCAATCTTTCTTACAATCAATCATAAAGAATGCACAGTATAAACAAAATAAAAAAAAATCAATCCTAAAACAATACAATGTATTGCAAGCAAAAATTGTTTTGATGTTTGAGTGTGAGGACGTGTGGGCTTTCACCATTATACAGTGAATAAGGTGACAACTGGTCTTCTGGAAATAGTAGCTCTATCATAATTTTCCCGAAATAAAGGCCATCCTATAATAATCACCATCCATCTCTCTTATCAAAGAATTGATTAAAATGAACAGATGAAAGGATTGTAATGTCACCTTAATTATTATTTTGGTGAAAGACATTAAACTTGAAACCTTTACAACCTTTAATCACACAATTAATAATTTATGTTTCGCTTACAACAATAAAGTGACTACACACCTTCCAGGATGGAATTAATACAGCCCTTTATGCATGAATTATAGTAAACCATTGCTGTGTCGTGATGTTACGCCTTTGCATACACGCCTTTCGCAGATTTCCAGTAAGTAACATAATGAAACAGTTTTGGAATTGAAGATTAGGCCGACATTGTCACTACCAGAAAACTTCCCATGGTTAATTAAGCACTGCAAATCGACAAAAAGGAAGGGTATTTTTCAACTCATTCACCACATTTATGTGAGAAATAAACAGCTTTCACTGTTATACAGTGAAGAAGGTGTCAATTACAAATGTCAAAGAAAAAATACTGAACTTCTTTTTGGAAACAAACTAGACAAATAAACCAGAGGATACATGATGCTCGGAAATGTTCCAAGATGAAAATTAAAAGGTCAGAAATAAATGTGCCACCCAAAGGCATGGAAATGATCCCTAAAACTAAATCGTAAGCCTCTTAGCCTCTTACCAATACAGCAATGACAGTAAAACATTGCAGAAATTTACACATGACAGGCTTTCTAGTTCTCCCTGCCTCAAAATGTCCCCTATCCGCCAATTCTTAAAAGAATGTGACACATCTGAGGAGACACAAAAAGACACTATTATTAATTAAAGTTATAAAATCAATTGCTATGTCATATCCATCTTAACAGTAAAACAATGTGAACACCTGAAAGGATAATAAACAATACACTCCTTCCTTGTTCACTTATTTTTACGGAGCATTCATGGGTATTAAGTAGTGCAGTGTAAAACAGGGAAACATTATAGCATTATGAAGGGCACGCGTGAATCAATTAGAAAACGGCAATGGTCAGTCATGAGGTCAATTCGGCCCACTGGGCTTGTCATCTTTATCGTTAAATTTGTTTTGCCGTCAGTAGTGCATGCAGTGTATTGTATGTACACAGAAACCATCTTACAGGAAGTTTTCACTGTTAAGGGGAATACAATTGATTGACGTCCTTGTGCCACTGCCTTGTGCCAGATGCTGAAACCAACAATGAGGAACTGGAAGACCTGGAAGGAATGCAAAAAATACACCCCTTCCATTCCATCTTCATCTGTGTTTAATTTTCTCAGAAGGAAATGTCAGGATTAGGTTAGGTTCATTAGGTTCGGTGATTTTTAACAAAGGACACAGAAACAATAAATAAACTAAACTGCAGTATGTTATCCTTCATAACAATGACCATCAATCTCTACGATCAAAGCAAGGGATTAGCAATCTTTCTTACAATCAATCATAAAGTATGCTCAGTATAAACAATAAAAAAAATTAAATCCTAAAACAATACAATGTATTTCAAGCGGAAATTGTTTCGATGTTCGAGTGTGAGGACGTGTGGGCTTTCACCATTATGCAGTAAATAAAGTGTCAGATGATCCTCTGGAAATAGTAGCTCTATCAAAATTTTCCCGAAATAAAGGCCATCCTATAATAATCACCATCCAATCTCTCTTATCAAAGAATTGAAAGACATTAAACTTGAAACCTTTACAACCTTTAATCACACAATTAATAATTGATGTTTCGCTTACAACAATAAAGTGACTACACACCTTCCAGGATGGAATTAATGCAGCCCTTTATGCATGAATTATAGTAAACCATTGTTGTGTCGTGATGTTACGCCTTTGCATACACGGCTTTCGCAGATTTCCAGTAAGTAACATGATGAAACAGTTTTGGAATTGAAGATTAGGCCGACATTGTCACTACCAGAAAAACTTCCCATGGTTAATTAAGCACTGCAAATCGACAAAAAGGAAGGGTATTTCAACTCATTCACCACATTTATGTGAGAAATAAACAGCTTTCACTGTTATACCGTGAAGTAGGTGTCAATTACAAATGTCAAAGCAAAAATACTGAACTACTTTTTGGTAACGAACTGGACAAATAAACCAGAGGATACGTGATGCTTTGAAATGTTCCAAGATGAAAATCCAAAAGGTCAGAAAAAAAATGTATGACTTGTGAGGTGGCAGACAGGTGAAGCCATCCAAAGGCATGGACATGATCCCTATAACTAAATCGTAAGCCTCTTAACCCTCTTAACAATAGAGCAATTAGAAAAAGGCAAAGCTGAGTCATTAGGTCAGTTCAGCCCACTGGGCTTGTCATCTTCATCATTACATTTATTTTGCCGTCAGTGACCATGACTCAATTAACAAGAAACTAAATTTGCAAAGTCATATCTATCTTAACAATGAGGAACTGGAAGACCTGGAAGGAATGCAAAAAATACACTTCTTCCATTTCATCTTCATCTGTGTTTCATTTTCTCAAAATGAAATGTCAAGATTAGGTTAAGTTTCACATTGGTGATGTGCATCACAATACAACAATGGACATTGAAACACTGCTGCACTTTCT
This sequence comes from Gadus morhua, assembly GCF_902167405.1. NCBI lineage: Eukaryota > Metazoa > Chordata > Actinopteri > Gadiformes > Gadidae > Gadus > Gadus morhua. The sequence continues at coordinate 18,457,315 of NC_044057.1, forward strand.
CTAACTTAGTTTTGATTGAAATTATTTAATTATGATAGCCCCGTATGGACCAACTCGTTTTCGAGGGGGTCCTAAACAAAATAAGAACAGAAGCAAACAACCAGACAAAGAAAACAAAATACACAAATTACAGCATATACATAACAGGGAATAATTATCGGAACTGTAATGTCAGTGAAAACATGTGTTTCAGTAAAGAGAGAATGAGAAATCAGATAAAGTTGGAAAGGTTTTTAATTCTACATGTACGGTTGGTATGAAAATGAATTGACGCGGCATGTTTATACAGTCTGATAGATGAAATGGAGCAAGTATTTAATGGAAAAGTATTCCAGTCAGAAGGTGCTTCAAACATATAAGCTTTATTTTGATGTGGACTTGCTGAGTATAAATTTCATATGGGATGTATGTTCTCAAATAACACATGAAAGGAGGTATCAAAGTGAGGTGGTATAAAGGCTGTTGTGGGAACTTATTACTGGAAGTTTAACTACATTTACAGTAAGACACGGATTCAGGAGAACCACCTGATCCCAGGGGTTCATTCCCAGTTTTTAGCGACATGCTGGCGCATACTCTTAAATTACTCCAGAATAAATAATGCTTAAAAATGTAAATAAAAGTAGTTTATTACAAATGTCGAAGCAAAAATACTGAACTTCTTTTTGGAAACAAATTAGACAAATAAACCAGAGGATACATGATGCTCGGAAATGTTCCAAGATGAAAATCAAAAAGGTCAGAAATAAATGTAATGATTTGTTGAGGTGGCACACAGGTGCAGCTACCCAAAGGCATGGAAATGATCCCTAAAACTAAATTGTAAGCCTCTAAGCCTCTTACCAATACAGCAATGACAGTAAAACATTGCAGAAATGTACACATGACAGGCTTTCTAGTTCTCCCTGCATCAAAAGGTCCCCTATCCGCCAATTCTTAAAAGAATGTGATACATCTGAGGAGACAAAAAAATACACTATTATTAATTAAATTTATAAAATCAATTACTATTTCATATCCATCTTAACAGTAACACAATGTGAACACCTGATAGGATTATAAACAATACACCCCTTCCTTTTTCACTCATTTTTACGCAGCATTCATGGGTATTAAGTAGTGCAGAGTAAAACAGGGTAACATTATAGCATTATAAAGGGCACGCGTGAATCAATTAGAAAACGGCAAAGGTCAGTCATGAGGTCAATTCGGCCCACTGGGCTTGTCATCTTCCTCGTTAAATTTGTATTGGCGTCAGCATGCAGTGTATTGTGTACACAGAAACTATCTTACAGGAAGTTTTCACTGTTAAGGGGAATACAATTGATTGACGTCCTTGTGCCACCGCCTTGTGGCAGATGCTGAAACCATGACTCAATTTGCAAAGTCATATCTACCTTAACAATAAGTAACTTGAAGACCTGGATGCGATGCAAAAAATACACCCCTTCCATTCCATCTTCATCTGTGTTTAATTTTCTCAGAAGGAAATGTCAGGATTAGGTAAGGTTCATTAGGTTTGGTGAATTTTAACAAAGGACACAGAAACAATAAATAAACTAAACTGCAGTATGTTATCCTTCATAACAATGACCATCAATCTCTACGATCAAAGCAAGGGATTAGCAATCTTTCTTACAATCAATCATAAAGTTTGCTCAGTATAAACAATAAAAAAAATTCAACCCTAAAACAATACAATGTATTGCAAGCGAAAATTGTTTTGATGTTCAAGTGTGAGGACGTGTGGGCTTTCACCATTATACAGTGAATAAAGTGTCAGATGATCTTCTGGAAATAGTAGCTCTATCAAAATTTTCCCGAAATAAAGGCCATCCTATAATAATCACCATCCAATCTCTCTTATCTAGGGGGCCCCAGAAAGGGAAGTCTGGGGCCCCCTGCTTGAGCTGCTCCCCCCGCGACCCGACCCCGGATAAGCGGACGAAAATGAGATGAGATTAATCTCTCTTATCAAAGAATTTATTAAAATGAACAGATTAAAGGATTGTAATGTCACCTTAATTGTTATTTTGGTGAGAGACATAATTTATGTTTCGCTTACAATAAAAAAGTGACTACACACCTAAACACCTAAATTACAAATGTCAAAGCAAAAATACTGAACTACTTTTTGGTAACAAACTGGACAAATAAACCAGAGGATATGTGATGCTTTGAAATGTTCCAAGATGAAAATCAAAAAGGTGAGACATTTTTTTGATGATTTGTGAGGTGGCAGACAGGTGTTGTGGGAACTTATTACTGGAAGTTTAACTACATTTACAGTAAGACACAGATTTAGGAGAACCACCTGTTCCCAGGGGTTCATTCCTAGTTTTGACCGACATGCTGGCTCATGCTCTTAAAATACTCCAGAATAAATAATGCTTAAAAAACGTAAATAAAATTAGTTAATTACAAATGTCAAAGCAAAAATACTGAACTTCTTTTTGGGAACAAACTAGACGAATAAACCAGAGGATACATGATGCTTTGAAATGTTCCAAGTTGAAAAATCAAAAAGGTCAGAAAGAAATGTGATGATTTGTTGGGTGGCCGACAGGTGAAGCAATCCAAAGGCATGGACATGATCCCTGAAACTAAATCTTAAGCCTCTTAATAATTATCTTGTTTCATTGTTCTATTTCCCTGTAAAGTCCCACAATGAATACACACTTTTAGGCTGAAAAAAATAGTACAGCTTCCGCAACATCGACTCCTAAAGATTTTCCGGGCACAGGGTGAGGTTGAAGAGAAGGCAATAAGGAAAGGCTGCACACGCAGCTGCGACACCTGACGCATAGCCTACTGTCGTGACGTTTATCGGAACGGGATGCAGAAGCAAAATCATTGCATTTCCGACATGGAGTATCCAGTGACCGCCCACCCATCCTAACGATATATAGGAGACCATCAATCAGGCCCAGGATCAAACCCCCTGGCACCTCTGAGAGAGAAAGCCAAAAGGACCACGGAGAGAAACACACAGGTAGGGTGCTGTGTGCCATAGCCTACCATTGGATGTTTAACCTCCTTTGGTTTTGGTAGTTAGTATTGATTCTGAAAGAGGTAAGTCATTCAATATTTGGTAATAATAGGTGTAGGCTACTAATGCTGCTAATAATAATAATAAAATATAACATAAATATTTTATTTTCAATTAATATTTTTTCACCCTCTCAAGTTATCTGTTCACACTTGACATTAGTACGCGTCTTGGGTGATCCGATCACAAGTGAACAGCTAGTGTGAAGAAGACGCATTGAGGATGTATTAGGATCAGACCGCTAAGACCACCAGATTCGGAGGTGGTCTGGGCCGCATATGCCAATGTAGGCTATGTGGGCATATGTAGCCTAGTATTCGCATGATGTATTATAAATGTCACACCTCAATTTTATTTTTATTTTATGTTAGAAAGATAGGCTATGGTACAATCAACAGATATTCAGCTATCTGATACGGGGAACCTAAGCCGTGATCACCGGTATAGAGTCCCGTACGTGTAGTAATGATGATCTTCCCTGGGGACGGTCGGGCAGCAGAACTCCTCTTTACATAGAAATAATGTGGTCAAAAGTTCGACACAATATGGGGAATATATAGGCCTATGTACCAAACCATGCCCTAGCCCTATAGCCTACAATACAGGTTCAAATTACTTTCGATATGTGTCTATAGTCACAACATGCTTGATCATTTGCAATTTGTCAGCTTTCCCATAAAGCGTTTGTTTCAATTGCCCCTTACAAAAAAAGAAACGCATGCGCGCTTTATAAGAAAAAAGACTCCCATGGCACGTCCTCCCGGTCTGCGTGCAAAACAGATTCAATTAGCAAGTAACAGATTCTATTTAGCAGTGATTGCTAACAAAGGGGTCGCTGTTTCTAGTTGAATACAGGAGCAAGAACAGTGGAAGCAGAGATGAGTGCACAAAAGCTACAGGACACCTACAACCAGCAGGGTTACGTCTCAGGGCTGCCTGTTTTGAGCCCTGCGGAGCTGTCGGACGCCAGGCAGGCATTCTCTGCCCTGGAGGAGGAGTTTGGTGAGTAGGCTTACCACAAGAAGGACTGATGTAGGAGTGTGTGTGTGTGTGTGTGTGTGTGTGTGTGTGTGTGTGTGTGTGTGTGTGTGTGTGTGTGTGTGTGTGTGTGTGTGTGTGTGTGTGTGTGTATGGCTGTCTTAACTGTGGGTGCAGCCAATTCTTATATTGCCTTACAAACTCCACAGAACCGATAACCAGAGCTTAACCGCTACTAACTCAGGTTATTTATAACTAGCACTGACGCAACTCGACGCCTTCCTTACCCCACAGGTAAGGAGTACACCCAGTACAGCCTGCACAATGTCCACCTGCAGTACCAATGGGTGATGGCTCTGGCCAAGAACCCCCGGCTGCTGGAGGCCATCAAGTCCGTCGTGGGCCCCGATGTCCTACTGCTTGACTCCCGCTTCATCTGTAAATACCCGACATCCGGCGCTGGTGCTGCTACGACGGATCAGGCTGATGGGACCGTCCCAGAACACCAGCTCCCCTATGTGGCCTGGCATCAGGACATGAGGTACACTATGCATCCAGGATGGGGTCTGGCTTCCACAAGACATGGTGGGATCGTGGTTGGGTAACTGGGTTTTGGGTGTGTTTGTGTGTATAGGTATTGGGGCATCGATGGAGGGCCGGTGCTCTCTGTGTGGCTGGCCCTGGACGACTCGCTGGAGGATAACGGAGCGTTGAAGGTTATACCAGGTAACACCGCTTTTTGTTTGGTCTCTTCTGACACTCTTCTATCACTCGCTGTGTTTATTGGCCTTGTTCTGCCCTGGTTCTAATGTGTGCTAGATCTATAAGCCCCATTGGCACATCAGAACTTTATTTTCTTCTCGTTCCTTCATTCTTCTTCTATCTTTCTTTCTCGTGCCTTCGTCCTTTATTCTGTCATTGTATCAATCTTTCATTTATTATTTTCATTCTTTCTTTTTCATACAAAATAATGTTCATACCAGTGCCACCTCATTGCCCGTATAGGGACTCACCGCAGCGGCATGCTACCACATGAGCTAGCTAAGCGCCATGGCAACATGCTGTCGGTCAACCAGGAGATCCCTGAGCACCTGGTGGACAGCGGGAAGGCTGTCCTCTGTCCCCTGTTGGCCGGACAGATGTCTGTAAGTGATGAGAGTTTGTTGTTGCATGAGAGGCCTTGGCTGTATTTCATACTTTACCCTAGCCTGGCTATTGCCAGACCAAGCTCAATCGTAGGTCGCACGGTGACGTTGGTCTGGGGAAGCTGCGGTCATTTTCGTCAGCTCAAGAGGCGTGATCATCGGGCCTAGTTCAACTGTCTCCCTGTCGTCCTTGTGTTAAACTAGCCAATAGCGCACCAGGGGTGGGAGAAGCCCGCTCGGTGATTGGCTCCCATTAAAATGTATCGGAAGCAGAAAGAAATGAATTGCTCTTCTCCAGAACCTTCTGCAAGGCAAATTTAAATCGCCGGCAGAATGGGCAGGGCTACCAAAGCTAACTTTACCTCTCTCTCATAAACACAGGGGAATTGCTCATATATACTCGCGAAAGTCTGTTCCTATAATGATTCTCACAAATACTACAAAGATTACTTAGTAGTTAGCTATATACTATGCAATACTACGTTAAAGGGGATTATTATGAAAACAACACTTTTCCTGGGATTTGGGGTGTTGTTTTGGGTCTCTGGTGTTCCCACACGCATACAAACTTTGAAAAAAGTCTGTACATAATGTTTTGAGTGAAATAGGCATTTCTGAAATAATAATCAAGCCTACGTAGGAAGGGGGCAGAGTTGAATATTACCTCCCACTTCCCCACTCCCCTCCAATCAGAGCATAGCTAAGATTTTATGGACCAGCGGACGAGCAGCTCCGGCGGGGGGAACTCGGCGGCAGCTCAGCTCCAGGAGCACGATCCCTTTCTCTGCTGGCGGTACCGCCAGAGCTGCCGGACTGCCGCTGAAGCTTCGGCGGCAGTCCGGAGGAGGAGACATGGAGGAGAAAGGAATTGTACTCCCGGAGCTGAGCTGCCGGATATCCGCCGAGCTACCTCAGCTGGACTTTTCAGCTTCCGGAGGACGCCCGCCGGAGCAGCTGGACTATTAATAATAATATTATTAATAATAATATTATATATATTATATATATTATATATATTATATATATTATTATTATTATTATTATTATTATTATTATTATTATTATATTATATCATATAGATATAGAGCTCCAGGAGTCCACCAACGGCAAAACAATCCCTTCTCCTCCATGCTGTGGTTCAGTCTGACAGCTCATTGGTCAATGGAAAGCAGCTCATTTGCATTAAAGCTACAGACACCAGAAACAGCACAATCTGAAGGCAGTGAAACAGAGGGGAATAGCGGTAGGCAAGATATTTTTTCCTTAAAAGCTATTTCCAGCAAACAGCTTCAAAAACATGTTTTCTGGAATTCAAATACTATGTTTACTTGTTGTGAAAACCCCATGATATGTCTCCTTTAAAGAATTTTCTGTGTAACTGAGAGCATTTCACATGTGTATGTGTGAGAGATAAACAATAAAATATGGCCCATCCGGCCTCTCGTTTGTAATTGGTGCAGTCTCACAATTAAAGAAATGACTTTCGGCCTGTATTATATATTCACGGTTCTTTGGCGACTTTTGTAGATCCATGATGGATTCCTGGTTCACGCCAGTGACCCCAACATGTCCCAGAGGAGGCGCTGTGGTCTGGTGATCCGTTACGTCCCACCCTTTGCCTACCCCATCCATGTGAGTACAGTGAGCCGTTCCACTGTGATGTCAATGATGAGGTCATGGTCATGCACATGGGTAATGCCGTCTGCTCGTCTTTGTGTCCATCATTGTGAGTGGCTGACTCTGTCTGTGACTCCGCCTCTGATAGGACCTTGACCGACCCAGGAAGTTCAATGCAGTGGTGTTGGCCAGTGGAACAGACCAGTTCAATCATTTCTCCAGCTGAAACCTTTTGCTTTTCTACCTTTAACTGAATATTTACAAACATTAAAAGTCATACACTGTTATGGTATGACGTTTAGGTCTATGAAACGACCACCTTATATTGTATTTGCTCTGATGCGCATGCCCTGTGAACAATGATTTGATTTATCTTAACCTATGTGATTTGTTCATCTACATTTATTTATCTACTATATCTGTATTTATATTAGTGTCAAATAAAAAGAAAGTCATACCCAGGCCTGCAGTGTGCATTGTTTCCATATGAGCACTAAGCAGGAATAAACTGTACTGTTATTTTCCACTTTCATCCATAGATGAAAGTTTACAATAATTCTTCTTCATATCCATGTCATCAATTAACAGGTTGGGGTCCAAACCAACAAATCCAAACCTTTCAGCTGGGATAATCATAACCTTGTTATGTTTGACCACACACCTGTTTGACAACACCTTGACACACATTTTGGAGCAGGCGAGGTGACATGAGACAAAAAAATGATAAAGCGCACAACAGCCAGAACTCACACCAAAAGTTCTTCAGAAATTGCCTTTACCAGTTTCTAATGTTCTTTACATATATATATATATATATATATATATATATATATATAGATATATATATATATATATATATATATATATATATATATATATATATATATATATATATATAGATATATATATATATTTGTTTAAATAATAATACCTATATATTTTTTGAAAATTCTAATAAATTATGCCATCATATTTATGTTATGCCGTGTGTGTCTGTAGGAGTGTGTGTGTGTGTGTGTGTGTGTGTGTGTGTGTGTGTGTGTGTGTGTGTGTGTGTGTGTGTGTGTGTGTGTGTGTGTGTGTGTGTGTGTGTGTGTGTGTGTGTGTGTAACAATAACTCATTCTCATACATAGACAGAGTCCTAGACCGAGTCAATGTGATATGGAGTCAATGTGATATGTTGACGAGGTCCGGATGATAACATTTAAATAAAATGCTCATAAACAATCATACTGAGAGATGTGTCCCCGAATAGCCTACTTATTTCTTCATGTGAATAGCAACTGGTGCATTGCCAATGCACCTGATATCGGGGATTTTCCCCCAAAACAATAATTCCCAAATCCATCCACACCCTTAACACACGTACTCTTCATATTTGAACCTTTATTCTGTCTAATATTAGGCCTACATGTTTAATTTTATCCCTTGGCACCTGCATAGCACCCACATAAAGAGAGCCTTCAGCCATGGATTCATCACCAGGCCTGTTTGACTGAAACAAAGGTTCCATGCGGTTCTGTCGGCCAGGAAGGAATGCTTTCTGCGTGATGGGAACTTACCTGTACTTAATAATTATCTTGTTTCATTGTTCTATTTCCCTGTAAAGTCCCACAATGAATACACACTTTTAGGCTGAAAAAAATAGTACAGCTTCCGCAACATCGACTCCTAAAGATTTTCCGGGCACAGGGTGAGGTTGAAGAGAAGGCAATAAGGAAAGGCTGCACACGCAGCTGCGACACCTGACGCATAGCCTACTGTCGTGACGTTTATCGGAACGGGATGCAGAAGCAAAATCATTGCATTTCCGACATGGAGTATCCAGTGACCGCCCACCCATCCTAACGATATATAGGAGACCATCAATCAGGCCCAGGATCAAACCCCCTGGCACCTCTGAGAGAGAAAGCCAAAAGGACCACGGAGAGAAACACACAGGTAGGGTGCTGTGTGCCATAGCCTACCATTGGATGTTTAACCTCCTTTGGTTTTGGTAGTTAGTATTGATTCTGAAAGAGGTAAGTCATTCAATATTTGGTAATAATAGGTGTAGGCTACTAATGCTGCTAATAATAATAATAAAATATAACATAAATATTTTATTTTCAATTAATATTTTTTCACCCTCTCAAGTTATCTGTTCACGCTTGACATTAGTACGCGTCTTGGGTGATCCGATCACAAGTGAACAGCTAGTGTGAAGAAGACGCATTGAGGATGTATTAGGATCAGACCGCTAAGACCACCAGATTCGGAGGTGGTCTGGGCCGCATATGCCAATGTAGGCTATGTGGGCATATGTAGCCTAGTATTCGCATGATGTATTATAAATGTCACACCTCAATTTTATTTTTATTTTATGTTAGAAAGATAGGCTATGGTACAATCAACAGATATTCAGCTATCTGATACGGGGAACCTAAGCCGTGATCACCGGTATAGAGTCCCGTACGTGTAGTAATGATGATCTTCCCTGGGGACGGTCGGGCAGCAGAACTCCTCTTTACATAGAAATAATGTGGTCAAAAGTTCGACACAATATGGGGAATATATAGGCCTATGTACCAAACCATGCCCTAGCCCTATAGCCTACAATACAGGTTCAAATTACTTTCGATATGTGTCTATAGTCACAACATGCTTGATCATTTGCAATTTGTCAGCTTTCCCATAAAGCGTTTGTTTCAATTGCCCCTTACAAAAAAAAAAACGGATGCGCGCTTTATAAGAAAAAAGACTCCCATGGCACGTCCTCCCGGTCTGCGTGCAAAACAGATTCAATTAGCAAGTAACAGATTCTATTAAGCAGTGATTGCTAACAAAGGGGTCGCTGTTTCTAGTTGAATACAGGAGCAAGAACAGTGGAAGCAGAGATGAGTGCACAAAAGCTACAGGACACCTACAACCAGCAGGGTTACGTCTCAGGGCTGCCTGTTTTGAGCCCTGCGGAGCTGTCGGACGCCAGGCAGGCATTCTCTGCCCTGGAGGAGGAGTTTGGTGAGTAGGCTTACCACAAGAAGGACTGATGTAGGAGTGTGTGTGTGTGTGTGTGTGTGTGTGTGTGTGTGTGTGTGTGTGTGTGTGTGTGTGTGTGTGTGTGTGTGTGTGTATGGCTGTCTTAACTGTGGGTGCAGCCAATTCTTATATTGCCTTACAAACCCCACAGAACCGATAACCAGAGCTTAACCGCTACTAACTCAGGTTATTTATAACTAGCACTGACGCAACTCGACGCCTTCCTTACCCCACAGGTAAGGAGTACACCCAGTACAGCCTGCACAATGTCCACCTGCAGTACCAATGGGTGATGGCTCTGGCCAAGAACCCCCGGCTGCTGGAGGCCATCAAGTCCGTCGTGGGCCCCGATGTCCTACTGCTTGACTCCCGCTTCATCTGTAAATACCCGACATCCGGCGCTGGTGCTGCTACGACGGATCAGGCTGATGGGACCGTCCCAGAACACCAGCTCCCCTATGTGGCCTGGCATCAGGACATGAGGTACACTATGCATCCAGGATGGGGTCTGGCTTCCACAAGACATGGTGGGATCGTGGTTGGGTAACTGGGTTTTGGGTGTGTTTGTGTGTATAGGTATTGGGGCATCGATGGAGGGCCGGTGCTCTCTGTGTGGCTGGCCCTGGACGACTCGCTGGAGGATAACGGAGCGTTGAAGGTTATACCAGGTAACACCGCTTTTTGTTTGGTCTCTTCTGACACTCTTCTATCACTCGCTGTGTTTATTGGCCTTGTTCTGCCCTGGTTCTAATGTGTGCTAGATCTATAAGCCCCATTGGCACATCAGAACTTTATTTTCTTCTCGTTCCTTCATTCTTCTTCTATCTTTCTTACTCGTGCCTTCGTTCTTTCATTCTGTCATTGTATCAATCTTTCATTTATTATTTTCATTCTTTCTTTTTCATACAAAATAATGTTCATACCAGTGCCACCTCATTGCCCGTATAGGGACTCACCGCAGCGGCATGCTACCACATGAGCTAGCTAAGCGCCATGGCAACATGCTGTCGGTCAACCAGGAGATCCCTGAGCACCTGGTGGACAGCGGGAAGGCTGTCCTCTGTCCCCTGTTGGCCGGACAGATGTCTGTAAGTGATGAGAGTTTGTTGTTGCATGAGAGGCCTTGGCTGTATTTCATACTTTACCCTAGCCTGGCTATTGCCAGACCAAGCTCAATCGTAGGTCGCACGGTGACGTTGGTCTGGGGAAGCTGCGGTCATTTTCGTCAGCTCAAGAGGCGTGATCATCGGGCCTAGTTCAACTGTCTCCCTGTCGTCCTTGTGTTAAACCAGCCAATAGCGCACCAGGGGTGGGAGAAGCCCGCTCGGTGATTGGCTCCCATTAAAATGTATCGGAAGCAGAAAGAAATGAATTGCTCTTCTCCAGAACCTTCTGCAAGGCAAATTTAAATCGCCGGCAGAATGGGCAGGGCTACCAAAGCTAACTTTACCTCTCTCTCATAAACACAGGGGAATTGCTCATATATACTCGCGAAAGTCTGTTCCTATAATGATTCTCACAAATACTACAAAGATTACTTAGTAGTTAGCTATATACTATGCAATACTACGTTAAAGGGGATTATTATGAAAACAACACTTTTCCTGGGATTTGGGGTGTTGTTTTGGGTCTCTGGTGCTCCCACACGCATACAAACTTTGAAAAAAGTCTGTACATAATGTTTTGAGTGAAATAGGCATTTCTGAAATAATAATCAAGCCTACGTAGGAAGGGGGCAGAGTTGAATATTACCTCCCACTTCCCCACTCCCCTCCAATCAGAGCATAGCTAAGATTTTATGGACCAGCGGACGAGCAGCTCCGGCGGGGGGAACTCGGCGGCAGCTCAGCTCCAGGAGCACGATCCCTTTCTCTGCTGGCGGTACCGCCAGAGCTGCCGGACTGCCGCTGAAGCTTCGGCGGCAGTCCGGAGGAGGAGACATGGAGGAGAAAGGAATTGTACTCCCGGAGCTGAGCTGCCGGATATCCGCCGAGCTACCTCAGCTGGACTTTTCAGCTTCCGGAGGACGCCCGCCGGAGCAGCTGGACTATTAATAATAATATTATTAATAATAATATTATATATATTATATATATTATATATATTATATATATTATTATTATTATTATTATTATTATTATTATATTATATCATATAAATATAGAGCTCCAGGAGTCCACCAACGGCAAAACAATCCCTTCTCCTCCATGCTGTGGTTCAGTCTGACAGCTCATTGGTCAATGGAAAGCAGCTCATTTGCATTAAAGCTACAGACACCAGAAACAGCACAATCTGAAGGCAGTGAAACAGAGGGGAATAGCGGTAGGCAAGATATTTTTTCCTTAAAAGCTATTTCCAGCAAACAGCTTCAAAAACATGTTTTCTGGAATTCAAATACTATGTTTACTTGTTGTGAAAACCCCATGATATGTCTCCTTTAAAGAATTTTCTGTGTAACTGAGAGCATTTCACATGTGTATGTGTGAGAGATAAACAATAAAATATGGCCCATCCGGCCTCTCGTTTGTAATTGGTGCAGTCTCACAATTAAAGAAATTACTTTCGGCCTGTATTATATATTCACGGTTCTTTGGCGACTTTTGTAGATCCATGATGGATTCCTGGTTCACGCCAGTGACCCCAACATGTCCCAGAGGAGGCGCTGTGGTCTGGTGATCCGTTACGTCCCACCCTTTGCCTACCCCATCCATGTGAGTACAGTGAGTCGTTCCACTGTGATGTCAATGATGAGGTCATGGTCATGCACATGGGTAATGCCGTCTGCTCGTCTTTGTGTCCATCATTGTGAGTGGCTGACTCTGTCTGTGACTCCGCCTCTGATAGGACCTTGACCGACCCAGGAAGTTCAATGCAGTGGTGTTGGCCAGTGGAACAGACCAGTTCAATCATTTCTCCAGCTGAAACCTTTTGCTTTTCTACCTTTAACTGAATATTTACAAACATTAAAAAGTCATACACTGTTATGGTATGACGTTTAGGTCTATGAAACGACCACCTTATATTGTATTTGCTCTGATGCGCATGCCCTGTGAACAATGATTTGATTTATCTTAACCTATGTGATTTGTTCATCTACATTTATTTATCTACTATATCTGTATTTATATTAGTGTCAAATAAAAAGAAAGTCATACCCAGGCCTGCAGTGTGCATTGTTTCCATATGAGCACTAAGCAGGAATAAACTGTACTGTTATTTTCCACTTTCATCCATAGATGAAAGTTTACAATAATTCTTCTTCATATCCATGTCATCAATTAACAGGTTGGGGTCCAAACCAACAAATCCAAACCTTTCAGCTGGGATAATCATAACCTTGTTATGTTTGACCACACACCTGTTTGACAACACCTTGACACACATTTTGGAGCAGGCGAGGTGACATGAGACAAAAATATTATAAAGTGCACTGCGCTTTTGTAAATCGCACACACGCTTTTGTAAGCCATGTGTGGGCTTAAAGGTGACATATGCCGCCTTCAAAACACTCGGAAGCTCCAATGTCTTTACATAAACCTTCCTTCTTCAGAAATAAAAGTGTTCAGGAAAAAAGTATGGATGCCCGCAGGGGGCCTCTTTGCGCTTCTTTGCTGAATCAGATGAATCAGTTAATATTATTACTTGCAATTGTTGAACATGAGAGAGAATTGATCAGGGGACGTTTATAATTATAGACTCTAATGTATCGTAATGCAAATGTTAGAATGGCCGTTAAATTCGCCTCTTAGTGCTTGCTGCAAGTTCAGCTGCAAGTTTAGTCTATCACTCAAATAACAGCGTAATGGGCAGCCATTGTTGTGACGTGAACAAGGAGTACTCGGCTAGCTTTACTTCCGCACGAAAGTCATAGCGAAATCTCAGACCCAACAGAGAGTTCAAAGCACTTTCCTCCGAGCTTAAGGTCCCAGCTTCCGAAACTCCTGGAAACTCTGAGCTTTTTGAAGACGGCAGTATTATACCACCAGGTGTGAGTGTGATTTGCCATTACAATTTGACAACACCTTCACCACTTGATCAACCTGCCATGTATAGGGCACTTCCATTTACCAAAACTCTACAGCCAAAGCTATGATGTTGCAGTTAATTACAGTTCAACAATATAAACAACTTGAAGCGGTCCAAAATATTATGTTCAGTCATCACTCTCAACCCACCTGCTTCAACCCTGACAAACCTTATGACCTACTTTATGAATCATTCAACAACAGCCTTTTAAACCTCTAATTATGTCCCATATTCAGTGTGTATTTCACTGCCTCAGTACAGTATTCCCTTGCTTGGTTCAGACACTCCACGTGAGATTAATGTACCTTCTAATTAAACTCAACAGTCGTTTCTCAGAAAATGAATGGCAGAGATCATTTATTATATTCAAAACAAAAGGTATAAAAGTATCATTTTAATAATCAGAATCCTTTCTAAATGCCGCTCATGGGAGCGTGGGCGGACCTTTACTCTATGGTGGTGGGACACATTATAAATATTGTCAACAATGTAGGTCAATAATGTTTACTGTAGCTTTCAACGATTAAATGTTCCATTGTGCCTCCACATTTGTACCACTGAAAATGTGAATATATTATTCTGCAGATTTCTGTTGTAGTTTACTTTACCATTGGCAAGATTCATAATATATATATATTTTTAAACAAAGCCAAAAAAGGTTCAGTAAAGATATTTCATAAAATAATGTAATGTTTAAGTTAAGTTAGAATCAGTGTTCCACTAATTATATTTGTTTTAAGCACAGCACACCAACTTTTCTGGTAGACTTTTCTGACTTAACTGGAGAGGTCACAACTGACCTTTTAGGCAGCCTTGGCTTAAAGTTTTGAGTATAATTTTTAATCTGTGAAATGACGCATTGCCATAAATCAATAAGACACGTGGAGTACGGCACCTTATTTCAAAAAGTTTATTACATATTGGTTGAATCAACAGATGAAACGAAATGTCATCTGAGGATGGTGCAGAACGATTAATTAGAGTTGAAATCATACAACGTAAAAACCAAACAATGTCAATTTACATATACATTTAGGGCATTTAGCAGTACTCAAACAACAAAGAGTAAAATTCTAAAAACACAAGCCCTTTTCCTAGGCCAGTTTCAGCAGCTCTGAGACCATGACCCCGATGCCATCAAACACCTCGTGGAAGGCAGCGTTGCACATGAAGGCGCTGGTGGTGACCAGCTTGTTCTTCACGTCCACGTGGGCCTCTCCAACGTTCTTGTTCACGTGCGTGCAGCCCATGTCCTTCATCACGCCGGCCGTCTGGGCGTGGGGCCACCTGTGCAAAGGAAACCAACAATTCAATTACAAAATAGTTCATCATTGAAAAAAATTCTAGAAAGTAGTAGAAGTTCGTTACAACGGTACACCCCCTGAGTGGTTTATTTGGTCTATACCTACAATTATTAGATATATTCATTACTTCCATTTGTTACATTATTGGTACCTTGAGCATTTGGTTTTCGTGTTACCAAAAAAACATGTCGAATTCTATTTGATTGTTTTAAATATTGGTTTGTGGCACGACATCGAAATACTAAAAGGCAGAGGTGCACACCCATGGAACGTTTTTGATCAAACACATACATACATACATCCATAAATACATACTTATATACATACAAACATTTATAAATAACTACACCCATGATTAGGTGTACTGTTAAACAATAACGCAGGACACCTTTACCTTACATTGATTGGCAATAGCATACATGTCTGCGGGTGAAACACAAGGAAACATACTTTTCACACTCTTTGTCTTGGCCCACGGTGATCTCGCAGCCAGGCAGAGCCTTGGCGGCCAGCACTGGGGAGATGCAGCACATGGCAAGGGGCTTGCCCGCCTGCCTGAAGGCCTTGATGACCTTCTCCACCTGGGGCTGGACGGTGTAGTCCTTCCCCTTCACCGCCCAGTCGCTCAGGTTCTTAGCCACTCCGAAGCCCCCTGAAGAAGGGAAGGGGTAATCGGTGGAAATTAACACACAAACAAAAAAATCAGAAATGAATGATTGCACATAACTAAACACATTAAGAAATACAAAGTAAAACCATAAATAAATAATGCCTCAATAGGCCTAACGGAACCGACGACTGTAACGTTCAGCTAGGAATGATCCATTGTAGTGTCTGAATTGGGAGCCAATCGCACCTGGAATGATGAGGGCGTCGAAGTCTTTCACGTCCAGCTTGGCCAGGTCGGTCACGTCGCCCCTGGCGATACGTGCGCTCTCCTGCAGCACGTTGCGCTTCCCCTCCACGGGCTTCCCCTCACAGTGGTTCACCACGTGCATCTGCTCCGTGTTGGGAGCGAACATCTTCACCTGGTGAGGTGAGGAGGGAGGATCATTTACAAATGCCCAAACCATGGTGTTACCAAAGTAGTGGAGGATGCTGTGTATTTACTGTCAGATAGAGACTCAGGCACCAGAATACAGGCAATGATAGATACGGGACTCTCCCATTTTATTTGCAACATCAATTTCTTAGTTTTACTATTAACCTTTGCTATTTAGTCACCCAGCAGCCATTTTTAAACGACCACAAGGAGCAAAGGGATCTTGTTGAATGCCTACAGGTAGACGGTGGGCCTCTTGGTTCTGACCAAGTACCTTAAGAACCCAGAACCCCCCCCCCCCCATCGTTTAACGAATAACCACTGTCACAGTCGTGCCAGTCCCTGCAGTGAGGCTATTTGTCCATCTAATGACCTTTAACTTTCCCCCATACCTTGGCTCCAGCACGACTCAGGTGCACCAGTGTGGCTGAAGCCTCGTGGATCTCTGTGCCATCGTACACGCCACAGCCAGAAAGCAGCACTGCGACACGCTTTGCCATGTTTCCTGTAAGTCAAACCTTCGTTCAACACACATTGAACTGAATATGTCTGGGTGCACACACAGATCCATGAAGAACAAACAGTTTATTTTGTTTTATTAATTATTATGTATTTACAATTTTAAATATATAAAGATAATACATTCATCTCAATATTACTTGATACAATTGTTATTACTAACTACCTAACTTATAATATACTCACTCTTTAACTTATATCTGGGCTGGTATATAGTATTTACGTTTTTTTTTCTATAAAATAATTATACTGCCATAAACAGTATATATTAACAGTATATATACATAAACAGTTATAGATACAATGATATTTGAAGTATATTCTTGAGCAATGTTGATTCTGTGCCTTTGTAAGCATGACATGGCATCTTATCTGTTGACCGCCTGACATGTTCGCATTAAAGATTCACTAAGGCAGGTGCGAAGCAATGAATCCACCAGAGAGCCGCTGCCAGGTTACACACCTCTGACACGGCACAAACAACCGCTTTACGGTATCTAGTTTAGTCAGCCATAATCAGACTATTAGGTCTTTGTATTTGACACAATAAAAGCCCTCGATGTATGAGTAACGCAAAAACGATTTAAACACCAAGGCTACTAAAATAAAACCAGAAATCATTCATTTAATCTATATGGTTTTATTTTCATACGTCGCAGAGGTCGCCTGCCCACTTTCAATCAATATCGTGTCAGAAAACTTGTTTGCGAAGTTCTAATATTAAATTCAAGTTCACTCACCTTGGAGGGTTGCTTTGTGCGGCTGGAAGATGAGTTGCGTGCAGGTTTTGTTGAAGAGCGCCGTTGAATGCTGCCTTGAACAATGAAGCGCAGTGTTTTATAGGCTGCTGCTACTCTTTCTTGAGTGTTCCCTCCCACTCGTCAGAGCTCATTGAGGAAGTGTCCTTCTATAATAAGTTTCGCTTACTGGAGGCCTATCAAAAATGTGTATTCAATCGTAAAAATAAAAAAAAATAAACAGCCCAGCAAATGTTTGACATGGTTAGAGTTAGTAGGACTATGATTACTTTACTCCTTGTGTAGGTAGGCCTATTATTTACTCATAACAATATAGCCTATCTGCCGGTGGTAACGGATATTAAGCAGGCCTATTGGCTACGACTATTACACAATATGATGTAGGCCTACTTTAAATAAGGCTTGGATAGTTGTAACCTTCACATGAATAAAACAAACAGGGCCATAAGGAAATATGTGTATACAAAATGGAGTAATAAATAAGCTATGCACAGGCCAAATTACTTTAAACTTATAACGCATGTTGAATTAAAAAGAAAAACGGTTATTTATAGAGGCAATCGGTTGGGGGAAATTCTCCTTCTCTGTTACCAATTTTCCGGGAAAGGTGCGCCTCTTTGTTGTCTCCGGTGGGCGTGACGTCAGAAGACTGGGTGTCCAAGGTCAATATAAAGCGCTTTCCTCATTCAACTTCCAATAATAAGCATGGCTCAAGACTCGCGCTCTGTCCATTTTCCAGTTGGCATTTTAGGGATCTCCAGTGGTAAGAAATAATGTTTAACATTTAATTTGTCTGCAATTTGATAGGTGACAGACTAATTATTATATAATATATTAATTAATAATGTCATTTATTGGTGTTTAATTGTGGATAAATTAAAGGAAGAATACATTTTGGACCTTATTGAAAGTTACAAGGCTTTGTAATTTTTCTTAACAAGGCTATGCTTGTTACAAATTCCCCTATTAAAGCAAAGATAGTTAGAAATTATTAATACAGCATTGTCAGAGAAAAAAAAATCCATAATTTATTAAAATAAAATAATAAAATAATTCGTGCTGTTGTTAGGCTAAGTATCCTTGTTACAAAGTAAAACAAAAAGGTAGGAACCTTAAATCATTTGCAGTGTACTCTGTAGGCCATTGGGTAGTGCAGCCCGTGTATAAGTCTGTGTGTTGGTGCTTGGCACTTGTTTCTACAAACATCTGTACTGTACCGGCAGTGATACATTTCTGTTTAATTTTCCTCTTACAAATGTACTTATTGTATGTCGCTTTGAATAAAAGCGTCTGATATTTCAAATGATAGTGATGAGGTTAGAAATCTTGATATAACTTTTTATGTTGAACTACAGGTTCCCTGCTGCTTCTAATAAACAACTATGCCAGCACTCCTGGGGAAGACTTCATCCCTCAGACTGCACTGGGGATTCTTCTCCTAGTGATTGCTGCTGTTTTAGCAAATGCAGGTTTGGATCATGTTCTACTCAACTGGAATATTTGCAGATTTCCATCATTAATTGGAAATATTCATATTTGTGAAACTTACTCACCTTCCCTCCCTCTTTAATTTCCCTCCAGGTGTCCTGAGTCTCTCCCACGGCCAACTGTTTTCCCTCTTGTGTCTGACAGTGTCGGGGCTATGGACCGGCTCAGGCCTGGTGTACATTCTAGCAGGACAAGGGGTCATTCCGCCCGATGACCTAGGACCATCCCTGGTTCCTGGCCTGGCTGCTTTCACCCTGGCACTCCTCCTCATAGCTATCGTAGCACTCTTGGCAAAGAGAGCTGTTCTCTTTATCATAGCGCTCAGCATTAGCCTAGCATGCGCCCATGAAATAGCAGGTCTGTCGGCCGCTGGCTTTGGCCGATCCGCCACGGCCGCTAACTACCTCTTTGTCTGTTTGGCGGGGGTCTACTTTGGCGTTGGACACCTGTTGTCTTACATCAACCACGGTGAGGTGGAACTGGTCGCAACCTGGGCGAAGGAGAAGCCTGTTCAGAAAGCACAGCAGGACCCAGAATGCACCAGCATGACTTTAGTAAGCCTGGTGATGAACCTTCTGGCTGCCTCCGTGCTAGCTTGTCCTCTGCTAGGCGTGGTTCCTCAGCTCTCCACGGGCCACGTGCCTTGGCTGTGGACGGCCGGCGTGTTTCAGCTGGCCATGTGCGTCCTCTCCTACCGGGACATGGACCCGCTCGGAGCCACCTTCTGCGGCTTCATGGCTCTGCTGAGGTTTGCCGAGGGCTACACTGCGCTCCTGTTCTCCATCCAGCCCTCTTCCCCCGTCCCCTTCCCCGTCGTCTTCTCCGTGCTGCTCTTCATCACGGCCGTGTTCAGCTGTCAGAAGAGTCTGACAGAGGGCGTGTACCAGCTGTTCTTCGTGGCTTACCTTATCGCCATCGCCGCAGAGCCCCTCGGCTTCCTCCAAAGAGGCACCCAGGGTGTGCAGGCGGCCATTTTTGTAGTCTCCGCTGGCGTGTTGTTTGTTTACGCTCTCAATATGAACTTCAGCCGGAGAATTCCTACAGGACAGGGCCTTTTGAAGGCTTTGGTGAGCAAGATAAATGCCCTCACTCTTAGAACCCACGACAAAGACTTTCACACGCCTTATCTGGGCCTCTCCAAGTACGCTGACGCGGAGGTGCTGGGGCATGCCTGCAGTGTGCTGGCTGCTTTCGCCATCACAGCCACCATCGGGGAACGGGGTCCGCTCTTTGTGCTGGTCCTCCCCTGGGCAGTAGTAGCGGGCGGGGTGCTCCAGTTGCTTTGTGGCAGTGTGTGTTTCGCACGGGGTAAGACCCTAGAGAGCACGGCCTTTATTCTGTACGGCGTGATGTGGGTCGTATGGGGGCTGACGCGATACGGCGGCCTGTACGGCGAGAGCAGAGGGTTTAACGTGGCCGTGGGAATCATCGGCTTCATGCTGTTCAACGCCTTGGTTACCGTGGCGGCGCTGTTCCTGAACGTAGCTTGGTTCGCCTACGCGCTGACCTTCCAGCTCATCCTCATTAGCTTCCTGCTCGACGCCATTGGGTCCCTGCCGTTCGGCTATGACATCGGGGTCACCATCATCTTCGGCCTGGTCAGTTTCTATTGTTTCCTGGCGCACCTGTTCAACGGCACCTTCCAGTCCCCCCAGATCCCTTTGGGACCAGCTCTGGTCAAGTTCAGTGGTACCGGGGGAAGCAGGGATGCTTGCCTGCACGTACCAGCCCGGAAGGCTACCTCCGTCAACCAGATCGCAGGTGAGGGAGTGTAGGCACAATTCCATTGTAGTATCCGTTGGTGAAGTTGTTGCGTTGTAATTGATTGAATGGACCCTATTTTAACGGTCTGAAATGCAAGTGAGAAGCGCCAAACGCAAGTAGCTTTGTGGGCGATTTTATGGCGATGTTGCTATTTAACCCGCGGATAAATGACTCTTGCACCCGACGCAAATCTAAAAAGGGTTGGTCTGAAGTAGCCTAATTATCCGACCCGTAGGTGTGGTTTGGGCGTAACATGCAATAAACCACTGAGAGTGCCAACTCCCATCCCCTTTAAGAGCCATGAGCGCATTTGAATCTGAGTTGATATTTTGGCGTTTGCAGTCTCCGATGAAACAGATGCATGACCACATGAACTTTAAACTTCAAATGGCTCAGTTTAATATGTCCTAATTCACACATGGAATACCGTTTTATGATAACTTCAGAAATAAATTTTGGCAAAAAAAACTTAACACACATATGATATGCGGTAATGTGGTTCTATTTAATGATATAAGCAATACATTAACAAACGTAGTTTCTTATCAGCATCATATGCAGTATTGTTATCGACTGGTGTTCCTAATATGCATGCGTCCCCCCGTTAATATACATTGCCATGGACTGTATTATGCATTACGTGTTTAGTTTGCATGTGTTTAAACAGATGGATGAACACAAGCACACCCGCATTCATTAATTATTTTACCCATACACACACACGCACTCGCATTCATTCATTATTTTTAGATGAATCTCACTCGCGGTAAAACAATGTTTTCTCATGATCAAATACTCATCAATCCCAAAAGTTATGGTCTTGTACACGATGTCTGTGTTAAGAAAATATGTGTTTGCTGTACGGTGTTTGCAGATGCATTGATTTAAAAGTACAACTTGATACCGTTGTATCAGCTGTTCTTTCCCAAATAATTTACCAAGAATGTGTGGCTAGGTAGATGAGAGAAGCAAAGTGCATGCGCGAGGTGCACAAGCAACATTATGCATGCGCCCTTAAAATAGCATCTGAACAACACGCCACTGCCTTTAAACCAGGTATTTCCTGGTTTTTGGCGGAATTGTTTTCTGAAACTGCAAAATAGCACCAGGGAACGTTTGCGCCAGAACACGCCTCCTCCTTTCGCCGAACCGCCCCTTGGGGCGCAAGATCATTCCCTAGTTTACTGACGCGTGGCGGTGGAAGGAAAAGAACGCTCTGCGCCAGTTGCAAACTAGCAACGATAAATGCGTCAGTGTAGAAAGTAAATTGTGCTGGATGCAAGATAGGGCCCAATATGTCATTAAACAAAGTATCGTCCTTCTCTTGCAGAAATCATGAAAAACGGCGGCATATGTGGAATGCCGACAGATACCGTCTACGTGCTAGTGGCAGCTTGCAACAGGCCGGATGCTGTTGTCAAAGCTTACAAGTCAGCTCATTATATAATTTTTTTATTCTTTACTCTGATGCGTGCATACATAGCATGTTCCCCATTGCCCCGTTGTTTAAAGATTGCATTGGATGTACTTGATCCCACAGGGTGAAAAAGCAGGCCCAGGATCGGCCCATGTCGATGTGGATCTCGTCCATAAAGCAGTTGGATCCGGTCAAGCACCTGTTGAGCCCCCTGCTGCTAGATTTCATGGAGGCTGCATGGCCCTCCTCCATAAGCATGGTCATACCCAGAGGTAATATTTACCATATGTGGGTGTGACTGCATATGTTTATTTTGTGCCCTGCAAAATTAAAAGATTTGCATGTGAAACAACAACAATAATGGGCTGCATATGAAGCACTCCAAGATTGACATTTGATTCCTCTTTCAGGGCCCTGGCTGGATGCCTTTGGTTTAGGAGAGGCAGCGAAACACATTGGAACCCCACAGAGCATTGCAATCAGAAGCCCGGACTGTACCGTTGCCACACATCTCATTAATATGGTAATTCCTCAGACTCAAGTCATGGTTTAGCTGATTTCCACAGTGGCATATGCATTCCACAGGCAGAATGCTGTCTCCTCTTGACTATACTGTGGCTTTGTAATAGGTAGGACCAATAGCTGTTACATCGGCTAACCCTACAGGTGAAGCAGACACAACTCATCACAATCAAGTGTACGCCAAACTAGGAGACAAGGTGATTGCATGGAGTGCTATGCTTTTTACTTTATTTAATCACTATAATAATAATAATAATAATAATAATAATAATAATAATAATAATAATAATAATAATAATAATAATAATTAATGGGAATCAAATCAAATGTTATAATGATAAGTAATTCAACTCCATAAAGATGAATATCAAGGAAATAGCTATAATATATCAACTCATCTAGGTCAACGGCGTACTATGTGATGGGCCATCTCCAGAAAACATTGCTTCTACTGTGGTAGACTGCACCAAGATTGAAACGGGTCATATTGGTTTCTTCAGGGTGGGTCTCATCCCAAAGTCAAAGGTAAAATATTTCCCTTAAGTTGAATTCCTTTAGGAAAAAAACTAAATTAATGTTTCTTGAATGGTTTTGTTGTGAGTTCACCACATTCTTCTTTGTCGTTCCTGAAAGGTTCTGCACATTTTTGAAGAGGTTCAAAGACGACACAAGCATGGGAAAATGAATCCTGCTTTTGAGGCGGATAGTTCAGAATCACCAATGAGTGACCATCTATACGCTAGTGTAGATGAAGAGATCACAGAGGAGCCTGAACAATGAAATGAGTGACCACAACTCTGAATAAAGTATGAGTCAACGTATGAAATGCATTGCTCATAAGCAGTCATAAAATGTGATGGACCACTATGATACAAGGGCATGGGCTACTGCATAACCATGAGGAAAGATGCACTTAATTTTTAAGGTTTCCTCGATCAGTATATTTAAGCAATAGATCACGCCAGGCTGTGGTATGTGCTCATTATACCACTGTTAAGGGGCGTTGTCCGTCCCCGACGCGCAGCGGAGGGCCGGCGACCCCCTTCACAGTGGTATAATGAGCACATGCCACTGAGTGAAGTGATCTATTGCTTAAATATACTACGAAAAAACCAAGAAAGTCAAAATAGCCGTTTTATCAAAGAATACAAAAAAGTAGTCCCTCCTGGCTGCCGCTATGCATCGACGGTCGCTATGTAACACACTTCAGCATCCCTCCGAGAGAAGGCTCGGCTAGAGCGGTTCGCCGGCAATTTATCCTATGGAGCAGTTCACTCGCCGTGTGCCTAAGCTTTCGTTAGTCTCTCCATCGCCTTGCTCACTCCCGGAGTAACAACATTTACACCCTCTCCATCTTCCAACATATGTTTTACTTTGTAACTGTTTCTACTTCCAGGCGCGGAGTGATATGCAAACTTTCACAAAATGATCGGGCGTCATAGCAGTTATGTATACGCTCATTATACAACAGTTGGGAACCAATCAGATCGCTGGATTTAGGTCCCCCGTTGTATAAAATGTCATGAATAATGACAGATACTTTAAAATTGTATGCACACTTGTTTTAGAGGAATATTGATGAAAATAAAAACATGCCAAAAATGAACACATAAATTATTTGTAATATATTTGTGATAATGTAAATTATTATTGTTTGTTTATTGACTTTGAATTAAATATGCATATGAACATACATAAAATCTGCACTATTACCACACTGTTACTTTACAAAGGCTAATGGGGTTGTTTTTCATGCCACTGTAACTGTAAAGAAAATAAACATTGCATTGAAGATGTGGCTCCTGTTATCTTGTCCGAGCAAGCCCAAACAAGTCAATAATATAAAAATGAAACAATGGTATAGATACATGACATATGTCTCATCACAAAGCCTGTTCAATTAGAAGAAAAAAAAGAAGTTTGTTTCGGGTTTTACCATAAAATGAAAGACTCATATGCACATTGAGCCCCAATCCCACCATGGAGGCTACGACCTGAGTATAGAACATACTTGAGGTGTTCATAACTACATAACTAATTCATAACTACACAATTTAAACACTATACTAAATTGTTTTTGTTACTATACCTTTAACACATGTAACCATACCTTAAACAAAAGTGCTGCCTTGCACTTTAGTTGCAACTGTGCAACACATTTGCTCCTTTCTGCAGCACACTTGCTCCTGCACACTACACACTATGTCAGACACTTAGTTCAAAAATGAAATCTCAGTGTACCATTGGGAAAACACATCTATTCAAAATACAAAACACATTGTGTAATTGAAAATACCTTAATACACACCTGAAAACACCTACTTACAAAACTGAACACCTATCAGCCAGCTCCAAAAAAGATGATAGCGTGTATATGACCGCCATATGACCACGTTTGTTGAGGGGGGGGGGGACACGTTTGTAGGGGGGGGGGCACGCTCGACAACGAGAGTTGGTTTTTATTGAACGCTCGACAACGAGAGTTGGTTTTTATTGAACGAGACTTCAACACGGAACAGCTGCACGAAACGATGGTCACGTCACTCTCGGTGACGGTGTCGACAATAATGAACACACGAACAATGTTAATAGAACAACACACAACCACATAACATCCCGAACCCATTAACCCCACTTAATCCTAACAACAAAACAAGTTAACAAAAGCTTATTATTTATATAAGCTTATTATTTATATAAGTTAGGGTATAGGTCTGGGAAGAACTTCAGGCCAAAATCTTGCAAGCGAGCCGCTCGGTGCAGGTGCAACGAGATGGAGCACTTGGTGAGCCTGGACTTTCATAATCTTCGCTCTGTGAATGTAAAGGATGTTTGGTCGGATGTTACGACGAAGAATCACAATGTGAATGGGAATATTCTATAAATCTCTTGATATCATCTTTCGTCTCAACACTTCTGCTGCAGCCACTTCAAGTCTCACTCCGAGAACCTTAAAATATGAATCAATCCATTAGAAGTATGAAAATATCTTCCCGGTGGTGCAACAGAGCAAACAAGGTGTCCTTTGACATCTACGTTTCGAGCCGATTGCAACAGTGCCACACATGATCATATTTGAATATGTTTTGGGGTAGTAATTAGCTGTCGATTTTGGAGGCCTTTATCAATAATGACCAGCTATAGATTTGCTTCCCGATGGAGATTTTTGACAAATTACATGTTAATTAGCATCTACACGTTAAGCTGAGTCCAATGAGATCAAGCTCGGCCTCTTGCTACACCGAGATCATGTCCTAGACCTAGGTGTACCATGTAAAATACATGTTACCATTAGCTAGAGTGTCGTTCTTGGTGTCATTGGACTCAGCTCAACGTGTAGATGCTAAAATAACATGTCATTTGTGACAAATCTTTATCGGGAAGCAAATCAATAGCTGCTCAGTATTGATTAAGGCCTCCAATTTCGACAGCTAATTACTACCATTAAACATGTTCGAATATGCTCATGTGTGGCACCGTTGCAATCGCCTGGAAGCGTAGATGTTGAAGGACACCTTGTTCGTCCTCTTACGTCACCGGGAAGATATTTACATGCTTCTGATTGACTAATGAATTGATTCAGCTATTCCCCCAGAAGTCTGGGGTCAAAAGGTCAAAAGGAGACGGCACCACGCCGGGATGGATCCAGATCTCGGGCAACAGCGCAGGGTTGCCAGGTCCTGCAAAAAACGTGCCCCCCACAT
>NC_044057.1:18488666-18533666 GCF_902167405.1 Gadus morhua
ACAACCAAAGCTAATGTTTCTTTTTTTTGACGTAAGAAATAACACCATATCAGATAAAACATTTTATTTGCAATAAATACCCAAATAATTAATAACACAAAGTATACACAATAGTGTATACATGCAGAAAAAGCATAAGCAAAAAAAAAAATACATATTTTCAAATACATTGAATTTACATGGACATCAAAAATTACCGTCAATCAATAAATAATGAGAACAATCATCTTACACAAATTCTTTGGTAGTTATGATCATGTAACATAAGGCAAGTTTGCTGTGGCAAGCATGAGTTCCCCTTCTGATGGTTGTCTGCTAGCAAAGCAAAAAAACACATATTATATCGTTCTCATATTAAATGATCCCTGAGGTGAGTTGATCGGTATAGTTCTAGAAAACCGCCAGTGAGCACTTCTCGAGATATTCTCTGATAAAGACAGAATGGTTCTGTGCAATTATTCAGACCACTCGACTTTTCACTCTCTCAAAGATCTGTTGGACCCTCACAGCAGGGACACAGCCCTCCCTAACGATGCCAATGGTACCTGTGGGGAAGAAACAAATAAAGACGAAGACAGTTTAGTGTGAGGCAGGATCCTCAATGGATTTGCTTGGAATTTGTTGGGTCAAAGATGGTATTTATCGTACCTTCATCTATCTTCAGGCAGTTGACCACTGTGGAGGCCACGACTTCGTTAGAGTCCCCGTCACACAAAACCCCTTGGATCTTGTGTCCTAATCGGCTGCAGGCAAACACAACAACAATTGAATGAATAACAATGAAAAGCTGTAATGATTCGAGAACAATGGCGTCGACGTGTGAGGGGCGCCACTCACCTGAGGACCATGGAGTGATGCGTGCTGTCTGGCTCTCCGCTTGGATTGGCTGACGTGATGGCAAGAGGTCCGGTGAGATCGCACAGATGTGCGGTGACGGTGTGGTCAGGGACTCGGATCATTATGCTGTCCTTGGTTCCCACGCGGTCATACGCCGCCCCGACACCTAGGCAGGACCAATGAGGAAGGTATCAGTCCTGAAACCGTTATTCAAATCCTCCCTCCCTCCCTACAATCCTATCAGCAGCCCAGTCCTACCCAGTTTGTAGAGCCAGTCGCCTTTGCTCACGATGCAGCTGATGCCTCCGGGATAGACGTTCCTCATGAACTCCCACAGCAGAGGGCTGAAGGGTGGTTTGGCTGCCAACAGCTGTTCCACACTTGAGATGCAAATACAGATAGGCTTTTCTGCGGGTCTATCCTGAAACAAGGACGGAGAACACAAGTTTAGCACGTTCACCTAGCCTTCTTGAAAACGATTTTTCCTCAAAGTAGGGATTTTGCATACTTTGATGTTGTAGATCTTCTCGATAGCCTGGGGATTCTTACAGGAGGCAGCCAGGGCATAGACTGTGTCGGTGGGAATACCACAGACTCCACCTTCGTCCAGGAGTTTGGTTATCTTCAAGAGGCCACTGGTGAGCCGGGACTCAGCCACAGGGCAAGGGGACTGAGGTTTCTCCTCCTTTTTTTTCTGACCCTAAAGTCATTGGAGATTTCTGGTTAATCTAATATAATTTGTATACTGGCATAGAAGAGCAAATAAACTTATACTCAACCACCTTGAATAGGGCTGGACCCATTTGGAGAATTCTCTGTGTGAAAATGCAATTCACCAATGATGCAAGGGCTCCATATATACAGATGATGGAAAATATGACAAGCATGGCAACTGAAATAGAAACAGCAAGCATGTGAATTAGAAGATACTATAATGGGTTCTCATTACATTAGTCTTCAACAAGAAGGGGAGGAGTTGCTTACTTTCTAGTTCGTATGGAAGTTGCCTCAGGGTGGAGAGCAGAAAACACACCAGTACCACCTCCATGATTGTTGTTAAAAACAACAAAACCAAATTCCTATATGAGGCTGTCAAAAGGAAAAGGATATCACCAGTTAATCAAAATAGGTATTACCTATCTTTATCTTTTAAATAAGTTTTGTATTTGAACTTACCGATAAGCATAAGGAATCCATTGATTACCAGGAATGCAATAGCACCTGCTGTGAACCCAGGGGCTTCCATAGGAGACAGCTGGATCAGAAGACCTGTAATATAATATGTGTGACTTAAGATCAAGCGCTGAGAATGCAAACAACGAATAAATAAACCCCAAACACAAACAATTGAATAGCCTACCTGCGAATCTAAACCAGGTCCAAGTGGCCCACACCACGGCATAGAAGAACGGGATGACAGACCCAAAGCGTCTTCCGCCACGGACCTGCACCTGGCTCACGTATCCCTGGATAACGGCTCCGGATATCAACACCCAAGGCACAGTCAGGTGCAGGAAGCTCGAGTTTGCGCTGGTCGATTTGGCATGCAGCGCAGAGAGAGCCGCCACTCCGTTGGAGATGTAGAAAAGTGCATCTGCGATCTGGTCGTTTTGAGGAGACTCGCCTGGGTCTCTGCGGTCGGATCGGCCGCAGCTAAGGATCCTTTTGAGCTGGTCCGTGGAGACGGGCTGGGGTCCTACGGGGATCAGGGACTTCTCGGCGATGGTGTTGATGAGGCGTGAGAAGGTGCCGTAGAGGGAGGCCGCGGTGAACAGGGAACAGGCCACACCGAAGAAGACATAGTACCCCTGCGGGGGTATCTGAGGAACGCTGGAGATTGTGAGCAGGAGGAAGAGCATGTTGTGGGACAGCTCCAGGCAATCTGTGTTGAGGCTTCCTACGCAGAGCACCAAGGCTGCAGCCACAAAGAACCAGTCCCCCACCATTGCTTCCCGTCCTGAGGACACTTTATTAGCATCCTCAATTAGCACAGACGCTACAAATTCCTCCCAGGCCTTGATAAGCCAATAGGTCGCATGGAGGCCAAATTTGGTAGTGTGGTAGCAGTCTTGGCGGAGGTGGGCGTAGTAGGTGGCGAAAAGCTGGGCAGCGGAGATTATCGACACCCATGCAACTCCTAATGCAAAGGATGTCACGTAGCCGAAGCAGTAGAAAGCGAATATGAATGAAGAGACAGTGTCGCAGAATGAACCCAATGCCATTGGCTCGGCATACTTGGTGTTCTTCTTCTTTTCCTGGCCGATGCTCTGTGCACTGGCTGAGTTGGGTGTTCCAAGAAGAAGGACATTGAATAGGGGGGTCCCAAAGCCCTTCAGGGCGAGGCGCTGGGTCAGCCCTTTGACCAGAAGTGCAGCAGAGCCATAGATGGCAAAGATCAAAATGAGAAGCTCCAAGATCCCAGCGACCACTAGGGCCCAAGAGTTGGCCACCAGTGCCGCTGCTTCAAAGATTAATGTGAGTGTGATTGCTCCGAACACAAAGGGCATGATGTAGTTCACTGTGGCAGAGCAAAATGCAAGGAGAAACGAGAGGAGGATATACGGCACCAGGCCAGAAATAGCGGCTGATTCCAGTAATGGCAGAACTGAGGTTGTATTTATGAGAGACAGGTTGCTCGTCAGGTTGGTAGACATATTGTTCATCGTATCATGTTGAGCTTGCATTGTTGTTGTGACAGCTCCAGTTGCGACACCATAGTATATTCTGGTAGCCCCATAACTACCCCAGAGAGCAGCATAGCCAATAAAAGCAGTTCCACTCAAATGGTCATATTTGCGAAAGGAAAGCAACCCAGCGACCAATTGGCAAATTCCACCAATCAGAATAAGGTGTACACCTAAAAAATAGATGTAAGAGAACAAAACATTTTTAGAATTGGAATATAGGTGGTCGTATAGGTGATATTCTACATTTAGATAAGATAAGTTGCATGATTTTTGCTCAATATCTCTTTGATAGTACAAAAGACAAGTAAAAGACCAATGGGTGGGACGATTTACCTGCAAGTATGTTCTCGACCCCTACTGGCAAGATTCCGGTCCGCGCTGTATTAAAGTTTTGCAGAAGTACAAGAAATGCACTGATGCCATTGGCCAACATGCCTAGAACCCCTGGCTCGCCATAAAAACTGGCTGGAAAAACATTTAAATTCGCCATGTCGAGTTTCAGTTGACAGCCTTTTGGGTTTAAACAGAAACAATAATCACACAAATAAAAAAATAATGAATGAATTGTTTATAGGACAAGCTATTATGATTAATGTATATTAAGTAACTTTGCTGATTTTAGATATAATCATGTTTCATTTCTTATGGATCCCTCTCCATACCACATTTTTTTATCTTCTATATTATCTTAAGGATTCACAGTTTCTCTACAATTCCCTCTCTCCTCCTCTACACAACAAGTGGGCCGGCTCTAGTAAGGCATAATAATTGTCATGTACGAGCAGGGCGAGCCAAAGATTAGGTGGCTATATTCACTCTGACTAACTCTGCTTACTGTGTGGGAAGCAGTTGCCTTTAGCATTTCATCAAAAACTCACAGGGAAGATTGAGATGATTACCCACAGAGGTAATGTACTTTTAATCTGTTACTAATTAGCTTTTACAAAATTCCTTGTACAAATAAATAAATAAACAAATGTTAATCAATGTACAATTTTCATTGTTTTAATTCCCTGTATTATGTTTAACTTTATTGCCTATTTTAATGATATACGCTTCCTCTTAAGCACATTAGTGGTGTAACTTTCGTTAAAACTGCTGGTTTAAAACTGTGTCTTAACACACATTAATCACACCTAATGTGATACAGGTACACAAAATATATAAAGGATCCTACCTGGTGAGATGAGAGTATGCCCAGGTAGCTGAAGTGATGCCTCTTATTTGGAGGTTGAGTTGGAAACTCATCATAAATATGCTTTCCTGAGTCTGGGAGGGGTTTCAGAGAAATACCTGGGAACCACCTATTGATGGTGCTCCATTACATCAGGACAATGAACTCCTCCTCCTCCACCCCTCCATACGATCACGGTGTTGACGATGATGACGATGATGAGCTTTTATGAACCCCCTAATATATATTCTGGGAAAGTTTTGTGACGACCAAAAAATAAATCCTGTGTTTCCTTCATGACCAATGATGGAAACTGGGCTGGGCCGAGCCCTATAAAAGTAAGGATGTCTGTCACCTAGAAAGTATTGAGATCCCTCAGCACATCTTCATCAAGGTAACCTGCTCCAACTCAGAGGCAAAGAGAACTCTCATCCAAAAGAGAGAGAGAAAAAAAAACAAGGGAAAGAAAATCAACGTTGTAAAGAAAGAACCAATCTGTGACATGATGATCTCCAAACTACAGGTAAAGATGAAGACAACTTTATCATTAAATGTAGGGACCTTTTGCTTGGGCTTACATTTTTCATCTAATTTTGGAAACTGTGTTGAAAAGTTTACTCCTCTTAGTCGACACTCGCTATAGAGTCTTTGTCCACATCTTGAAAGCCCATCTGTGTTATCAAATGTTTCAATGTGGAGGGCAAAACTAAAATAATACCCTTTGTTTGGTTATAAGAGGTTATGGGTGAACATCATAACTTTGTTCGTGCGCCTATGTTGCATTTCATAAACATGGCACACACTAAATCTGTTTATTTAATAATATGTGTGTCTAACCTAGTGTTTAGATTAACATATAGCCACATAAAAAGAACTACGATGATATGAGTAGCCAATAAGAGATTTAATGGAAACACACAAGACTTTTGAACAATCTTTATATTCCACAGAAAACCACGAGGTCAGTGGGCGCTATGAGGCACATGCATCGATCAGGAGCAGAAGGTAAAAAAAAAACATTCAATCGTTGCACCTCTTCAATTTCAAGTTAAACATGGTTGGACTGTTTATTCATTCACACTGATACTGATGAAGCAAGAGACAGGAGTTCCTTTAGAACATGTTTGCTTTGATAAACCCCCTCTCCCCCGGGGAGCACTCTCTCTGCTCCACTCTCTGGTCGGATGCACCTGCCCCTCCTCGCCTTTTGTCACTCATCTCTTAACAATCCTGCATTCCTTGGCTTCCCACCAGGTCTCCCGGCGTCGGCCCAGCACGCGGCCGTGGAGCGCCCGGCCCCCGAGGAGACGGTGACCGCCAGCTTCGGGAGGTTCATCAGCGGGCTGAAGGCCCGACACCTCACCCCGACCGTGCTCCGCCGCAGCAAGCGGATGATGCTGGACAGCCTGGGGGTGGGTCTGCTCGGCAGCACCACCGACGTGTTCAGGCTGGCGCTGCGGCACTGCCAGGTGAGGTCTTCTGACAACGGGCCGCCGTGATGCGAGGCATGACCATAGGGAACAAGGGTCGACTGTTTTCATCAGCTGTTTCATATGTGAACGCATGAAATTGGCTGCGTTTCTTCGCGGTGACCTCAAAGACAGACTCCGCTCCACACTGACGGACAATGGCCGTTGAAAGGAGGGCTCGGTTAGGGTTAGCTGTTGGCATCTGAGAATGAACACAATGAGTAGTCGGGTTTCAGCGGTGTCACTTTGCATTGTATTCGTCCATCGTGAATAACAATCAGTCATCCGTTCTCTACTACAGGAAATGTATGCACCTGATGACATTAGCTCTGTCTACGGCCGCAGTGGGACCAAGCTGTCCCCAACACTCGCGGCCTTTGTCAACGGAGTGGCAGTAAGTATTGCAAACAGGAAACACAAAAAAAAAGAATTGTAATGTGTATTGTCAGGTCAAAAGTGTTAGAGACCTATACAAAGTATATATCTGAGTATCATTAGTCATATATTTAAATGCTTTATTTGTACCACTTGCATATCCTTCCCTCTTTTTTGTCGCAGGTTCACTCCATGGACTTTGATGACACGTGGCACCCAGCCACTCACCCGTCAGGAGCGGTTCTTCCAGCCCTGCTGGCCGTCAGTGACATGATGCCCCAGAACAGGAAGCCCAGTGGCCTGGACCTACTGCTTGCCTTCAACGTTGGCATCGAGATCCAAGGCCGATTGATGAGGTTCTCCAACGGCGCCAGCAACATCCCCAAGAAGTGAGTTGAGCACAGAGATTCCAGGGGAAGATTTTGATGAAAATGAAAATGCAGTGATTTCCTTGTTGTGCACTGCAATTCAGTCAGGGCGAAGACACCTTTACGCCACTAGTTAGCTGCACACAGTTGAATTGCACTTGCTCATCTGCTCTCTCTCTCTCTCTCTCTCTCTCTTTCTCTCTCTCTCTCTCTCTCTCTCTCTCTCCCTCTCTCTCTCTCTCTCTCTCTCTCTCTCTCTCTCTCTCTCTCTCTCTCCAGGTTCCATCCTCCCAGTGTGGTTGGCCCTATGGGCGGTGCAGCAGCGTGTGCTCATCTCTTGTCTCTGGACCCGTCCCAGTGCAGCCACGCCTTGGCCATCGCTGCCTCTCTAGCTGGCGCCCCAATGGCTAACGCCGCCACTCAGTCAAAACCGCTCCACATCGGCAACGCTTCCCGCCTGGGTATGGAGGCCGCACTGTTGGCATCCAGGGGTCTGGAAGCCAGTCCTTTAATCTTGGACTCTGTCCCCGGCGTGGCTGGCTTCAACGCCTTCTACGAAGACTACATGCCGCTGCCATTATATTTAGCCCCAGACGAGGGCCACAGCTTCTTGATAGAGGATCAGGACATTGCGTTCAAACGCTTCCCCGCCCACCTGGGCATGCACTGGGTGGTCGACGCGGCAGCCTCGGTCCACAAGCTCATCGTGGGGGTGGATTCCGGAACAGTCTCCGCCTCCCAGGTGAAGGACATCCTGCTGAGGGTCCCCCGCTCCAAGTACATCAACCGGCCCTTCCCCGAGTGCGAGCACCAGGCGCGCCACTCCTTCCAGTTCAACGCCTGCAGCGCCCTCTTGGACGGGGAGGTGACGGTGCAGTCCTTCACCGCGGGCGCCATAACGCGGCCGGAGCTGGCGGCGCTGCTGAGCCTGGTCCGCGTGGAGCACCCTGAAGACAACCCCGCGAACTTCGACCTCATGTACGGCGAGGTCCAGGTGACGCTCGACGGCGGAGACGTTCTCAGGGGCCGGTGTGACACCTTCTACGGACACTGGCGTAACCCGCTGACCAATGAGAGCCTGAGGAAGAAGTTCCGGAGCAACGCGGGGGCGGTGCTGCCGCGGGAGAAGGTGGAGGGCCTGGTCGAGACGGTGGAAGCTCTGGATGAGCTTCCAGACTGCACACCTCTCCTCTTAAAGCTGCAGTGAACGCATCCCTGAGATTTTATTATTTAATATTGCTTTTTTTAATTGGATTTGAAGACAGTCTCGGTGTACGCATTTTATAATAATCTGAAATCATTGTCAGTTACTGTCATGTTTCAATGTGCTACATTTATCTTTGTAAATAGTATGCCTGTAGCTATGTAGGAGGACCTGCTTCAGAGGGTTTGGTTTTGTATTCAAATCAAATCAAATTTTTACTAAGTTGATAGTTATGATTGTTAATAAACTATGTCAATATAAACTTGATGCTTTGAAATGTATACGTTTGTTGTCTATTCAATATGACAATGAAAGCCATGTATCAATGTTGACACTCTGTTTTCTTTATTAATAAAACTATTCACAATTACTTTTTTCAAGTTTGTCTTCAACCACAATTATGTATTAATTAAAACAGATAGACAGACAGACAGACAGATAGATAGAAGTGTTTATAAATACAGAACTCTGTATTGTGTAACACATTACACTTTACTTTAATTTGATTTACCAGCAATTAACAAAATGATTAGTATTATTAGGATTAGGGGTTTGACCTTACCTACTTAGCCTAACCCTACGTACCTTACTGAAAGCCCATGTCAATATTACCAGTTGAGAATAAATATTTATTGGGTACATATGCAGTTAAATGTTCTCAATACTGTTCAGGCTTTGAACTATTACGTTAAGAGCTTATTATACAACCCAGTTCTACGATCTGTATGTAAAGGCCCTCAATGTAAACCTTACGACAGGGTTCAATAAAACAATGCTTCAATCACTATCATGGATGGCCATGAAAATAATTGTTTTTGTGCGATCTGATTGGTAGAAAAATACATATATTTAGTGCAATCTCATTGGTCGAAATAAATCTAATATATTTTGAGCGATCTCATTGGTCCAAAAAATACGGCGTGTAAAAGTCGTAGAAATTTCTACACTGAAAAAATTCCAACCAATGAGATTGCTTGAAATAAATATTTCTTTCTGACAACGAGATCGCTCGAAATAAATATATGGATTTTTTTCAGATCACTCGATTTGAACACATAGCTCGAAACAAGTAATTTTTTTCGACCAATCAGATCGATCTAAATAAAGACTGCAGTCCGGTAACACTTTCTGATCATTTTCAGAAAGCTATTGATATGCCTTTAATTAATGATGAACTAATCATAAGAAAAACATTAATACACACTAATTTACATTTACATTTAGGGCATTTAGCAGACGCTTTTTTTTTACAAAGCGACTTACAATAAGTACATTTGTCATAAGAAGTGCATCAAAATATCGCTGTCGGTACAGAAAGGATGTTCATAGAACCAAGTGCGAGTACAACAATCGCTAGGCTAACCAATTCCCTGTGTTACAGCAATGATAGCAGCTACTGCAGTTGCTACACAGTTAAGTACTATAATACAATACAATACAATACAACGCAACACAATACAGTGTACAATGGTGGCCAGAAGGGGGAGGGTGGCTATGCAAGGCCACTGAGGTCCCAAAACCGAGAAAAGTTGTGACTTTGCTGAACGTCCTTTGCTAGCTCTTAGCGATGGCGGTAGGTACCAGACGTCCAGCTGAGCTAGTTGAGCGGAGGGATCGAGCTGGGGTGTGTGGCTTTAGCAATGCTTGGAGGTAGGCAGGGGCAGTTCCATCGACTGCCTTGTATGCCAGTACCATCGTTTTAAATTTGATGCAAGCTACTACAGGGAGCCAGTGGAGGTCCCGGAAGAGGGGGCCACATGGGAGAACTTCAGTAGGTTGAACAAGAGGCGCGCTGCCGCATTCTGGATGCTCTGCAAAGGTGTAATCGCAGAGGCAGGAAGACGAAGTCCACTAATAGATGATTAATAAGTGCTGAGTCTGCCAGCCTTCATCATTAACTGAAGGTTTATAATTTACTTATGCCTGAACGTGATTATACAATGTTACCAACTGTCCAGCATCACAAAGTTGTTATAGTTAGACAGAGATGAGACAATTAGGCGGACACGCAATCAATCATAAAGTGTGTATGGTATATATAACATTAAAAGCCATCCAATTTTAAATATAGACAACCGATTGCAGGGGGAAAATGTTTCCCTTCCCGACAAAAAAACGTCTATAGGCCTACATATATTCTTTTGCTTTCTGAACCTCTGCAAATAAAGGTATCAGAGTCATGGAATCACGAGGAGCAGAAAACACATGGCTTGAAAAGATTGACATGTAGAAATGTGAGAAATTAGATGAATCGTTGAAATGGCGCACAGGTACAGCCTTTCAAAAGACACGGAAATGATCCCACACCCTCTTTACGATAAAGCAAATGACAGTAGCACCACGAGGAGCGGGAAAACACACGCCTGGAAAAGTTTGACCTGGATAGGACCAGCCCTTTCTGGGCTTCCCAGTCGCCAAGCGTAAAACAAAAAAGTTGATGTGTATCACAGTAGGCCTATAACAAAGGATAGTGAAACACTGCTGCACTTTCCGTACCTTGGTTTAGATAGAAATTATTTTATTGCGATAACCCCTCGAGATGTACCATTTTGTTTTCGAGGAGGTCCTGAACAAAACACCTCCAAACATTACAAACATACAACCAGAACAGAACAAGAACAGAAGCAAACAACCAGACAACAAAAACAAAAGACACAAAGAGCATACAATTACAACATAAAACATAACAGGGAATGAGAAATATGATAAAGTTGGAAAGGTTTTATACATGTACAGTTGGTATGAAAATTAATTGCCACGGCATCTTTAAACAGTCTGAAAGATGAAACGGAGTGAGTATTTACTGGTAAATTATTCCAGTCAGCAGGTGCTTCAAACATAAACGTTTTTTGGATGTGGACTTGATGAGTTTGAATTTCACATGGGAGCATATGTTCTCAAATAACACATGAAAGGAGCTATCAAAATGTACGGTGGTATAAAGGCTGTTGTGAGACCCTCTTACAGGAAGTTTAACTACATTTACCGTAAGACCCGGCTTTAGTAGAACCACCTGATCCCAGGGGTTTATTCCCAGTTTTGACTGACATGCTCGCTCATACTCTTAAATTACTCTGGAATAAATAATGCTTAAAACATGTAAATAAAATGAGTAAATTACAAATGTAAAAGGAAAAAATACTGAACTACTTTTTGGACAAACAAACTGGACGAATGAACCAGAGGATACATGATGCTTGGAAATGTTCCAAGATGAAAATCAAAATGGTCAGAAAGAAATGTGATGATTGTTGAGGTGGCACACAGGTGCAGCCATCCAAAGGCATGGACAAGATCCCTGAAACTAAATCTTAACCCTCTTAACAATAGAGCAAGGACAGAAACCCATTGAAGGAATTAACACATGACAGGCCTTTTAGTTCTCCCTGCATGGCATTGCTCCAAATATTGCATGCTAACGGGCACGCGTGAATCAAATAGAAAACAGCAAATGTCCGTCTGAGGTCAGTTCAGCCCACTGGGATTGTTAACTTCTTCGTTATATTTGTTTTGGCGTCAGTAGTGCATGCAGTTTCACTGTACTCAAGACACTGCACAAAGCAAGATGTTCTGTTTGTATGCAAACATAAACTATTTTACAGGAGGTGTGCACTGTATCGGGGAATACAAATGTTTGACATCCTTGTGCCACTATCTGGACGGAAATAGAGGCTGAATTAAGAAGAAATTCCATTTGCATGGTCATATCCATCTTCACAATGAGGCACTGGCAGACCTGGGAGGAATGCAAATAATACACCCCTTCCATTCCATTTTCATCCGTGTTTCATTTTCTCAGAAGGAAATGCAAGATCATGTTAGATTTCAAATCGGTGCATTTTAACAAAGGACACGGAAACAATAAATAAACTAAATTTTATCCTTCATCACAATGAACATTAATTGCTACGATCAAAGCAATGGATAAGAAATCTTTCTTACAATCAATCATAAGGTATGCACAGTATAAACAAAAATAAAAAAACATCCAATCCTAAAACAATACAATGTATTGCAAGCAAAAGTGGTTCAGGTGTTTCACTTAAACCGTTAAATGCTACACACCTTACACTTACAGGAACTATAACAGCTGCAAAAATAGTTGAACTAATTGATGAATGACAATGTAACATTGTTTACACGTCATGTTGCGCCCTAACATTAAATCCTCAATCAGTTTCCTCAATCACTCCTCAGAAGGGTTTGTTACAGTAATTGTGTCTTTCAAATGGAAACAGAAACTTCTTTGTCAACTCTAGGTCAAAGGTTGTTAACAGAAACAAGTGGGAATCCCTTCACAAAGTCATTAAAGGTTTAATCATTGTCACTAATGGAATAAGGAGAGGTTGGCCTTCAGGGCTTCCTTCCAGCACGCCATTTTTTAAAGCCTTTTTCCCGAAAGCCCCCTGTGTCAGAAAGGATTAAGGTGTAATGGTAATCGTAAGGTGATGTGGTAAAAACAGTAATGACGGTATGGAGGATGCTTTGGTGCATGAATGGATCAATCACAGGACGCTCACCTAGTTGACCTATTCTTTAAAAAAATAAAAATGTTTTGGGTATTTTTAGGCCACACAACTATTTGGTTAGGTTTAGGCAACACAACTACTTGGTGAGGATTAAGAAACACAACTACTTGGTTAAGTTAAGGCAACAAAATGTATGTTTGGGTTGTGTTATTGTAACGTCACTTCTCCCTGTGTGCGTAAAACACAGCTTCAGGCCATTACCAACCTGATCCCATAGCATTGACTCTCAATGGCACTGCATATCAGCTGTATCCTACATCTTTCACTGTACTCAAGACACTGCCCAAAGCAAGATGTTATCAGCCACAACTAAATGTGTACATATTGTGAAGATTATGTATAATATGTGAACAATGCCGATGTACTGTTTGCTGCCATGTCCATATATAGCTGGGAGACATACAGACTTCCTGTGCCATACAGATTGCAGATCATGGAATCTTTGGAGCCTACGAGTGCGAGAACGTTTTGGCTTTCACCTTTATACAGTGACAAAGGTTTCAACTGATCATCTTGAAATAGTAGCTCTATCATAATTTTCCCCAAATAAAAGCCAACCCATAACAATGAAGTAATATTCCCCTCTTGAAGTCTTTTGAAGAGTACACCTAGTTTCCCAATATTATTTTCTGAAAATGAACATGATTTGTTGTTCAAAAAGATAATGAAAACATGACTAAATAAACAAGAAATTCCAATTATTATACATCTTAAGAATAAAGCAAAGTGGCCCCCCTGCAAGGAATCTCAGTATTCTATTCATCTTCATTCATTCATTCGTCCTTTAATTTTCTCAGAAAGAATGGTGATGATTTTGTTGGTTGGCACACAGGTGCAGTTTTTCAAAGGAAACATAAACGTCACAAAACTAAATTGCTTTATATTGTCCCTCATAATAATCACCATCCATTTCTTTCTTTTTTTTTGGTGAGAGACCTTTAACTTGACACCTTTAGTTTATAACCTTTAACACAAATAATAATTTATGTTTCACTTACAACAATGCAGTGACTACACACCTGCCAGGAAGGAACTAATACACCCCTTTATGCATGCATTATAGTAAACCATTGTTGTGTCGTGGTGTTATATTACGCATTCACATTCACATTCACGTCTTTCGCAGATTTCAGGAAAGTTTGTCACTACCAGAAAACTTCCCATATTTAATTAAGCACTACAAATCAACACAAGGAAGGGTTTGCCATTGTCTTTGTCTGGTTCAACTCATTCACCACATTAGGCTCTTTTTTTTACGTGACAATAAAAGTTCATGCCAAAACAAATACATATCAGATTTTTCTTTATTGAGAAATCACATACAAAAATATTGATGCTTTTAATTAGTTTCATAGTTTAATGAATGATTCTCTAAGTAGGGCTTTTCTCGTGATGACGTGCCTGCTTGTAGATGGAGATCTCTATGAGGTTGTGATCCGGGTCTCTGAAGTACAGAGAGCATATGCTGCCCACTGCTCCACTCCTCTCCACGGGACCCTCCTCAATCTGGACCCCACAAACCTTGAAAGGAAAAAGGAGGGGAATATTACACGTCTACATATTACAGACTACATTCTTCAATATGCAAAGGGACAATACCTGCAGGTGTGCAGCAACTGTAGGCAAAGAAGTCGTTGTAATTAGACAGAGGTCTGCAGAGCCGGAGGTTGGAAATTTGGCTTTGGGTTCAAATTCCTGGCCAACTTGATGCAGATTTATTTTCTGTTGTCCAAAACCCAGGGCCTTACGATCCCCCTGTTGAAACAAGAGACTCGCACTGTGACACGATACGAACACTCGTCAATCGGTTGTTTGAGACAAACTCCTTTCATTAATTATCAGAGTCTGCCCCCTAGTGGAAATTAAATAAACTGTAGCTTTATACCCGAAACACAATACCTTGAAGGTGATCACCTTCATGCCAAGCACTGCAGAGTAGAAGTTGATGGTGTCCGGGACACTTTTCACTGTTAGGACTAAATGGTCCAGATGACTCACTTCCACGGGACACGAACTTCGAGGTCGGCATTGTAATGTTGTCGTAGAGAGGGTCTACACAATATTAAAATAAAATACAGCAATTACGGTACTCTGTACACACAACCACATAGCTGTTACCTCGATGTATGAGTCGACTTCACAAACGTACATCACATGTATTATTCTTCAACGTTGACCCATTAATATTAGATCAATGAGACCACATTGAAGATATCAATTGAACTCAACATACCTTGACATAGGCAAAATGTAAGTTAGAGAAACGATTCCCAATCGCCCGGAGCGCCATCTCTTTTTCTTACTCACTTCCTTATTTGGCTGCTGCAATTTCCAACGAACAATACCGTAATATACTGAATCTGGTAACGGCTCAAAGGTTATACCTGATACAGAACGCAGAAGCCACCATATTATTTGCATTGGTGAAGCCGTATCAACAGGATTAATAAGAAGGCTAATTATGAATATATCAATATGTTAAACACCAACACCTTCCGAGACACTACCAATTGCTTTGTGAATAAGTCACGAATCATTGTGTCCTCTTAATCAATAACATATATATAACACAGCATTTATCATTTCCCAATATGAAACTGTAAAACATGCCAGTTCATGAGGAAATATATTACCATACCGTCCTCAAATCACATCACGTTCAGAACTAATTGAAACAAAATACACACAAAAAGTAACAAGTATTTATTTAAGCGATCTTAACAGTCTACAATAGTTAAGGAATACTATACACATTTATATTATGGTTTGTGTTTATCTAATTTCAGGTTTCGTGTTTTTTTCTTTAAGTATTGCACACCGACATTCCAGATATGGAGCATTCACACGTGAAGCAGTACGGGAACAGAGTGAGTAAACATCTTAAGGGTCTTCCGGAAGGAAGAAATTTTACACTCAAAACATCTCAGGTTAGGAATGGAAGAATGGTACACTGAGGTAGGACCTGAACCCAACCGGCCGTCGGACAGGCCTACCGACACTTCATTTCATGTAGCTAGAGATACACAAATAGCACTTTATGCCATTACCGATTCAGACTACTTTATTTTAAAGTCTGAGAACAATTTCCAATACATTCTTTTTACACAGCTACAAAGAATTATGGCAGTATCAAGGTGATGGGAACGAGATGTTTGAAAACAGTCTTCTATATTGAAGAGAACCAACACGTGTGACGGGAAACATCCCATAATGTATTTTTCTGCAGAAAGTAGATGGAAAGTACTTGTTCTGATCTACTCTTGATACTTGACCTTAGTAACAAAGAAAAATCTAACCCCTTATTTTAAAACCTGGTGTTAAATTAATGCATGTATTGGAACATCTCTAATTGCAGAAATGGAAATAATTGTACGTGATGGTGTATAAAGATGCAATAAGATCCCAAAATAAACTCAAACATTCCAAAATAACCTTTTTGCACGTCTTGCCCCAAATACTGTACAACCTTCTACATTTTGTATTTAAAAGAATTCATCAAGCTTTGACATTTGACAGTTCATGCCTCTCAAAAAAATATTGATGCTTTCTTTCTTTCATTCATTTGACAGATGAAGGGAAATTGACAGTACATAGCATCCTTTAGGAGTTCCATGTCCAAGTAGATGTTTAGTCAGCTCCGTGTAAATCTGAGTATTTATAGATATGAAAAACTATGGGATACTCTGATTCATGACCCATATACTCCAATCCCACTCCCATCGCTCTCACAACCAAAACACCGTTATATTGATGGAAAGTATCTCTTCAATTTTTTTACTTTTGACTTTCAGGCGATGACTCTTCTTAAATGCATGCAGTGAAAAAATAGTTTCAAAACACTTTCAAACTCATGGGAATAAATAATAGTCACGGTCTATTAGGCACATATGAGCGCTAATACAAAATATTTTATAATATGAAGTGCTGAAACTACAAGCTGGTTTGTAGTCCCTGTAAAGTAATTATTCTGTCATTAAGAGACAAAACGGACCGACCCTGGGATAGAGCGCCTTGGCTTAGGACAATGGGGAAAAGAAGCGGATCACTAAGAATAAAAACAAAATTTTGGTTAATAAATACCGGAGATGCACCGCCGCCTAACCATAAGACATAACCGCCGACACTATTCTGCCAGGCATCCGGAGCCACCACTCATCACTGCATTTTGGGGGGGGGGGGGGATACAAATACGTGGGGGGGAAATAAAATTAAAATAACCAAAGCTGGGGAATAATTTCCCAACCACCTGTCACAGAAATGAGGCATTAGATACCCTAACTGAATGAAGAGGAAGGCCCACAGGACTCTTCAGAGTGCCACCGCCCGCTGTATCTACACTGCAGCTCTGGTACATTACATTAAACCACGCTCTCCCTGTTGGCCGACACGAGCACCGCCCGGCGGCAGATGGGACAGGTGGAGTTCTCCGAGAGCCAGCGGTCGATGCAGTGCACGTGGTACTCGTGGGAGCAGGGCAGCTTCCGCAGCTTGTTGCCCTCCGCGTATTCCGTTATGCACACGCTGCAAGTCTTCAGGGCATCGCTCTCGCCAAAGTTACGCATCGCGAGGTTGTCGATCTGCTCTTTGGTCAACCCCTGCGGCTGGTCCTCGTCGTCGTCGTTGAGGAGGAAGAAGTGGGCGAGCCGGAGGAACGGCAGAGAGCTGGGCTCCTCCATGCTGATGGGGGGTCTGGGCCGAGCCCTGAAGCCCCCGCCTCCGCCCCCAACACCGCCTTCCCTCCCGGCCGGGCCGG
This sequence comes from Gadus morhua, assembly GCF_902167405.1. NCBI lineage: Eukaryota > Metazoa > Chordata > Actinopteri > Gadiformes > Gadidae > Gadus > Gadus morhua. The sequence goes on from NC_044057.1 coordinate 18,506,063, forward strand.
AGGTCAGGCCTTCCTCTAAGTCCCTTTCCGCTGTCCGAGCCTCCCCTGCACTAACGGCGCCCACGGGTGGCTCCTCCGCCACAGGCGCGCTCGCGCCTTCTGGGTTGTTGAGGGTCTCGGTCGGTTCTGCGGGCGTGCCGGCTCCGCGGTTTGAGTCCGAGGACTCGGAGTCGGAGTCCATGAGGTAGCTGAGCTCACCGAAGCCGGTCATGATCTGACGGATCATCGACTGGAGCGCCATGGAGGTTGCCTCGCCCAGGCCGGCGTCAGAGATCCTCCGGATGGGGATGCGAATGGTGCTGACGTAGGTCCTCACGCCAGCGCGCTCAGAGCGCGAGAAGGTCCTACGAAAGCCGCCCCGTTCGCTCTCGTACAGGAAGGTATTGTTTGAGTTCTGGGAGCGGGAGCGCGTGCGGTTCGCAATGCTGTCTCTTTGGCGGTACTCGCCTGGCCGCACGCGACGCACCTGGAGGTCCAGCATGATGGTGGGAGGCCGTCGACCCCCTGCCCCCCCTTCTGCACCCGCGGCCTCTCCTTCTGGAGGACCTGCACTCGGAGCCTCCGCCGCGGGCACTGCCTCCGCCGCTGCCGGCAGCGCTTCGTACTCGGGATTGCTCTGCCTAGAGGGCACGTGTTGTCGAGTCCTAGAGCTGCCCTCGGCAGGTGCCACAGGGGCCGGGACGGGGCGGGGGGCATGGCGAAGGTGAGGAAGACCGTCCAGCCGCTCTAGGCTGAGAGGGGAGCGACTCCGGGCTGTGCGAGCCCTGGTTCTGCGAGGTTCTGGGCTTGGACTGCGGGCTCTCCTTTGTGCTCGACGTTGGGGGGGGCTAGGGGGGGACTGGACCGGGGGCTCGGTGGGGGCAGGGATCGGGGGTTCTGGTAGCACCTCCTGCATCACAGCATCTTCAAATTCAGGCTCTGGCTCCACTATAACAGCCAACTCTTCTACGACTGGTTCCTCAACCACCTCCTCCACCTCCATGGACACAGCCTGTGGCTCCGGCTCAGCCTCGGCCTCAGGCACTGGTGGTGCAGGCACCGCTGGTGGAAGTAGTACTGGTGCAGTCAGCCCTGCTGCAGGCGCTCCTGCTGCAGTCACACCTGCGGCAATTACACATACTGCAGGCACACCTGCTGCAGGCACACCTGCGGCAGTCCCCCTTACTGCAGGAACAACTGCTGCTGCAGGCCCGGCTGCTGAAGTCACACCTGCGGCAGTCACCCCTACTGCAGTTACTCCTGCTGCAGGCACAGCTGCTGAAGGCACCCCGGCTGCCGCGACCTCCCCTGGGGCCCCTGGAGCCTCCGGGGTCTCCTGCCCGCCCTCCGCCGCGGCTGCTGCCTGCTGCTCGGCCAGGTTGCGATTCACGTTGATTTCTAGGCTGAAGCGGAAGTCGCCGCTGTTCGGGTTCGTCTGGCTCACGGCCCGCCATGACTGGTTGCCGCGGTGACCACTTCTCGTGGTGTTCCCCGTGCGCCGTACCGTGTTCAGCCAGTCCAGCAGCGTGTCACCGTTGGAGGAGTCCTCTGATCCCCCTGGGGTTTCTATGGAAATATGGAGTGAAGGATTTTTTTAAATATTTCGCTGGAACATTTTTGTTAATTTCAACCACTTTTATAAAAAAGAACTTTTGTAGACTCACCACCAGTGGCTTCTCCAGTTTCAGTGCTGGGGCTGCTGTTCGGCGGCTCTGGACCATCTTTAATTTGTTGAAGTCGACTCAAAAGTTCATCCTCCGTTACCTCACCTAGGGGAAAAACAATGTTATTGAAATGTTTTTATCAAGCATTGCTGGTCTTAGGTTTCACCTGCAGACCTCTCACACGAATACCACTGTCAATGTAGACTTGACCACCAGACTTACCAGGACAAGCCACTGCCCATTCAAAGCTCTCTCCTTGCACGTTGCCTTGCTAAAGGATGCACAGAACTTACATTCCCCCTCCCACTGTCCTGGGACAGAAACGGACGGTGTCTTCACTCAGTAGACCACAGGTTGCTGCTTGTTCAGAATAGTGTCAATGTACTAAAACCAAAGACTTCCGAACTGGCAATTCAGAACCCAGGCTATTAAAACAATGCAATAGCAATACTGTGAATGTGTCATAGAACTAGAAGACAACAAATACATTGATACACAAATGAGCTTGTCACAGGCCTGGTGAGAACATGCCTCTGGTTTGTTTTGTGGCCCATAATCATATCTCATCTGGAGTTCAAATCAACACATCATCGCATGAGCAACATTGAACCTCAGTTTAAATATTAGACACCATCAGATGAGTGTTTATTACCTGGGGTGCCCAAAAGGTTGTTGTCCCTCATGAGGCGATAATCCTCATCGCTAAGATTATTGACAAACTGGTAGAAGGCCTCTTCCCTGTCCAGGCGGTCCAGCTGTCTTCGCCGCTGTGTTTCTGACTGGTCACTGCCACTTTGCTCTGAGCCGTCAGACCCCTCCATCGATACAGAAATGGAGAGAGGTCAAGGTTCCGCGACCAGGATCCAGCTACTGTGGGAAAGAGTAACAATGTGTCATTTCAACACATGCTGTATTGTGAAAACTGAAAAATGTCAGCGATGTTCACAGGATCTACTGATGGTTCTTAATCACAGCAGAGACATGGCAAACATTTGATGATATAAATAATGATATACATAAGTATCGTTCCAAGGTTTGTACAAAGCTTGGATGAATCATGGACTACATCACACTCAATATGCACGTACCCGAATTAACCATTTGCCCCGTTAAGCTTACCCATTTTACAGCATTTTCTGGTTTACAGAAAATCAGCACCTAGTTCTAAATAACATTTGGATCTGTAATTTGACAATTGACTAAATAGTGCAGATATAATACAATCTGAAGTCAAATGTATGGAGAGCCTACACCTCCAACGCAGGCTCTATCGTTTGTTTACAACATACAGACTAAATGGATATCGCAACATCACAAACACATGCACACGTGTATGGCCTAACTCGACTGAAAGACGCATAGCCAGTTATCTACTTTGTCTGAAGGCCCTGTGAGACAAGGAATTGGTCGTAATTGAGAAAAAACACAAAACAAAATGGCATCATCCAACCAGCCATTGCTACGCTAATGGTTTAGCAACCTAGCTTAGGTTCTCAGCCCATAGTAAGTTTCTATCGCATTAGCTGTTATTAGCTAGCACAACAACCCGTTCCCACAGCCATTTCCGAAAAGCTCAATAGAAAACCCTTCCATAAATTTACTTCCACATCGTTATAACACAACCAACCCTCCAATGATCCGTAGTTTTACGTGGGCTACCTGGTTATATTCAAGTGACCAATACGAGCCATCAACCTGTAACAACCCAGGAGCTACCCTGGAGTTAGCATAGCGGTGCTACTCATCTGTGGCTAAAAGGTGCAACTTGGGGACGAGCAGCTGTTTACACTAACGCATCCCTGGTCTTTAAACTATAACATGTCATTAGCAAAGGTTGTGCGGAACACAAGGCCGAATTGAACTCGCACCAAGCAACGGCAGTGCTCTACAAATACATTGTTAAAATGTGTTAGCAAACGTTAGCCCAAACCAGCGACGTCAAACAACGCTAATGACGATGATGACCGCTACCTTAGCATTAGCCGGCGAACTATTGATCATTTTATACATAGTAGGGTGTAACAGTGTAGAGCAAGTGTTGTTCATGTTACCTGTCGAGTCTGTGAGTGCCTTATTTGGACGTACTTCAACGTGGTTTCTAAAAAAAAAACACTACGGATTTCGCTTGGGATAATAGTGGGCAATCTCAGGAGTCCATTTTCTCTTGTATAAAGCTTAGCAGTGATATTCCGGAAACTGGGGGAGAGCATGAGTATGGAAGGAGACGTTTGTTTCGGAATTCCGGGTACTTTAACTAAACTATAGCGCCACAGTGCGGGCGTAAAATATAATGCGTATGTGACATCGACACGTAACTGCCATGGATGACAATCGAACAAGCAGACGTATTTGAAGACTCACGTTTTTAAATAATGGTAGCCTAGTAACATTCATCAACTGATTAGGCCTAATACAAACGTCAAATATAGGTCACAAGAAATGTGTTGCTTTATACATTTCTTAAATTATATGTTTTGGAAAAACGTATGGCAAATCAGAATTTTCTTGTGGCCCTAGAATGTGATATTCTGTGATATTCTTTATATATATATTATATATATAAAGATATTATTTTTTTTATATATTAGAATGTGATATTCTTTAGTCTTGATTTATTGGTATTTTCATTGTACAACATATTGTAAGTAGGCCTATTGATTTGACATAGTTTTAATCCAATGATCTCATGTCAATACCACATAGCTCACACATATGAGTGTGCCAATTCTTCTGTGTATGTATCTGACAAAAAAAAAGTATTCATGATGATCAGTATAGCCCTCTAATTTTGAGTTAATTATACATATTTTTACTCGACAAAATCAAATAGAATGAAGCAGGGCCGTTTCAAGCAAAATGAGATGGAGGCCCCCCGCCGTAAAGCCTACAGGAACCACAGCATAGCCATACAGTTTAAGTTCACCCACACTTTATATAAATAAAAAAAGTTGACAGTGCAAATACTGCTGTTGCATATACTGGCATCCCAAGCCAATGTTATAAATTTACCTACTTGTAGCTTAACATATTATTTAAGCATTCTGCTGTTTGAGAATTAAAAACACTGGGTGCAGCGGGTCACAAAACTCCCGGTTCGGATCGTGTCACGGTTTTTGAGTCACGGATCGGATAATTTTCGGATCAACAACAACAATAAAGATTACAAGACAAATGTGACTTTAAATAAAATCTTCAAATGTGTAAAAACAAAATAAAGTGAAAAATTAGGTAATAATCCTGCTTCCTTTAAGCATTGTCAATATTTAAAAAATTGCAATCTGAGGCACTATTTCTTCTTCTTTTAACATGGATAGTAAATAATCCCTAACCCTGGATATACAATTCAGGATGTCTGCATTGCTTGGGGAGAGTTTAGAGTCTACGCTCTCCCAAGGCAACGCAGACATCCTCAGCTTTTTTTTTTCATCAAGTATGGTAGCGAAACACAGTTTCTGTCGTGTTTTATTTGGCATTTTGTAAATCCATTGATTCGGTTGGAAGACTCATTGCTCATTGCAAGGGAGATTGGTTGTAGTCTTTTCGCTCGGTTCTAGCCCTACTGTTGATACGGAGAACCGAGCGAAAAGACTACAACCAAACACAAACATGTCCGGTTCCGGTTTCCGGTTCGATGGGATTTACGGAACGCCAAATAAAACACAACATAAACTGTATTTCGCTACGATACTTGATGATGTTGTTATTACCGGAACGTAATTTTATCCTAATTTTCCTTATCCTTAATTTTTCCTAACCCCCATTTGTTAAATAGATTATCACGGTAGAATAGTTAGTATAGCAGAGATACTATGCCACTTTCATCAAAACCTATTACAAAGCTATAGCAATGTCATGTCATTAACTACGATAAACAGTGATTCTGGAAGAGATCTGAATCTTCCTTATAACGTTAATAAACATATTAAAGTATGTAACCATATTCCATCCGTTCGAAAAAAAGTTGCACTATTTGAACTGTTCTAGTTTGTTACACGCAGCATTGGCCGTCAGGCAGGTAGCTATGCTAACATAATTCCTTTTTTGCTAGCCTACCTGCTGCGAAATTACACCATTTGTACAAGACAAGTAGAGCTATTTTATCCAGTGTAATTTATCACTTATCACTATCTTGTTTTTTCTTATCCTTCTTTTCCTTTCTCTTCTTTCTTTCATGGCTTCCTGATTGATAATTCCACTTCATGACTGCCGAGGTTTTGTATTTTGCCGGCAACAGAGATCACAAACCTGGCTGGCTGGCTGCTGTCAGCGACTGAGAGGGGCCCCCTCGAGGGGGATCCCGATAACACTGTCATTGCACTTTACTGCATTAACTATCAAAGGGGCGCTCACACAGTTTGTCGTTGCATTTTATTCATAACCAGTCGTTGTCTTGGGGCCCGAGGCCAGCTCAGGGGCCCCTCGAGGGGGATACCGATAACACTGTCATTGCACTTTACTGCATTGACTATCAAAGGGGGCGCTCACTAGAGTTTAGATTACCTGCCTGAGCCCGAACCCGACCCGACCCGCGGGCCGGGTCGGGCCGATATCTCCAACCGCTATCCTCGGGCCGGGTCGGGCCGGGCCTTTGATCGAAGATATATATTTTTTTTTATCATTGGTTTATTGGCCTAATCTGAGGAGAAATCTATGCCATAAACAGAAATATTATAGGCCTTTATTACAAGGATCTTCTCAATGTCGTGGAACCCTCCGTTCACTTGCATGGGTAGTAGTCCGGTGACTTGTCAACCCCAGCGTCTTCCGTTGCTAAGCGACGTCGCCGTCTTTGCGGACAAAATATTTCTCTGCTGATCAACACTACAAAGGCTGGTTATGAATAAATTGTAAAAAGACACACCATTTGAAGTTACTTTTTCGTTTTGGCAAGTAGCCGTGTAATAAGCGGGATAAACGTCGCCGGTCATTATAAAAAATAAGCCCCTTCAGGGCTTATTTTCCCGATAATGACCGGCGTTCTATACATTATCCCTTACATATATATTTAGCAGAGTAGGCCTAGTAACAAATGTGTACAAAGTTACATATGTAATAAAAAAAATGTCGGGTTGAAATCGGGCTCGGGCTCATAATTACAGTTAATGTGTCGGGTCGGGCCGGGCTCGGACAGAACGTGCACGGGCTCGGACCGGGTCGGGCTTGATTTTCTGGGCCCGATCTAAGCTCTAGCGCTCACACAGTTTGTTGTTGCATTTTATTCATAACCAGTCGTTTGCCTTGGGGCCCCAGGCCAGCTCGGGGCCCCAAGCAACTGCTTGGTTTGCTTGCCTTCTCGCGACGGGCCTGGAATGAAGGGTTAGCTGGAAACCTTTTGTGTAGCCTATCACTTGGCTGGTTGCACAGGATTAGCCAATTTCTGCTACTTCGTTTTTTTCTCATTTTAAAACACAATTTACTCTATTAGAGAACTCAGGGGCCGCCAGGCATCCGGATCCTGGACTGAAACATGTGACATGCTACCTGATCGACCACAGATTACAATACAGGCTGCCTTATTTAATCCCCCCCCCCCACCCCCTTATTCGCTATGGATGACTTAAGAGCAACAACTATGCTTACCTGACTGACTGATTATTTTTTGGGAGCACATCACAGGGTGTGTTTATGATGTGAGGCAGATTCTTCCACTCCAATTAACCATGCCAAAATGTGTTCTACAGCAGACCGCAGCAGAGTTATGGATGAGCATCACTCTCGCAATGCCTGACCCTGTGTATTAATTAGTTATGGCATGAGCCAAGCTAGGAGTTGGGCAGAAATGATATGCCTTTTGTCTCGGAATCCTCAGATTAACACCTTGGTATCATGTCTAGTTGGCTTGCCTTCTTCTTATGAAACAATGTAGTTGCCATTATATTCTGCTATTTTTTTAACTGATTCATATGTAAAACACATTTAGACTTTATGCAATCATTCGTCTTTCTTTTACTCAATCATTAAGGCATAAAGATGCTCTGGAAAGAACTATTCTTGAATGCACGTCGTTTTATGAAATTTAAGTGGAAAAAACACAAGCCGACTCTCTTCAGAAAGCAGCTTTCAAGGTAGTATTTTAATTTATATATCCATAGAAAATATTAAAAAACTCAGCAAGTTACCAAGATAACATTATCCCCATACAGCCTTGAATGGGGATAATGTTAATAAGATTTTTTTGCAAGTAATTTTTTCTTTGCTTATTTGTGTTTTACACAGTAACACAACACTCTCACAGCAATGTCATGGTCTTATTACAAAACTTCCCACAAAATGTAAATATTTCTGTTTTTCTGTCAATACTTTCATGTTTTGGTTTTTAAAACCAGGAACTTGTCATCGTATATCCTTTCCACTGCCTGTAGACGCAGTGTAAAGGACTCCTTCCCTTCCGGCCGGGCCAGAGGTCAGGCCTTCCTCTAAGTCCCTCTCCCCCCGTAACGTGTCGCAAGGATGTCGATCTGCTCTTTGGTCACCCCTGTGGCTGGTCCTCGCCGTCGTCGTTGAGGAGGAAGAAGTGGGCGAGTCGGAGGAACGGCAGAGAGCTGGGCTCCTCCATGCTGATGGGGGGTCTGGGCCGAGCCGTGAAGCCCCCGCCCCCAACCCCGCCTTCCCTCCCGGCCGGGCCGGAGGTCAGGCCTTCCTCTAAGTCCCTTTCCACTGTCCGAGCCTCCCCTGCACTAACGGCGCCTACGGGTGGCTCCTCCGCCACAGGCGCACTCGCGCCTTCTGGGTTGTTGAGGGTCTCGGTCGGTTCTGCGGGCGTGCCGGCTCCGCGGTTTGAGTCCGAGGAGTCGGAGTCCATGAGGTAGCTGAGCTCACCGAAGCCGGTCATGATCTGACGGATCATCGACTGGAGCGCAATGGAGGTTGCCTCGCCCAGGCCGGCGTCGGAGATCCTCCGGATGGGGATGCGAATGGTGCTGACGTAGGTCCTCACGCCAGCGCGCTCCGAGCGCGAGAAGGTCCTACGAAAGCCGCCCCGTTCGCTCTCGTACAGGAAGGTATTGTTTGAGTTCTGGGAGCGGGAGCGCGTGCGGTTCGCAATGCTGTCTCTTTGGCGGTACTCGCCTGGCCGCGCACGACGCACCTGGAGGTCCAGCATGATGGTGGGAGGCCGTCGACCCCCTGCCCCCCCTCTTGCACCCGCGGCCTCTCCTTCTGGAGGACCTGCACTCGGACTCTCCGCCGCGGGCACTGCCTCCGCCGCTGCCGGCTGCGCTTCGTACTCGGGATTGCTCTGCCTAGAGGGCACGTGTTGTCGAGTGCTAGAGCTGCCCTCGGCAGGTGCCACAGGGGCCGGGACGGGGCGGGGGGCATGGCGAAGGTGAGGAAGACCGTCCAGCCGCTCTAGGCTGAGAGGGGAGCGACTCCGGGCTGTGCGAGCCCTGGTTCTGCGGGGTTCTGGGCTTGGACTGCGGGCTCTCCTTTGTGCTCGACGTTGGGGGGGGCTAGGGGGGGACTGGACCGGGGGCTCGGTGGGGGCAGGGACCGGGGGTTCTGGTAGCACCTCCTGCATCACAGCATCTTCAAATTCAGGCTCTGGCTCCACTATGACAGCCAACTCTTCTACGACTGGTTCCTCAACCACCTCCTCCACCTCCATGGACACAGCCTGTGGCTCCGGCTCAGCCTCGGCCTCAGGCACTGGTGGTGCAGGCACCGCTGGTGGAGGTAGTACTGGTGCAGTCAGCCCTGATGCAGGCGCTCCTGCTGCAGTCACACCTGCGGCAATTACACATACTGCAGGCACACCTGCTGCAGGCACACCTGCGGCAGTCCCCCTTACTGCAGGAACAACTGCTGCTGCAGGCCCGGCTGCTGTAGTCACACCTGCTGCAGTCACCCCTACTGCAGTTACTCCTGCTGCAGGCACAGCTGCTGAAGGCACCCCGGCTGCCGCGACCTCCCCTGGGGCCCCTGGAGCCTCCGGGGTCTCCTGCCCGCCCTCCGCCGCGGCTGCTGCCTGCTGCTCGGCCAGGTTGCGATTCACGTTGATTTCTAGGCTGAAGCGGAAGTCGCCGCTGTTCGGGTTCGTCTGGCTCACGGCCCGCCATGACTGGTTGCCGCTGTGACCACTTCTCGTGGTGTTCCCCGTGCGCCGTACCGTGTTCAGCCAGTCCAGCAGCGTGTCACCGTTGGAGGAGTCCTCTGATCCCCCTGGGATTTCTATGGAAATATGGAGTGAAGGATTTTTTTATATATTTTGCTGGTACATTTTTGTTAATTTCAACCACTTTTATAAAAAAAAACTTTTGTAGACTCACCACCAGTGGCTTCTCCAGTTTCAGTGCTGGGGCTGCTGTTCGGCGGCTCTGGACCATCTTTAATTTGTTGAAGTCGACTCAAAAGTTCATCCTCTGTTACCTCACCTAGGGGAAAAACAATGTTATTGAAATGTTTTTGTCAAGCATTGCTGGTCTTAGGTTTCACCTGCAGACCTCTCACACGAATACCACTGTCAATGTAGACTTGTTTGACCACCAGACTTACCAGGACAAGCCACTGCCCATTCAAAGCTCTCTCCTTGCACGTTGCCTTGCTAAAGGATGCACAGAACTTACATTCCCCCTCCCACTGTCCTGGGACAGAAACGGACGGTGTCTTCACTCAGTAGACCACAGGTTGCTGCTTGTTCAGAATAGTGTCAATGTACTAAAACCAAAGACTTCCGAACTGGCAATTCAGAACCCAGGCTATTAAAACAATGCAATAGCAATACTGTGAATGTGTCATAGAACTAGAAGACAACAAATACATTGATACACAAATGAGCTTGTCACAGGCCTGGTGAGAACATGCCTCTGGTTTGTTTTGTGGCCCATAATCATAGCTCATCTGGAGTTCAAATCAACACATCATCGCATGAGCAACATTGAGCCTCTGTTTAAATATTAGACACCATCAGATGAGTGTTTATTACCTGGGGTGCCCAAAAGGTTGTTTTCCCTCATGAGGCGATAATCCTCATCGCTAAGATTGTTGACAAACTGGTAGAAGGCCTCTTCCCTGTCCAGGCGGTCCAGCTGTCTTCGCCGCTGTGATTCTGACTGGTTACTGCCACTTTGCTCTGAGCCGTCAGACCACTCCATCGATACAGAAATGGAGAGAGGTCAAGTTTCCGCGACCAGGATCCAGTTACTGTTGGAAAGAGCAACAATGGTTAATTTCAACACTTGCTGTTTTGTGAAAATTGAGAAACGTCATCAGCGATGTTCAAAGGATCTGCTGATGCTTCATAATCACAGCAGAGACATGGCAAACATTTGATGATATAAATAATGATATAAATAAGTATCGTTCCAAGGTTTGTACAAAGCTTGGATGAATCATGGACTACATCACAGTCAATATGCACTTACCTGAATTAACCATTTGCCCCGTTAAGCTTACCAATTTTACAGCATTTTCTGGTTTACAGAAAATCAGCACCCAGTTCTAAATTACATTTGGATCTGTAATGTGACATAGATTACTAAATAGATCCAGATATAATGCAATCTAAAGTGAAATGTATGGAGAGCCTGCGCCTCCAACACAGGCTCTATCGTTTGTTACAGACAAAATGGATATCGCAAAATCACAAACACATGCACACGCAGGGACATCGTTAGGCCTATTTTGGGGGGAGCTACGCCCCCACTACAAAAAAATAAATCGATAGGTTTCTTCTTCTTTTTTTACAAAAAATAAATATATATATATTTTTGTCAAGGAAATCGTAACATGCCTGCACTTAACATAATGAGCCAGACCAAGAGTTGAAATAAATACTAATACAATGAGAAGTTGTCTTTAATTTGGATTAAAATTGTCTCGGAGAGCACATTGATGCATACATTTTCTAACCTATTTTCCTTGAACTCACCCCAATATGTAGACTTAAATCATACCAACTCTTTCATTTGGTTAGCTTATTTATATTTTTTAAAAGGAGGACATCCTGAAGACTCAGGAGAGGGAAACAGGAGGTCTTAAGGCATGTAAAGAAAAGAGAGTGAGCCAGCAAACAGGCCCTGATAGATGCTCTGCTATACTCTCTACTGTAATAAATGATGAATTAAAGAAGCACTTTAAAGATGTGTTGAATAAAGACAAAAAGAAAATACTGCTGGGGCTATTTGTGTGTTCCTGAATCCTCGGACGCCAACCTTCCGAGTCGGAAGTCGGGAAATCTCCCTGCTTTCTTGTGGCATTTCTCTGAGGCACGCCCCCTTTTTGTCTTCATTTCTTGGAATTATGAGAGTAGACTGAGGCCAGTGATGACGCTCTGCGCCCGTGAAGAGATTTATTAGGGGTCCGAGCAGCGAAGCTGCTTGGTCCCCTATTGTTTCTGTAACATATTTTAATATTTTCATATTTATATATCTTCCATCAGTGTGTTGTTGACTTTTAATTTTGCACGGACCCCGTTAGTCACCGCTTGCGGTTATATTTTTCCTTGTATTTGTACCACGTTGGTCATTTTAATGCCGATTTTAAATGCTCTTACACACTTGATTACATTGCTACTTTATTCCGGTCACCAATTTATGCATTGCACGGTCTTGCTGTGCATGCATACAATGTAAAGTTGTGTTGTTTGTTTTCGGGCTGGTTTGCTAAAGAGACTAATGTATCTAACAATAAACAACGACTAGCCTATTTCATGACACAATCACAAAGACGAACGGGAACGCTATGAATGCTCAGAGACCGGAAATTAGGTCAAAAGTGCAACTCGGAAGGCTGGCGTCCGAGGATTCAGGAACACACCACAAGCCCCCCAAGCCTCTAAATCCTAGTGACGTCCCTGTGCACACGTGTATGGCCTAACTCGACTGAAAGACACAAAGCCAGTTATCTACTGAGTCTGAAGAGTCCCTGTGAGACCAGGAATTGGTCGTATTAGAACAGGTTGTGCTGAACACACTGCCGAATTAAACTCTCACAAAGCCCCGGCATTGCTCTACAAATACATTAATGAAATGTAGCAAACGTAAACCCGAAACAATGCTAATGACGATGATGACCACTACCTTAGCATTAGCCGGCGAACTATTGATCATTTTATACATAGTAGGGTGTAACAGAGTAGAGCAAGTGGTGTTCTACCTGTCGAGTCTGTAGTGCCTTATTTGGACGTACTTCAACGTGGTTTCTAAAAAACACTACGGATTTCACTTGGCTAATAGTGGGCAATCTCAGGAGTCCATTTTCTCTTGCATAAAGCTTAGCTGTTTATATTCCGGAAACTAGGGGAGAGCATGAGTACGGAAGGAGATGCTTGTTTCGGTTTCAGTCTGTGCACAGTACCTTCTCAACAAGCAGGTGCGCTTGCATCCAGAGGGGGCGCCAATATGCCAATTCACCACACAGTGTTATGATACATCATAACACTGTGTTTTTTTATCAAAAAATGGCGCCCCGGGCAAGGTTTGCCGGTGCCCAGAACCGCCCCTGGTGTTGTTTGCGTGCCAATTCTTCAATGGCTATATGTATCTGACAAAAAAAGTGTATTCATGATTATCAGTACAGTAGCCTGTTTAACTTTGAGTTAATTATACATATTTTTACCAAACAAAATCATATAGAATGAAGGGTCATACTAGCTGGAAACATTTTGTGTATCACTTGGCTGGATACCAGCTCTAGTTGCACAAGATTAGCCAATTTCCGCCAATTCCTTTTTTTCTTATTTTAAAACAGTCTGCTCTCTCTAAAAACACAATTTACTCAATTAGAGAATTCAGGGGCCACCAGGCTTCCAGATCCTGGACTGAAACATGCAACATGCTCCCTGATCAGTTGCACCACACATTACAATACATGCTGTCTTCTTTAATTCCCCCCCTTATTCACTATGGATGACTTAAGAGCACCAAGAAAGCTGATAATACCTGACTAACTGATTATTTTTGGGAGCACATCACAGGGTGTGTTTATGATGTGAGGCAGAATCTTCCACTCCAATTAAGCATGCCAAAATGTGTTCCACAGCAGACCGCAGCAGAGTTATGGATGAGCAATCACTCTCGCAATGCCTGACCCTGTGTGCTAATTAGTTATGGCATTAAAAAAACATGAGCCAAGCTAGGAGTTGGGGAGAAATTATAAGCCCTTTGTCTAGGAATCCTCATATTAACACCTTGGTATCGTGTGTAGTTGGCTTTCCTTCTTCTTATGAAACCATGTAGTTGCAATTGTGTTATTTAAACAATATGTTAACATACTCTATTCTGCTGTTGGTTAAACTGATTAATATGTTAAACACATTTAGACTTTATGCAATCATTCGTCTTTCTTTTACTCAATCATTAAGACATAAAGATGCTCTGGAAAGAACTTTTCTTGAATGCACGTCATTTAATGTAATTTATCATAAGTGGAAAAAACACAACCCGACTCTCTTCAGAAAGCAGCATTCAAAATCGTATTTTAATTTGTATATTTACTCCATAAACATTATTACAAAACTCAGCAAGTTACCAATATTACATTATCACCATACAGGCTTGATCACAAATATTTAAAACCTTTGCAACAGTTACAACAAAAACAAACAAAACAAAAAACAAAATTATACTCAAATAATTTACATGAAAATCTATAAAACAGCAAATTCTTCACAAATGAGATTTTTTTGCAAGTAATTTTTTCTTTGCTTATTTGTGTTTTGCACAGTAACACAACACTCTCACAACAAGATCATGGTCTTATTACAAAACTTCCAACAAAATGTAAATATTTCTAGTTTTCTGTCAATACTTTCATATTTTGGTTTTTAAAACCAGAAACTTGTCGTTGTATATCCTTTCCACTGCCTGTAGAGGCGCATAAAAGGTTACTCACACACACAAATACTTCACAGCACTTTCTAAGAAAAATATACACTTACAAAATATGTTACAAATTGGCACACAAAAAATATACAAGATTTTGTAGTGTCAAGAGTTCATTAAGATCCTTTCTGGTGACTCTAGACAGTATATATAAAGCTCGGTATTCTTTTAATGAAAAGACCAAAGTAATTTCAAATAATTTCATTGAATCATGGTGTGAACACATCAAACATAAAATAACAATATAATATACATTCATAAAGAGGGTTAGGTACCTTATGTATTTTGCATTTCTTTTTTGTTATCTCTGGGAAAATGAAATAAAACAAAAAAAAACGAATTGTCAACTTTCTTAGCACCATTAACATGAGGCAGCTCAACAGTGGCACATCAAAAAGAAAAAAAAAGAAACAAAGGAAACGACAATTATGAACACAGAAAAGTACATTCAATTTGACAATAGGCAGAAATGAGTGAAGGCAGACTAAGTGTGGCGCTTTCCTTCAGCAGCTTGTCTTGGACCTAACCCTGATACACTAGTGACAAAGGAACAACCAAAATAGTATGGCAAAGAGAGAGAAAATAATAAAAATGGACAGAACAGTTTGATTATGATTCTTGCCTTTCTGCAAGAGATCCATCCCCCATCCTCCTGTGCTTCAGAATTACCATAGCCAAAGTGACAAGGCTTTTTTCATAAATCAAGTGTCGATATGTTGGCACATCTTCATGCAGTTGTAGTTAATTAGTGCTCGGTTTAAACAGATATTGGAGAAGGAAATTAAAGGCATACAGTCTAGGAAGATTGAAAGGAGATTTGTAGTTAAAATATGCAGCAAAAAGTGATTGTATTGGCTCTGTATTTCTATTCTCAAGAAATTACTATTGGTAGTATAAATGCATATAGTATCAAATGAATCTATATAACATTTTTTTATGGTACTGCTACCATATAGTGTATCTGAATTACAATATCCATTTAATGTAGTATTTCTTAATCGTATTTCTTTATTTTTTTGTTTTGAAAAATGTACATAATCGCATACGCTTGTTGCAATAGGGTGACATTAAAATTGCCTTTCGTTACAAACATTATGATAGTCTTGTTTTCCATCAATTTACAACTGATTATATGGATTCAGAACCCATTTTACTATGGATGTTCAGATGTGATATGAGCAAATATGACCAGACTGTAATTCATATGACTGGTTTGGGGACCTTTTGCTTCTATTGACATTATATGATTCATACATGAAAGAAATAGAGACCAAATTAACTTGTTATATAACGACTACTATATTCATTAAACAAATTTCTATCCAAAATAACAAATCAGGCAGTAAAATAACAGAAATCTCATGCGGAGTAAAAATGTAAAGACACTTCCTTTCATTAATATTACTGATTTCATTCTCACCTTTTATGCATTCACATGAAATCTGACTGCGGAGAACATTACGTCATGATTGCATTTACCGTTAATGCTTGCATTGACAAATAAGTTAATAAGTCGCCTTTCATTTCAAGTGCCCCCACCCTGCAAAAACTCTGCGGTACTCCTGTCGGTCCAGCCCCATTACCCTTTTCATCTTCCATCACAGTAGCCTTCAAAATAATAATAATCTTTCTTTAACCCTTTTTAAGCTACTCAGAGCCAGGCAGATGTCAAGGTAAACTGAATTTGGCAAACAACGAGAGGGAAAGAAGAATTCAGAGTCTTTCGGTTTTGGTTTAGTGAGTGGCTTTTTACCACTGACAGCTTGGTTGGTGCCTTTCGCCAGAGGTGAGAAAAGTCCAAAATGAAGGAGCGGCAAGTCACTATCAGGATATTCTGACCCGAGCAGCCAATATTCAAATGGATAAAAAAGAGGAATAGCCAATATTCACACATATATAAGAGGTCATTTACACAGCATTGTTACTTTTGGCACATTGATTTTAAGATAATAATTCTTTTTTTCTTTTTTTTTTGCAAATATTGCATGTCCCTGTACAACAACATTGACAAAAATACTCTTTTGTAGGAGCTTTTGTGAATTGGCAAACATTAACCTGTAAATTTAGATCAACAGTAGGTCTTTAAACTCCAGAAAAAAAAGCTTGATAAAAAACAAAACAAAATGGGGAGTCATTGCAACATTGAGAGAAGAAAAAGAAGGCTCAAGACAATGTTTGATATGTCATCGATTACAAAATGGTCCCATCCTGTGGAAAATATGTCTTGGGCTCAAACAAGGCTCATTACTTGTCGTTTCCCCTCTTGAAATAAGCCAGGCAGTGTATGAAGGACGGCAACAACAGGACATCCATTTTCTGCATACAAAAACAGATGAGGAGGAGGGGTGCGTAGATGTCACTCAATGCATTTGTTTTAAATAGCTACATCTTTAGGGGAAAAGGGGGGAATAAATACATAATTCAGGGCAGCTAATTTTGCTGAGAAATACAAAAACAAAAGTTCTTCAAAAAGGCGACAGAACTGTTTTTTCAAGGCTCATTATTCTTTTTTTCAGACAAAAAATAAAACTGAAACAACTATAGGAACAACCAAAGCAGAAACAACAAAAGCAAGAAAAATGCAGCCATGGTCATTTCAAATCTCAATCAAGCTTGACACAATCACTCAATAGGTAGTTTGCAAAGTACAAGAAGTTTTTCTCATGCAGATAATAATTTCCTCTTCAGGGGTTAAAAGGTAGTGGGGGGTAATCAGGGGGAACGTAGAAGTCATGCAGCTCTGGCATAGCATCAGTGTAGGTATGCTTGGGTAGGGGAGGCTGAGCAGGTAGTGGGGGGGTTGGTGAGCAGTGGGGGGGGCTGGGGCAATGGGGGGTGGGAGCTGGTGTGGGGTGGGAGGGGGTGTTGGGTGCAACAGCAGTCAATAACAAAATATTACCTCAGTGTCTCAAAAGAGGCCATCAGAGCTATGTCCTTATTTGGGTCTCTCTCAGCTCGCTTCCCTTTCAGTGTCTCAATCCGAGGGAACTTTGCACTGGTCTTGTGGCGGTACAACTTTTTGTGTGCAGGCCCAGGGTTAATAAAGTTAGGCTTGTCAAACATATTACAGCCCAGAGCAAGTTGCGGGAATAAGGGGTGGGACGGATTGAATTTGGCCTGGTTTTTGCCTCCCTTTCCCCCAGCCTTTCTCCCTCTGCCAGCACCTGTTAGGAGGGCTCCTTTTTTCTTCAGGTCAGCCTCTGTGCCTGCCAAGATTTTCAGGGTCTTTAGGTTGAGGCTATTAGCCTCAGGGGTTATACAGGCCTCAGCCATTGGGTCCCATAATGGCTCAATGGAGGCCATCATGAATCTCTGGACTTCCGCCATGCCAGAGACAATGTTGGACAGAATGTTGGAGGGTTCCTCGAATTCTCTCTGGTCATCTCCTACCAGACTGTTGTTCTCTGACCATCCGGTGCCAGACCAGTCACCAGTGCTGCTACTGTCAGTTAGGCCTGTGCCACAACCACCAGCTTGATTCTTTGCAGCCTTACCCTCTAACATGGCCTTGATCTTTTTGGTGGAGCGAGAGTTCTGTTTGGGAGCTTTGACCTTTTCTGTCTTGGTTGCTTTAGGAGCCCGGCTCTTCTTAGGGCCTTGACCTGCGGGGGTTTGTTTGTAACTGCCTTTTTTCTTTGTCTTTGTGCTTTTCATACCATTCATCTCAGTAGTGTGTTCATCAAAATCTGTACTAACCAACACCTTTTTAACTAAACCTAAGCCTCCCTCGCTGTTAAAGTGTTGCAGTGTGAACTGGCCATCTTCAGCCGTATACGGACCGCTGTGCTCCTGCTGCTGAATAACATCACCGTTCCACTTCACCTCCCTACTGTTGTCCACTGTAGAATCATTTCCCTCCTGATATTCCCCAGCTTTCCCCGTCATCTTTATCTCACGCCACACCACCTGGGGTGACAGATTGGGGGTCTCGGGAGGGGAGAGCTCTGACAGTGACGAGTGCCTAAACTTGTCAGGGGTGAAGTTGGAGATATCTAGTAGGTCTGAAGACTCCCTGAGAGGGGTGAGGGCGTCCAAACTCTGCTGAATCACCACTTTCGGACTGCAGTGAGCTAAGAAGTTGTCTCGGCCCTCTTCCTCACCCTCACGCTCGCAGGACTTGAGGCTCAGGGAGCTGTAATTGCTGGATGAGGCTGACAGAGAGCCCACTGAGTCATAGCTGATGAGCCTGCCATTGTCTGTGCACAGCGATCCTCTCTGATATTGCACCTGGCCATCCAGAGCAGCAGACTGACACACTTGCATATCTGCCCCGGGCTGCAGTCCAGCCTGGGCTAGGTAGCTCTTTTGGTAAAGCAGCCTGTCAGCCTCAGAACTCAGTTGGTTATAGTTGGATACGGGCAAGCTGTCATTCAAGGGTAATGTAGCAGGGCAGTTGTTGGGTAAAATGGGAGTTTCGTTGGTGTCAGGCCCGAAGCTCTGGCCGTGGCTGGGGCAAAGCTGAGGATGCCACATCTGGGAAAAGTTCGGGCAGTTTTGGGGTGACTGTTGGAGCTCCGACTCCGAGGGAGGAGAGAGGACACAGCTCTGAGCGAGCTGCATTGAAGTAAACTGTTTCTCCTCTAGGGACGTACCCAGAGGATACTGCTGCCTCGAGGGTTGCTGGGGGAAATAAGAGATGGCCGCTCCACCGGACGAGTCTGTGCCGTCCAACAGGGTCTGCAGGTAGCCCCCGGGGATGACAGACACCCCGTCCTCCACCTCCTCTGATGATCTCGCTTTGTCGGGGGAGCAAGTTGAGGAAACAAAAGGAAATTTCTCCTCAGGTGTGTTATTAGTGGCAGAGGTGTCAGAGAAATGGGTGCTGACTGTGTTTGAGCTTGTCTCGCCTAACCCTGCGGTAGGGCCCTCAATCTGTGCCACAGTGGCAAATGCATCCATTACATTTGTCACACTCCTCCCCTCCTCTCCCTCAGCTGCTTTCATTTTCATGCTCCTCAGTCGGGCTTCACTTTTAAATTTCCTTATCCTGCCTGTTGCATTTCCTCCCAGTCTCGCCTCCCTCTCTTCCCTCTCCTGGGAGCGACTCTTGGCTGTGACTGCCTGTGCAATGGCGTTAGAGTCTAATGTGAGTGGGAAGGTGGGGGCTTCAATTACTCCTGCTAGGTCCATGGGGGTGGTCTCCTCTTTAGTGACACCTTGATCAGAGGGACAGGAGCCCGGTGTTGTTGCTGATTGCTCCACTGTGTGAATCCTCTGAACCTTAAGCCTATTTGCAATCTTATATTTCCTTTTGGGGTGACTGGAATTGAATGGGCGATGATGGCGTCCATTTAGATGGAAACTGCGTTGCCGTTTATCTCTGGCAGCCAGCTTAAGCTGCTCCTCTCTTTTCCTTTGCCTCTCTTGCCAGAAATTCTTTAGAGGAGCCAATGTTTCATACTTGCTCACTGAGTCTGCATTTAAGCTCACACTATCTTCCACAGGATCCATTCTTCCCAATTTCACTGACATGTGTTTCTCTCCTTTAAACCGGTTGATGATAATATACTTGATGACTACGGGGGGCTCTTTACGGCAGGATTTCCGGCGTTTCTTGGGACACCAGTCTACGTCCTCCTCTTCCTTTTGACCTGATGGTGCCTTTTCTTTCTTCTCTGTGTTTTTCTCACTCTCAATTGAGTCCACATCATATAGGTAGTCATCACTGTATCGGACCTTCCTTTTGGAGCGCAAGCCATAGTTGAGAGGATTGGAGGGGCTTAAAAACCGTCTGGAGTGGCCTTTCTTTATTTTGCCTTCCTGCAGGGTGTCTGAAGAAGAGCCAGTGCAGGAGCTGTCATCGCTATACTCGCCCGACTCCTCGGTGGAGTTGAAGTCCAGTAGGTAGTTTACTTTAGGGGTGGACATGGGTGAGGCTTGGGAGCCATCGAGGGGACTTCCACTACTGCAGTCCCCGGCTTTCTCCACCTGCTCGGCCACGAGTATGAGGTCTTCCGATTTTGGCGGGTGCTTCTCTGCACCCCTTTTTGGCACCGCCACTCCCTCTTCCTTTTTGCCACAATTGGCCAGGACACTGGGGAAGAAGTTGAACTGGGTCTCCTCCTGGAGAACATTTGTTTTCTCCCTCATGTTGTCCTGGAAAGACTCGTAGCGAATCTTTAGGGAACAAACATCGCTGCTTAAAGTGGAGTCATCGTCCTCATCATCAAATAGGTTATCGACATCCTCCTCTGAGAAGAGGTTTACTGACAGTTCATTCTTGGAGCACAGGTCAAGGAGCTCCATCTTGCTCTCACTGATGAAAGACTCAAAATAGCCCCAATCCTGACCGGCATTAGCTAACAGAACCTCCTCTCCATTCACCTTGTCCAGTAACAACCCCTCATATAGATTCTTTGTGGTTGCATCATCTTCTGGGTCATCACAGTCTGTTATTTTGTCCCCGTCCCCTCTCTTGCCCTCGCCAGGGGCTTTGGGCAGGGGGAAGTTGAGGAGCTGATCAGAAAGGAGCTGTTCTCCATAGTGGCTACCTGCTTCCCCAGCATGGCTCAGGCACTGGATGCTTATGTTGTTGATGTCCGAGAAGTCCTCTCGACCCACATCGCCTATCCTCACACTTAAGCCAGGCTCGGGGTCGGGGTTGGTGGTAGGGTCATGGGGGGTTTCATGGATGGAGTTATGGTCTGTGGTCTCAATGAAACAGCCAAGGCAGGTTCGGCTAGGCTGTAGAAGACACTCGTCTGTCAGGACCGAGACAGTGCCAGGCTCCATCATTGTGGATGACAGGGGCAGGGAAACAGGCAGTGGTAGGGTGGCCTTGTGGGGATCTTCCGTTGGGACCCAGGAACTTATGGCTGGGCTAGGAAGCGAGGAGGGAATCGGGGTGCCGTGCACGTGAGGGGCTATAGGTTGAACCTCATGGGCTAGAGGGCAGGGGACCAAAGTCAGGCTCAGAGAGGATTCAGTGTCAAGGGGCAGGGGGAGGATGGGGGATGCAGGTGTGGACCTCTGGTGGGTGGGGTAGACCCTCTGCGATGTCCCTGCGGCGGGGGCTGGAGAGGAGGGGGGATGAGCAGCATCAACGAGTCCACCGAGCCTCAGTTCTCCACTCTGATCACATAGTCCTGCAGGATCAACAAGAACAGGGTTTCAGTTTGAATGCTCTCAATAAACATCATAGTACTTTATGAACTTAAAGTCAATTTTTCCCTTTTGAGTGGACAACCAAAGTTGCTCACTTCATGCCTTAAACAATGAAAGTGCATCGCTCATTATGTTATGGTTTCTTGACATGTTTTTTTCTAATGATGAGAAAAACATTTTAGTAATGTTCATAGAACCACATGATTGAATAAAGTTCTGATTTATCATCGATATTCAGACTTAAATGTATTCAGATGCACAAATGAACATATTGAGTGTAATGCACAAATCACATAAGCTGGTTATAATGAACGGTGACATAATATTTATGAAAGGAGACCCTGAACACATGGACAAAACTGTGTTGCACTCATATTTAAAGCAGTCATCTTAGCTCATTAGTCAACGCTTTTATTTAAATATGATTTGATTTCAGAAACTTGATGGATTTACTGTAAAATCTAAATACAAAGTATTTAGAAAATATATTTACCAAGAATGTCCACAACAATAGCTTAGTTAACGACTCCATTGAATGTCAGGTTAATGTCATACAGGTTTGGCATGGTAAAATGTCCTAATCAGCTAAAGAGATCCAGTAGATGAGCGACTATTGCAAGCCACAGAAGCTTGCTTGCTTGCAGCAGCAGCAGCAGCAACAGAACCATCCGGCAAATAGCTTTGTTTGCTGTGCATAATTAGATGACAGCAGCGGAGGCAGGTACATACACATGGGACACGACAGGCCCATATGTTGGAGACTGTATAACCCATATCATCTATACCCTGCCTCTCCTAACACTCTCAGGCACACGGCTCATGCATTTATCTTACAGGGCTGGCAAGTGCGAAAAAAATTCAATAAAGTGGGTTATTCGTCACCACAATTAATGCATTATCATAGGTTAACGACAACAACGTTCACCCATTTTAGAGTGGATGTGATCACTCACCGGAGTGCTTGAGGGGGTTAACTACTTTGACATATACTACATTCAACATGGCCGCACCACTAAAAGTAAGCAAAGCCTGGAACACGGCTACAATTTGAGAGTGATTTAACAAGGTAATGACATTTCTGAGAGCCGGTCCCAGTAGGTCTCAATCCTGAAGACACACACCGGAGCGAAGCCGTATGCCGACTAAGATCTCACAATAGCACTCCTATCATCCTTAATGAAGGAAACCTCTGGAGAAATAAGCATCTCCCTTTTTTTTCCTCCACAGAGAACTGTAATGGCAGCAACTGCTGAGCGGCTGCAGAATGATGCAGGAAGGGCTTTGTGACTGGTTACCTTTGAGGCTTTCTGCCACTAGGACCACGCAGCCAAACACCACAGTATTGACACATGTTCTCTCAGGCGAGAGTCAGGAAGGACATCTTTTGTCTTTGCTCTATTCAACAAACATGGTTTCAATCCGCGTCACTTTAACACGACAAGCAGAAAATGAAACTGTCGGTAGAGATGGCTAACCCTGACGGAATATTTAACAAAAAGGATGCATTTCCCCTTTTGTGTGATTGAGGAGAAACAGACTTATTGGAGGTAAAAATAATCATGGTATTGGTTTTCCTTGTGCAAGTATATTGTGTAAGACTGGGCATCAAATCTAATAATCGTCTCCTTTGCAGCCTCAGCATCTGTTCCAGACAGCAGCAAGGCTACAGCTTGACTGAAATAATAAAGAAAAGAAAACTAAAGCAATGATCTTTCTATTTTTTCTCAGATGCTTGCCAAGTCGGGACCAAGGTTTGCCCAAACATTCAGAACCACCTTGAAACTCTGCACTCAAATTGAACAATGCGTTACCTTAGGGTTTTTAATGGCCGAACAATCTAACCCTATCCCGTTGGTGTGTGTGTGTCCTCGCATCGGCTGTTTTTGTATCTGGTGTCTCTGTGAACAGTATTTTGTTTGTGTGCGTTTGAGAACGCATACACGTGTGTGTGTGTGTGTGTGTGTGTGTGTGTGTGTGTGTGTGTGTGTGTGTGTGTGTGTGTGTGTGTGTGTGTGTGTGTGTGTGTGTGTGTGTGTGAGTGTGTGTGTGTGTGTGTGTGTGTTTGTATGTGTGTCTGTGTGTGTGTTTGTCTGTGTGTGTGTGTGTGTGTGTGTGTGTGTGTGTGTGTGTGTGTGTGTGTGTGTGTGTGTGTGTGTGTGTGTGTGTGTGTGCAAATGTAAGTGTGTGTGTGTGTGTGTGTGTGTGTGTGTGTGTGTGTGTGTGTGTGTGTGTGTGTGTGTGTGTGTGTGTACGTGTGTGTGTGTGTGTGTGTGTGTGTGTGTGTGTGTGTGTGTGTGTGTGTGTGTGTGTGTGTGTGTGTGTGTGTGTGTGTGTGTGTGTGTGTTTAAGTGAGAGAATGATAGAGTGTGAGTATGTTTGGGGGGTATAGTGTTATCGAGAGGCCATCTGTCACCAGCTGGACCATTAGCTCTTCAGCTGTTCTCTATGTGCCTCAGATCCGTCAGTCAGACAGGTACACACATACACTAACACAAACACAGACACACACACACACACACACACACACACACACACACACACACACACACACACACACACACACACACACACACACACACACACACACACACACACACACACACACACACACACACAAAAAGGATCTCACAGCATAGCCGATACGACAAATTGGCATAACGGGTCAAAAGGGGATAAGAGGGACCGACATTTATAGATAAGCCTCGGCAAGATACATTTAACCTCGCAGAAAACACTGCCGTACGATACCCATACTGCTTCCTGCCACCCCGACCCTTGTCTCCCATTAAACGACACGCTACACGCGGTTTAAGGACAATCTCATCTCCAGACGCACCTCTCATTTTGCAATTGCCACCATAAGGAGAGAGAGATGCTGTGGAAACACGAGTTGGATCCGACACATCCGAGGATCCCTGGCACAGACCTCCGGGGCTGAGCATATGGTGGGACTCTAGCTGCTGGCAGGTGGCGGTGATCACCCATAACCCCAGGCCTGCCTAGCCCAGCCATGCTAGACACAGTCTGACCAATGTCAAACTAGACCCTGCTGAACCAGGCCACCCCAGCCCAGTTAAGATGCCGAGGCGGCTCTGTTGGACCGAGTGCGGTGTGACGGGAACCCACTCCCACCTGAGGTAAGGGCATCAGTTCTCTCAGCAAGCCAACGCCCAGGGATGTGAACACACACACACACACACACACACACATACACACACACACACACACACACACACACACACACACACACACACACACACACACACACACACACACACACACACACACACACACACACACACACACACACACACACAAACATATGGAGAGAGGCAAGCTGGCAACTGTAGCCCATCTAATGGTTTGTCAGATCCCCCCTACCCACACACACACACACAAACACACACTTGCATGCATACTCACATAACCATAAAAATGTGTGCGCGCGCACGCTCACGCACACACACATGCACACACACACACACACACACACACACACACACACACACACACACACACACACACACACACACACACACACACACACACACAGAAACAGACAGAAACACCAGTTCTCCCGCATGCATGCTCACACATTCACACACAGATATGTGTTAGCAACACACAGACAGAGTCTTGTTCACATGCCCAAGCTCAAACTTTTTCATGTTTATTTGCACCTGACCACAATAATGGAATAATATATTTAAAAACGATCATTAGGGTTTTCATGTGAATTGAGGATTATGTATAACCTGCCATTCATTGAATGCAACATATTGCTCATGTCATTCCCTATTTACAAAAAGCTCCAACATATCAAACGATTCAATGAATCTGATTCATTTATTTTGGACACCCCTTATATTTTTCCTCAGCCCATGTTCGCCAATACTCTCTTGTTTTTCTCGCCATCTGCTTGACTTCTGAGAAACCTACTCCTTAGCAATTCTACACGTCTAATTTACCCGGGCTGCTGT
Organism: Gadus morhua; assembly: GCF_902167405.1. Taxonomy (NCBI): domain Eukaryota; kingdom Metazoa; phylum Chordata; class Actinopteri; order Gadiformes; family Gadidae; genus Gadus; species Gadus morhua. Next base: position 18,531,608 of record NC_044057.1, read on the forward strand.
TAGTCTAGCCTCGTGCTGCCTTCTCCTCCACCTTCCCTCTCTGACAAAGGATGAGTGGAGCGTGAGGAGGATGAGTGGGGTGGGTTAGAGGTAGATGTTAAGACCGTACTGCTAGTTCACATTAAGTGGTGAGTAACCGTGCTATGATTCATAGTTGCCCACCATTGAGAGGTGGCCTATTGCTGTTCAACCAAGCCCATTTCAACCTCTATTCTCACTTGTTTTTATTCCTCCCATCTTTGTGTTAATCTCTGTCTCCCTCCTCCCTCCCCAGCTCCCCCCCCCCCCCCCCCTCCTTCACGCTGGTCAAGGCACAGGGTAATGCTAAAGATAATCTGTATGATTCTACCAGCAAGGAGGGGGTGGATGTGGAGGGGGTGTTCCCCATAAGAGAAGCAGGGCTGGACTAGGGAGATAAACCCGAGCTAAGGAACAACTGGCCCCTGGGCAGGGATGGAAGCTCTGGGACCTGGGAAGGAAGGTAGAGACAACAGGGGGCGCTAGGGAGTGGCTGACTCCAGGCTTAGCAGAGAGGCATCACAGGGATTTTCAGCCAGTGGAGAGGCTATAACCGGATCGGCTGCCACAGTGTCTAATCCACTGATACACACCGCAGCAGAGCGTTACCCGGGTTCCCATCGAGGCTGATCCACACTGGCCCTCTGTGTGACAGCGAGCTGTGTCCTTGCGATCTGTACCCTGGTCATGTGTGCAATTATTTGGGTTGTGCTTTTGTTTTCCTCAAAAAATGAAGTGTTTTGGGCGTGGTGGAGAGGAGACACCGGTCACTCTGCCTTTTGTTAAATGTGTGAAGTCGACGAAACATACGCCATAAGTTTGGCGACAATTGCGGAGAGGATTAGCATTTGTCAAAGAAAAACCTTTTCACTGTCAAACACTTTCAACACAAAAAAGACACCCTCCACCCCTATCTTCTAAAAAGAGCTTAAGAAAAATATGCCCAGAAATCAAATTCCACAGTACTTAGCATTAATGATTGTCTTTTCCAATGTCCCTCTGCTTTGTCAATTCAGTTTTATTAGGCTTTCATTTATTCGGATTAGAGTATTAATAATTCTTTAAATTGAGTTTTCTTTGCCTTTTCCAACAAAGAGGCTGAATGGATTATTTTTCAATAAGATATAAGAAAATTATTTCTGAGCAAAGAAGGAAGACTTCATTGCGAAATCGAATGTAAAAGTAGCAACAAGAAAAAGCTGAGAATGTGAGGATAAAATCTTCTCACCTGTGTTCTCCACTAGATCGACATCCTCTGGTTGTGTTGTCTTCACGTTAAATGTGAGACCGCTGACTGTTAGTACATCCATCAAAACGGCTTATCATTCTACCGCCTATGCAGCATTTCGGCAGACCCACCTGTGGAAAGAGGCAGGGGAAGAAAGGAAGAAAGAGAGGTATAGACAGAAGACAAAGGAAGAAACGAGAGTTGGATAAATGGGAGTAAAAGCGAGAACCTGCCATGTCTGTTTGGGTGATGAGCGCCTTGTGTGTAGTGAAGAATGAACACAAAAATGCGAAATAGAAAAAGGTCAGTCAAATGAAAATAATAATTGAGGGAGACGAGGGATAGATACAAATATATGCCACATAACAGTCCTACGAAAAAGCTCAGAAAATCTTATATAGATGTCGGAAGGGGCTCGCGGGGAGGCAAACAATCTCTCATTTCTGCTCTAATTGTAAGACAGATTCTTGTCTTAGATTAATTTCAACACTGCCAACCAATAAAGTACACAAAGATTCCCTGCAGAGATCGCTATGGCAACTGAATGCCACACTATCCTATTTTAAGCTTCATTTAACATTTATAGCAGAGTTGTTAACCTATGAGAACCTTACATAGGAGGCTGCGAGCATATTTGTTTATTGTAATTAGCTGCACTCCCCCGTTCTAACTAGGAGAAGCATGGAAACCCCACCCGGCCAGCAGTAACCCAATAGACTGTTAGGGGATAAAACATGTTGCTGTACTTAGCAGAGGGAGAGAAAAGGTGAGGGAGGGGCGATGTAGAGAGAACGTAGGGTGAGCTTGTAGGTG
>NC_044057.1:18538666-18553666 GCF_902167405.1 Gadus morhua
CTGGAAGCCATTGAGTGAAATGGATTAGTTACCACAGTTACTTTTTCACACTAATGCTACAAGGAGAGATACATTGGGTAAAGTGCGTTGAAGAGAAGCAGAAGTTTCAAAGTGTAAGATCAGGATTAGGATGAAGGATGATGTATTCTAACGAGTTAATGAGTCAACGACACCACGGGCCCAGCTGTGAACATCTGCACCAGAGTAGATGACATCTGCAGCTTTCCGAGTTTGAGAAAGCTTGTTCAAAAGCATATTAAAATATGTTACAATACCATTGTAATAATGCCGCGTGTGTGCACAGTAATATCGTATGAGACTGTCAAATCTCTCTTTCATTAAAATCACTATCCATATGGCTCCTATCCAAAAAAACACAGCCATAAAAATGACAACAAACACATTGCAGCTGTACTACCGACCACCTCCTGTCGCGTCGAATCATCGCACGCCCAATCACAACACAGTGTGGACGCCCAGGACGCCGTCTTTAGTTTGCCAGCGTGTCTGCGAGGCAGAGGACCGCCGTGCACCTCTCTGTCCTCTCTCCATGTATACCCCGAGGCGTCCGCTGAAGGACAGAGAGGAGGGATGGAGGCCTACGCCAACGCAGGCAATAGGTGAGGTGTTAAAAGTTGATTAGACTGTAAAAGGTCACCGAGGCCGGCCTCATCAGCCTCCCAGTGGAGTGCAGGAGGGAGCTGTGCGATGCAGCATTGCTGCTAATGAGACGCACTCGGCTGTCCGCACGATAGCATACGGATACAGTTTGCCTATCTTCTGCTGCAGTGTACTTTTACGTTGCGTTGAGATGGCGATGGTTGTTATGGGCAAAAATACACCAATTTCCAGGTGTTAGACATTGTATCTTGGCAATGGAGCGTGAATAATCTATTGCGGTCAGAAAGATTAGAGATGCACCATTCGCTCATTCGACGGTCGATGATAATTGTGCGAATAGAAAGCGCACAAATGAATGCAGGTACACAAAACACGCAAGGCCAAGGCTCTGCTTGTGGAAATTTTTTCACATTTCAGAATCATCTGCTCATTTGAACAAATGTATGAGTCCACCCACATACAGCATTCTCTCTCTGACTCTTGCAGGGTCAGTCTTACTATTGTGTATTTAATGAGACTCTGCACAACTCCTGCTCTGAATGCACACGCACGCGCATGTGCACACACAAACACACACTACAGCATACACACTATCTTCTCAAACACACCTAAATACACACACGTTCTTGCACAAACACACACAAACACACACACACAATTTACAAACACACAGACACACAACAAGAAAAACAGGAGTGAGGCAAACAGACGCACACCATGCAATCACACAAAAACACTTAAAAAGACTCACAAAAACACACAAACACACAAAGGCATTCATTGACTCGCATTGAATATAGAAACATGACTCGCATAGAAGTAACTCACTCTCACACACTGGAAGGCAGATGTGCAGTGCACAGATGCACACACTGCAAGGCGCATCTTCTACTCCACCCAGCATACACATGCTGATGATGGTACAGCAACTGTTTAGCCGAATAAATCAAGGCTCTAGAAAACCACCCACCAGAACGAAACCCAAAACCACAACAGACTTCCAATCCGGACTGTTTCTCTCTCTCACACACACACACACACACACACACACACACACACACACACACACACACACACACACACACACACACACACACACACACACACACACACACACACACACACACACACACACAGAGGATGCTTGTCTGTGTGTGTGTGTGTGTGTGTGTATGTATGTGTGTGTGTGTGTGTGTGTGTGTGTGTGTGTGTGTGTGTGTGTGTGTGTGTGTGTGTGTGTGTGTGTGTGTGTGTGTGTGTGTGTGTGTGTTTGTATCTGTGTGTGTGTGTGTGTGTGTGTGTGTGGGTGGGATGGGGGCAGGGATCGGTGCAATACATGCTCATTATGTCCAGCAGGTTTGAACAGCCCGCTATTGCCACTCTATCAATGCTTCTTTCTACCGTGACAACATTGCGACACATTATGGGCTGCGGCGATCAATATTTTTTATTACCCCCACTTTGTTCCACCTCTCCCAATATAGGCTGCAGAATAATTGACATTTATGTCATTTAAGGGCCCACAGCTCATTCTTTTGTTTTTTTGTGTGTTTGTGTGTGTGTGTGTGTGTGTGTGTGTGTGTGTGTGTGTGTGTGTGTGTGTGTGTGTGTGTGTGTGTGTGTGTGTGTGTGTGTTGGGGTGTGTGTGTGCATGTGCCTGTGTTGAAATGAATGGAGCAAGGAACATTTATTATTACACTGTATCTCTCGCTTTGTGTAAGTCCTTGTGTTATCTAAGTGTGTAAGCTTTCTTAATGTCGCATGAGGAATAGGGTCCTCATGATGTGTGTGTGTGTGTGTGTGTGTGTGTGTGTGTGTGTGTGTGTGTGTGTGTGTGTGTGTGCGTGCGTGTGTGTGTGCGTGCGTGCGTGTGCGTGTGTGTGTGCCTGCGTGTGTGCCGGCGTGTGTGCCGGCGTGTGTGTGTGTACAATATAGGGGGTGTGGGGGCGGAGGGTGCATGGGGGGGGCTGCATGTTCTGTGTGTGTGTGTGTATGTATGTGTGTGTGTGTGTGTGTGTGTGTGTGTGTGTGTGTGTGTGTGTGTGTGTGTGTGTGTGTGTGTGTGTGTGTGTGTGTGTGTGTGTGTGTGTGTGTGCGTGTGTGAAGATACATGCATATGCTCATTCCCATGGGCAGTTGTGTGTGCGCCTGCGAGTTTGTATGTGTGCTTTTTTTTCTCGATTGCACGGCGTGTGTGTGTGTGTGTGAGATCTAAGGGGAGACAGAGTTCCACTTAATGAGAAGCTCTAGGAGGTGAGGCCGGATCACAGGTAAAGGGCATCCGTAACCAGAAGCGATGACGTTCACCAAGGTGTTGGCCATGGAGACAGCCAATTCCAGCTAAGAGTACAAGGATCGACAGGGACGTTCGGATGGCATGAAGCATGGGAGAGTCGTTGTACAGTTCCGACGGTTATGTCTATGGAAATGGTTAAAGTCTCCGACTGTGGCCAAGTACAGGGACATTGTATGATTCCCTCCCGCACCATTACCCCATTAATTGCACCGTGCTTGTGCTGATTATCGACGTGTTAATACCTATTTGCAGCACTTTTTTTTAATATATTTTGAATTGTATTGAATTGAATTGAGAGAGATGGAGAGAGAGAGAGAGAGAGAGAGAGAGAGAGAGAGAGAGAGAGAGAGAGAGAGAGAGAGAGAGAGAGAGAGAGAGAGAGAGAGAGAGAGAGAGAGAGAGAGAGAGATATAAAGAGAGACGTGTACGGTTCACACTTTGGGGCGAGCACAGAAATAGCAAAATCACACTCAATATCAGTGTCGGCTACAACTGTCCCCGATGGCTTATCAATAACGCGGCCCTTATGGAAGGCCTGTTCATTCTGCCTGGGAGTTAATGGGATTTCCAGCAGAGGAACCTGGTTTACTTTCCCTTTCACCGCCTCTGTCCCCTGTATGTTTGATTGGCTAGTCTGTCCTAGGTCCATTGATGTGTCTCAAATGGTAACCCTTTGAGTGCTATCAGTCCTCCTGTGCTGCTGGGAAGGCACTGGACAAAGACAGGTGACCCCTGACCTATGCCCCCCTGACCCGCGATTGATTAGCCGTGTGTGTTGACCAAATATCTGCTCCTTGACAAACAAAGGGGTTATAGCGTCTAAAGACACACATACAGTACACACACAATTAATTGCTTTTACTGAACTAGATAGAGTAGTATTGTTGTACGATTCAGATTAGCCCAAATAAATAGACAATGATTTGTAATTGTTGGGCTAGAACAGCCCGACTGAAAATATACCCATCATAATTTGGATTTGTGGCTGCTCAAAGCAACCACATGAAAGAAATTGGGCTTTGGTCATTTGTGATTGGAATTTTACATATTTATGACATTTTGTAGACAGATAATCAATCAATTCAACATGGAACAACTGCAACAACAAAAAATCATCGATAAAATAATCAAAACAACAAAAGAATCAGCTAGTTGCTGGCCTAATTGTAGCATGTGTATTCATTTTTTCAAAGTAATTTGCCACCACATCGCCACGCCTACTGACAAACAGACTGAGGGGCAGACTTGCAACACATAACAGCCACTCATTAATGAATAACCTCCGCAAGCTGCACCTGTTCAGGCCCTTCCCCTTGGTAATTGAACGAACAACAACTATTCCTCCTACTCTCTCTCACACACACACACACACACACACACACACACACACACACACACACACACACACACACACACACACACACACACACACACACACAAACGTGTGTGTGTGTGTGTGTGTATGTGTGTGTGTGTGTGTGTGTGAGTGTTTGTACCTAGGCAAACATACATAGATACAGATATAGGTGCACACACAAACAAGCACCAAAACGGTTGCTGCTAGAGAATGCCAATTACTATACTTTACAGTACACTCACTGCAGCACAAGTGTGATTGGAATAGCAACGTGGCTCGTGATGCGGTCAGGTGGAATCGACACAGGTTGGGGGGGGGGGGGGGGGGAGGAAGGGGAAGCCAAGCCAAGCGGAGGAAGGGGAAGAGAACAACTAAACAGGGAAAAAGACACGGATTTCTACAACGAAAGAGAGACAGAGAGAGGTAGCAGCATGGAAAAGTCCTCGATGAGGAAGAAGGCGACGTTGGAGGGGGGGGGGGTTGGGGAGAGGGGGGAGGGGTGGGGGGTGGCGGGGAGACAAGAAGAGGAGAGAGAAGGGTGAAAGAGGGAAACACTGGAGGCGGGGGGCGGGGGGGGGGGGGGGGGGGGGGAGGGGGGCACTCTGGCAATGCGACGAGGCAGAGAGAGCAGGGAGAGACTGAGAGCTATCTGAGTGACACTCACTCTCATATCCGCCCCCCTCAGGGGAAATAACCCCCTTAATCCAGCATGCTCTTTCAGATAGACAAGACCCCCCCCCCCCCCCCCCCTTCTCCTCCCAGCAAGGATATGAAACACTCCCCCTTGTGATTCAAATACAGGAGAAGAGGGGTGGAAATCGAATTGACAACAATGTGACGCACCGTAGCCAAGAGAGAGACATCAATGTTCCTGTCTATTCCTTCCCCGACGGCTTACTGGCTGTGCCGGCAGGAGACAAGAGAGCCATTGGCTACCACGGAAGGAGGTGGCGCGCTATTGGCCGGTCGGAGGGTGGATGGCAGTCGATTCCGAGGTGTAATATTAGACGACGGCGATGTCAAGGCGACATAGCTTCGATACAGCCGCTATGCACAAGACCAAAAGTCACGTTTTAAATCAAAGCCAATTGCCTTTGCTTTGTTTAAATAAAACTCTATATCCGCGTTGCTGTCGTCAAGCTATGTGATGTAATTATTGCCCATAATATCCCTCATCCTTCGATATTGCTTCCCGCATTATGTGGAGAACACTCGGAGTTAATTAACAGCACACAGGACTCGCAGAGAGCAGGGAATCAAAGGGAAGTAAGGGCTTGTCCAATCACAGCAGGGGAAACGTCAGGACCGACCAGCCACACAGCCCTTTCACCTCGAAACCCAGGGAGGTCTTTTAGTCTCCATACTGATAAATCACTCCACCACCAGGCTGCTTGGTACACAGAACAAACCGCAATGCTCGGGCCGACACAGTGTGATATTATATTAGCATTACAAAGGCTTTCCCCACCATCTGTGATACCACTTCCCCATTCCCCGAGCCCCCCGAGAGCCGGCGTTTTCCATAGGTTCTCTTGGGGGGGGCAGGGGGACTGATGAGGCGCGCGTCTCAGGATGTCAAACACAAACACGACCGCGGCTTTCACCAGACTCCGGGCTGACATGTGCTTCACCTCCATTCACAGCTCATACCCTCGACCGGGGGCTTTGACGTCAACCCTACTATCAAAGCCTCCTTTTTTTATCTCACGGGTGCAACACGGCGGCTCACACTTCTTTCACGACGCGGCCATTGGACGCCGCACACACCCTCGCCGCGGATCTATTAAGAGACGGGAAACACAGGCGTGTCCGCGTTCGTTCGGAGGCGCTAGCGCCGGGAGCGCTTCCTACGGCGCTCGCGTCGCACAGGATACGACATTGAGTAACATAATTCATAAAGAGTCGCTCGCCGCCCCCGTCGGTTCTCCCTGAGCGCGGGGAGAAGAGAGAGGCTTCTGTGCTTTGCTTGGCCGGCTTTAGGGGAATGAATAGACTTGGCTCGTCCCTACCGCTCTGCCTGCTTCCCACTGTAGCCTGTTGTCACTAGCCCCTGGTCGCATGCCCGTCGCCGCCTTGGCAGAGTGAGCCGCTCCACAAAGCAACTGGCAGGTCTGGTAAATAGTGCTGATGGAGTGCGATAGAGAGAGGGAGAGAGAGAGAGAGAGAGAGAGAGAGAGAGAGAGGGAAAGGGAGAGAGACATGGAGAATGAGTGAGAGGGAGCGGGAGGAGGGAGTGAGAGAGAGAGAGAGCTTCTCCATTATTTCACACTGCTGTCTGTTTTCAGTGGGGCAGGGACCAGGAGACAAAAGGGCCCTCCTATGCCTTCCGCTCTCGCCGCACTTGACGCGGAATAGGCTCACCGGGTGAGCCTCTGTTGCCTTGCCTGCCTTATCTCGAAGCGATTCCGGACTGGGAGAAAAATAGGCGCAAAAGGAGAAAGAAAAAAGGCTCTAACCCTCAGCCAGTGGCTTTCCATAATACGTTGCCCCGAGTAGCCGCCAACAGTCAGGATTTCCAGTTTAAACTTCATGCATACAATTACACAGATGAAGAGGGGGACAAGTGGACAATAGCAATGCAGCGCTGAGGAGAAACACTCATACAGGCAATCATGAAAAGCCCTCTACTTATTGAGCTCAGCAACAGGGGAGAGAGAGAGAGAGAGAGAGAGAGAGAGAGAGAGAGAGAGAGGGAGGGAGGGAGGGAGAGAGAGAGAGAGAGAGAGAGAGAGAGAGAGAGAGAGAGAGAGAGAGAGAGAGAGAGAGAGAGAGAGAGAGAGAGAGAGAGAGAGAGAGAGAGAGAGAGAGAGAGAGAGAGAGACACATAGGGATAAAGAGAGATGATTATCATGACCGACTGAGTGGTTGCAGTCTCTGCATAATGGGGCAGCACCACCTCCGAGTCCACAGCAGCACCAGGCCTGACCTACAGGTGCTGAGTGCTTCCTCAACACGACGGCCTGACATTGTAGAGCACCAGGATAAATGGCCGCCTCTAGACAGTTGGAATGCGCCCATCCAACGTAATCCCATTGACATAGGGAACCCCTCCCCAACAAGCAAGGATTTTTATGGACGGCATCATGGTCTACAGAATGGTAATACGACTGCTGGATCGAGACCGGTATACTGTATGAACCTTCCTCCGAATCAAATTCAGATTCGATATCTGAATTGCGACTGACTGCCCAAAATTAATTTGCACCAGATCGCTTCAGCGGGCTGGTAAATCCTAACCGAAAAGAGTAAGAGAAACATATCTTATCATAAAGTATTTAAGACTCACATAGAATAATACAATAACACCAAAACACCAACATCATTTAGAACACATATATAAAGATATGATGAGGTTGTCCTCCGAGGTGAACGGCAATAATGAAGAATACAGCGGGCGAATCCTTGTGCAGATACAAGGGCACCCTGTATGATTGCAGCCAAAACACCAAACGTGAACCCACAGTTAACACTGGCTTCCGCTGTGGATATAAGGAGTTGTATTGCGCCGCTAAAGAGCATCTCTGGAGAGGGCCCAGGCACATGCAGTCGCTATCATCTCCCGTGGGTGTGCCCGGGGTCACTGAGCTTTGCAGCCCCTTTCTAATATCCCTGACAGAGCGCTGCTTCCACTAGCTTACAAAAGAAAACTCCTATAGCTTCTGCTGAACGTTTACTGCGCATAGCCCCCCTCTTTCACTCCCTCTCTCTCTACTTCTCTCTCGCTCTCTCTCGCACTCTCTCTCTCTCTCTCTCTCTCTCTCTCTCTCTCTCTCTCTCTCTCTCGCTCTCTCTCTCTCTCTCTCTCTCTCTCTCTCTCTCTCTCTCTCTCTCTCTCTCTCTCTCTCTCTCTCTCTCTCTCTCTCTCTCTCTCTCTCTCTCTCTCTCTGTCTCTCACTCCTCTCTCTCGCACTCTCTCTCTCTCTTGAGTTCACGTACAAGTGTTATGCACATTGACGTATGGCTCTTTCGACGCGGACGTACCGTCAGTACGGGAGACGGGGTCCCCGCTGCTTAGGGGGAGAAAGAGGGAGGGGGAGCTCTTGTCATGAGCAATATTCCCAGCTTCGAGGGCCAGACAGAGGCACAGGCAGCAGGAGCCATCTGCATAAAGGAGTGGCACTCCAAAAAAAAAAAAACTCTCATATGAAAAATAAATCAAAAATCGCCTCGGCCAGCGGAGACGTCTGACGGCAGTTACGAAGCCGGATGAAAGAGAAAGCGAACCCTGCATGGTGCCCTGTCTAGGGATAATCAAACACGCCCAGAGTTAAAAGCCTGCCGTTTAAAATTCAATTGTGAGAGCTGTTATTGTCTGAGGAAAGAAACAAAGGAGAAAGACGGACCAAAAAAAAATATGTGGAAGTCCACACACTTCTGTTGTTCTGAACGACAGGGGAGCAAAAGCACACGTTCCTGAAGCCTTGAAAAAGCCCCCGAAAAAACACCAAGTCGCAGAGGAACGGTTGAATAGCATTTGGGCTTCTGACACGCAAATGAAATGGGACAATATTTACAAATTGGGATCGCGGGATTGTGATTGTACCGGCGTTAAAGTATGATTCATTCAGTAATGCAAGACCCGGGGGAAGGAGGGGGAGCCGAAGAACCGAAACAACCACCATCCATTTAAGGCGTTTGAGGAGTCGTTTAGCGGCGCCGTCAGCGAGTCGCGCCGTGTACCGTGGCGTCAGCGTCTCATTGGTCCCCACGGTGGATATCCACCGGCCCATAATGACCACTTCACTCCTGCACGCATCATTCTCGCCTGTCAGCACCGCCAGACACATGAGATGGAGAGAAAAGATGGAGGATCAAAAGCGGTCCGAATCAGACAGACGTGTTTGACCAGAGGAGGGAAGAGATGTGGACTCTTTAAGGCAAAGGAAGGAAGCATAATAAAATCTAAGCTAGTCACCTCCACCTTAGGTCAAGAGGCAATCTCCCCCCCTCCCTCCTATTTTTGTCTTTACGGACGAGTGAATCAAAACGCAACACAGACGCAAAGACCAGCAGCTTGTAGTTTTCGTCTCTATTTTTCTCGTGTGTCTTTTATTTTTTTACACTTGGACTGCAACTTAGTGGTGCGGCAAAACAGCCGGAGCTGCAGAGGACTGAGCTCTGGATCTCCTACTGTGTGTGTGTGTGTGTGTGTGTGTGTGTGTGTGTGTGTGTGTGTGTGTGTGTGTGTGTGTGTGTGTGTGTGTGTGTGTGTGTGTGTGTGTGTGTGTGTGTGTGTGTGTGTGTGTGTGTGTGTGTGTGTGTGTGTGTGTGTGTTCGAGTCTGTGTTTTTGTGTGTGTGTGTGTGTGTGTGTGTGTGTGTTTGAGTCTCGGAGTGTGTGTGTGTGTGTGTGTGTGTGCGCGTGTGTGTGTGCTCGAGTGTATGTGTTTGAGTGTGTGTGTGCCTGACTGTGGTTCTGTGTGTATGTACGTATTCGTTTGCGTGTGTCTTTATGTTTGTGTGTGCAAGAGGGGGAGAGGGGAGAGCATCTGATGAAACCCCTTCCCCCCTCTCCCCCCCTTCCCCCCTCTCCCCCCCTCTCCCCTCTCCCCCTTCTACACACAGAGCTGGGGAAAGCAAAGACACACATGACACAGCTCATAACCGCTCGCCATCCCGCGCGCAGCGGCATTCATGTAGCCCACGCCTTCATGTATATTTTAGCAAGCCTGACTCCCGTTCGATTATTGTCTGTCAGCTTCTTTCATTTTTTTCTCCCCTCTCCTCTTTCGGTCTCGAGTTTTGCAAAGCATATATATACCTCGTGCCGAGTTATGTGAGAGAGAGAGACATAACTGGGGTGCAGCCCCCGGAATAGAGATGGTGAAGGTAATGGAATCTATGTTTTTGCCTTTGATAATATTTTAATTAATAGAAAAACCTGAGACGGCTTTAGTGACTCAAGACACATAAAAAAAAAATTGTGTGATCGTCACACACACACACATGCACAAAAAACGTCACATGCACAAAAAACGCGCACACACATACACATAGGTGTTTGTCTTTAAGGCTCTTGTTTTTGTACTGGTGTCAATGTGAGAAAGTGTGTGGGTGTATTTGCTTGAACGCATCTTTGTGTTAGACAGCAAGCAAGCGATGAGATGATGAGGAAGGGAGACGAAGGGAGAGAGGAGAGCGTAGCAGGAGAGAGAAGCCAGGGACCAGGGAAGAGACAGAAAACAGAGAGAGTGATGGGAGAATAAATAGAGATTTTATCCAGAGTGTAAGGAGAGAGAGAGAGAGAGAGAGAGAGAGAGAGAGAGAGAGAGAGAGAGAGAGAGAGAGAGAGAGAGAGAGAGAGAGAGAGAGAGAGAGAGAGAGAGAGAGAGAGAGAGAGAGAGAGAGAGAGAGAACAAGGTAGAGGAAAAGAGAGAGAGAGCAAAAGAGAAAGAATGAGTGAGATGGAGAGAGGTTGAAAGGGAGTAATTGAAGAAAAAAGAGAAGGGGGGAGAAAGGTAAAGGGTAAAGAGAGGTAGAGAAGAAGAAAGGGAGGAAGTAAGGAGTCCAGATTAAATAGAGATTATGATATTGCAGAGAGAGAGAGAGTGCAAAGAAGGGAGTGAAAGAAGGAGAGGGAGGGCACAAGACAGTGGGAAATAGAGAGAACTGAAGAGAGAAGAGGGAATGAAAGAAGAAGGGAGGGGAGAGAGAGGCCACAAGGTTGAGGTAAATAGAGAGAGTATGAGAGACAGAGAGAGACAGAGAGAGTACATATACCTTGAGAGTACACAACAGAGTACACATACCTTGGTTTTAAAATGAGTGCCTCTGGAAACCTAAACAAGGCTAGATGAGTGAGATGCTATAGCAGAAAAAGCTTGTAGGGCATTTTACACAATAAGGAAAGACTCATTCAAATTAAATCCCCAAATCTATGTATGGCAAAAAATATACCAGGCAATCATCAAACCAATTCTTCTATACCCTTGTGAAATCTGGCCACCATTAATGAAAGAAACAAAATGGGATTCTAACCAAGTGTATAGTGAAACATTTTGAAAATTGAATTCTTTATAAATATTTTGAAAGTCCACAGAAAATGTCCAGACCTTGGATGCAGAGCTGAATTGGGCAGATTCCCTCTATTAACCAAAATCAAAGAGATAACTACTTAAATAGAGTTTAATATTTGGATCACTGGAAAAAAATAAAATAAATAAGTAAATTTGAATGCTACAGATCGCTTGAAAGAGTTTTTGAATTGGCTGCATACAAAACAATAATAAACACCCGTTGCAAGGAATATATGAAGGAAACACAGGCTGGGAGACCACAAACTGGCTGTTGAAACCCGTTGTCATAGAAACCAATGGTTAGATTGAAATAAAATAATTGTACCCACTGTGAAACTGGTAAGAAGGAGACCGAGTATCGCTTTAACATAAACGGATAAAAATATGATTTAATCAGAAAGAATTCTTCCCAAAATGTACAAACCAAATTCCCCATTTCTCAATCTCCAAAAAAATGAACAGAAGATACCACAACTCCTACTTGGTGAAAATGTTAATACAGCACAGCAAGCAGAGGAGTCTGTATCAGCATTCACAGAGAAAGAAATGAGGTTCTCTGCTGGAGCCCACAGGGGAAGGTGAGATTACAGATGTACACCCACTGTTCCGGAGCCCAGACCCAGGGCTCAATAACAAAGTGTTGCTGTTTCGCTGCCTGCTGCAGCCCGGTCTGCTCCATGTTGCGCTCTAGGGCTCAGAGCGGCCATTCACAGCCTCCTCCTGCACCTACAGCACCACACAGACGCTCGCACACACAGCTCCACAACACGAGTAGCATAAGTCGAGCTACCTCGCAGACACAACGTCACAAATCCAGTCCCTGAACAACATTTTGCCGATCAGTTCTAATAATGACATTCACGGCTGGGTTATAAATAAACACCCTAGGTAGCAAATATTTGCATTGATAGTATTTTGCGTTTTCTTTGTCTACTCACCTCAAACTCTCCAAAGGGGTTGCATCTGTTTACTCTCGGCATTAGCAAGCTTATTTTTGACAGTTGGAATATTGCCAAAGACACTGTGACCGCAAATTCTATGGTATCAGTGGCGCTTCAGAAGAGCAAATTAAATTCAACTTGCATTTTGAAGACACCATGAAAGTAACATTATCTTTTGTTTATCCCATCTTTTCAACGATACCGTGCACCCATTCCCCTATTGAACACCCCTTTATTATTCAACCTCTAAATCGAATCGACGTCGACTTCCTACACAGATGATGCTGAACGTGTCTGACGACGACGACTCACCCTGCTACGAGCACACAGGTGGCCGGGGTGACATGCCATGGCTGCACCTTCCTGTCCCGTCCTACATTCTGTCCCACGGTAATGAACTGTTTCTACTGGCAACGAATATCAAGATGTAAGAAAAATATCAGTCATGTCAGGAAAGTAAGACATTGCCATTTCTTGTAGTCATTAAATATGTGTCATTCGCTTTCAGTGAAGTGTTTCACAAAATACATAAAACATTAGTGAATCTTCCCTGCATGATCATTAGGTCACCCCAACCTAAAACATAAACTCTTTTATAAATAACCTCCCTCGTGCAGCAACAGCACTCAACATACCTTCAAGATGTTTGGGAGAATATTGGCTTCTCTCTGTCATTATTGCCTGTTCGGGCAAAGTCTTTGCTGTTCCAAGTCAAGGCTACAGTAGGGGGTTTTGTCACAGAATAGTGCTGGCTCAAGTTAACTGCAGTGCCTTTCTGACCTTGTAAAACACCAGCTTCCTTCGCCTCACAATTACAGCCTAGCATTAGGCTTTGCCAATGCCGTTGTGGCCTTGCTGCCTCCATCCAGCTGCTGCAGAGTGAATGACAGCCGATAAAAGCCCTGGGCTTTCGCTGGCGTCACTGCAACTATGTAATTCCACTGCAGGGGAGTGTGCTTTTAGCGTTGAAGCCCATCGCCCAAATAGCATGAAAGAATCTGGAGCCGCGCATACACACACACACACACATATACACACACAAACACACACAAACACACAGATACACATACAGACACACACACACTCTCTCACACACACACACACACACACACACACACACACACGCACACAACGTGTCAACATTCTTCTCAGCACCTGAGCCATTTTATTGAATATGTTATTGTCAGCGACTAAATCCTTTTCTGCCATTCCTTTGCCTTGCTGCTGAATGCTGTTGCATCGGTGCGTCATTTTATTTATCGTCGTTAGTCATGTAGCAGTACAGTGCAACATAAAGATGTCCGTGAGTGCATTATAAGGAGTGGCATTAAAAATTCTAAATAGAAAAAAAAGAACACAGGATAAGAATAAAGTCAATGAAGCACCAGCAATGAAATGTTTTTCTTTCCTCCCGATGCGTGTCTGTGCCTCTGTGCGTGTGCGTGTGCGTGTGCGTGTGTGTGTGTGTGTGTGTGTGTGTGTGTGTGTGTGTGTGTGTGTGTGTGTGTGTGTGTGTGTCTCCGAATGTGCAGCAAACAAGTAGCATATGTGTGTGCAGGGTAAATGTTTGTGTATGTTTGTGTGTGTGTCTGTCTGCATCTATCAGTGTGTGTCTGCATGCATGCAATGATTTTGTGTGTTTTTGTCTGTGTGTATGGTGGTTTGTGTATGTATATGTCGGCACGCACGCTCATGTGTTCTCAAATTTGTGTGCGTGTTTGTGTGTGTGTGTGCGTGTGTGCGTGTGTGTGTGTGCAGAAGAGAGCTGGAGAGAGACCCTGAGCGCAGTGGGAGGAGTAGATGCTGCAGCATTCAGGGAGGGAGAGCAAAGCTAACTGAGATTCAGGGCCTTTATCTCTCTATCTCTCTCCACCTCTCTCATTCGCTCTCTCTCTCCCTCTTTCTCTCTGTCTCTCCCCCTCTCTCCATCCCTCTCTCCATCCTTTTTCCACTTCCACTCTCTCTCGCTCTCTCGCTCCCCCCTTCACCTCCCTCTTGTCCGCACTTAAGCAGCTGCCTCCACTTATGCAGGGCACACATTGGGAGGGGGGAAGAGGGGGTAGGAGACGTGTGTGTGTGTGTGCGTGCGTGTGTGCAAGCGTGTGTTTCAGTTTGCAAATGTGTGTGTTTCAGTTTGCAAATGTGTGTGTTTGCATTTGCGTATGAGTTTGTGTCTGCGCATACACGTGGGGGAAGGGGGACGGGCCTTCTGTCCTAGGTGAGGACCCCTTGCAGGCCCTCCACACACACCCGCCCCCGCCCACCACCCCTCCCTGACCCACTTTGTCAGCCTTTTTTCCCTGTTTGCACACCCACAGTGCCATCCTCAAATAAAAGAGGAGGAAAGCAAAAGAAAACGGCAAGAAAAAAAAATGAATGCAAGTAATTCATCAAAGCAGAGAAGGTTAACAGCCAGACAATGTCACCCCTGTAATAGAACTGTTTTCTGATGACCATCAAACTGTATTTACTACCCTGGTGGGCGCGTGATTAATGGTTGTATGCACAGGGAGCCACCCTGTTTGACTCCATATATGGTTCAGCTCACACGGAGAGTGAAAAGTGAGAGACGAGACCAAAAAGGAAAGGGAAAAAAACGCTCTTCGGATCTTTCTGAGTGGCTCCTTGTAATACCAATCGTATTGAAGCATAGAGCACATTATCAGCATCCACGCAGTGCTGTGCCCGACCGGCCAACCATTGCGGTTCAGATGACGTCAAAGCCCCAAGAATGATTCTCTTCCGATTTCGTCTGTAATGGAAATTGTTAT
>NC_044057.1:18558666-18563666 GCF_902167405.1 Gadus morhua
TAGAGCACCAGGGAGCAAACGGAGGCGCCAAAAAAAGTGTGATATTCCCCAGTGCATGGCTGAGTCCCTCCCTGCCACGTCCGAAACCGAAACACAATGTGAAGGCACTTGCTTTATTTTTGTTGCTATTCTCCTCCGGCCTACGAAACGGCCAATTAAACAAATCTATTACTGCGGAACAGGGAGGGAGAGAGGGGGGGAGAGGGGGGAGGGAGAGAGGGGGGGGAGAGGGGGGAGGGGGTGTGTGGGCTAGGAGGAGGAGGAGCATTTAAATGGATAAGGTTAATGAGTTATTTGTACGGTGGACGTATTCTGCCCGTTTGAAAGGTTAGGAGCATCCACACAAGCTGCCCTTTGGAGTGAGCTCCCCTGTTTCACGCTCTCCCAGGCATCAGTAATGAGGGGTCAATCCGCCAGGGGGAGGGGGCTGTTCTGATCAGGTGGACCGGCCCCTGGTCCGACCGACTCAGGCCTACCGACTACAATGGTACATTTATTACATAAAGAAAGACTGCAACCCGTGTCCCATGACCGTCCATAGATGTGGTTTGACGAGGGGGACAGGACGGGGGAGGAAGGGAACGGAGAGAGAGGTGGCAGGGTGGTGGTGGTGGTGGTGGTGGTGGTGGTGGTGGTGGTGGAGGGGGAGGGGTGGTGTCACAGTCCACCTCTCTTTTACCTTCCTCACCTCTTTTTTCTCTCCATCTGTGTCTTTCAAAGAACAATCCCCTCCACCACACGCGCACCACCGGCACCACCACCCACATCACCACCGGCACCACCACCACCCCCATGCCCCCCCTTTAATACCCCAACAGGAGGTCTGCAAGAAGTCCCACGAGCCTGCTCTTCACACATGCTGTTGGAACCTCCACTATCACGTCGTCAGTAGCGGCCAATTTGCGGGCGCAATCCAATTATTCCTACCTATGGGGGAGGGGGCGCTTGACGCCTCACAATCGGACTCAAACAGGGGCGATTATTGCCGCAAGTATTTGATGTGTTTTTTTTTTCACCCGCATTGAATGAAAGGTCCTTTTGAAACCTGTTTTGACTTCTGATGAGCCGCGGAAAAACCGGAACACCCGACCGGCCTTACAGCCGACATTATCACAGGCCATTCTGCAAGCCAAGGGAAATATACGGCGAGACAAGAAAACCCATATCCGCAGATGGTCAGGCTATAAGCAGAGGGGAAACCGACGAGATGTTTCTGTGAACAAACGGGGGGGGGGGGGGACCTCTCGCTTCTACGCTTTGCTTCAGTCGAACGCTAGCGTCTAAATAGTCCCAAGCATGGACGAACCCCGCGTCACAGTCGGCCGGCTGCTTTCTGTGAGTGGCTGTCAGGTCGGCTGGTGCAGGCCAAACAGAAGCTGTGGGCTCTGCTTAAGACTATTAAGAGTATTGGACAAACACAAACACACCAGGGCTGCGGCCACAGTGACTCAGTGCTCTAATGAACCACAGTATTGACTTGCTAGCCTCTCTCTCCCCCCCCCCTCTGTCTTTCTCTCTCTTCCACTGCCTCTCTCTCTCTCTCTGTCGCCACCGCTCTCTGTTGCTCTCTCTGTCTCATTCTCGGTCTCTCTCTCTCTCACTCCTCTCTGTTTCTTTCTTCTCCTCTCCCTCGCTCTCCCTCTCTCTCTTTCCCTCCCGCCCCTATCTCCCTCTCTGTCTCTCTCCCCAATGTTGGCCTGTGCTAGTGTGGATCTCAGCTGCCACTCGGAATACCAATTACTGTGGGCTCAGGGAGTAGGGGGAGGGAGCAGGAGAGAAATAAAGGGGGCTGGGGATGGAGGACCGGGAGAGAGAGAGAGAGAGAGAGAGAGAGAGAGAGAGAGAGAGAGAGAGAGAGAGAGAGAGAGAGAGAGAGAGAGAGAGAGAGAGAGAGAGACGAAAGGAGGCATTGGAGAAGTAAGAGGCACACAGAGGAGACATTGGAATAAATGGAGAAGGATATGAAGGGGAAGTGTGCGGGAGGTCGCCCTTGGGTGGCCAGGACAGTGCTTGGCTGAAGCATTGAGCTTGGGGTGGGCTGGTGGGGGTGGAGGGTGGAGGTGAAGGTGCCGGATGGAGGATGAATATGAACTCGACGGGGCCTCGGTGTGGAACACGTCTGTGCATGTGCTGCTATGACGCCCCTGCCACTGACGCACAAGGAAGGGACGGGAAAGAAATCTAAAGGGCCCTATTTGCATTCTTCCACCAGGGTTGAAAAAATGTGTGTGCTCTTGCGTGCGTGCGTGCGTGCGTGCGCGCGTGTATGCGTGCGTGCGTGCCTGTGTTTGTTTGTCTGTATATACAAGCCTCCCGGTATGCATAGGATACTACCATGAAATGAAAGAAAACAAAACTGAAATTAAGAAGTGCAGCAGAGCATGAGCCGACTGCTCGGTTCCGCACCGTAGCGTAAAGTGACTTTCATATTCTAAAATCATTTCATATGCCAAGTCTCAAAAAACGTCAAATTAATGTTTGGACCGGAAAATCTTTACCCGAGACACCTCTCTACACATAGGCAACCCTACATATCCCTCCCACCTTATTGCAAACATTTTGAATATTAATATTTTAATATTCCATATTGGGAGCAAGATATCCACAGATCCCTTCACAGAATTAACTTTAAAGAGGCAAGTCTGTGTTCCGATGTGGCGTGTCTGATCCCAAAGATTGCTATGAAATGAAGTGTAATCGCGAACAATGTGTGTCCGGTCTGTGTGAGTATATGCGTGTGCGCATGCGTCTGTGTGTAAGCGTTTGTGCTTGCGTGCATGCCCTATGTGTGTGTATGTGTAGCTCCCTGCGTATGCGTATGTGCATGCCTGTGTGAATGCCTGTGTGTGTACGTGTAGTTGCCTGTGTATGTGTGTATGTGCATGCGCGCGTGCGTGCTTGTGTGTGTGTGTGTGTGTGTGTGTGCACCACCAGCGGGCGAGTAGGGTCAAGTGTTTGCTGGTAGTGCTGTAATGGGGTTTTCCCTGCAAGCCCCTGGGAAGGAGAACGCCAAAGCGTCTCCCATTAGGAGACATTTGGATGTTCGGGCTATACACACACACACACACACACACACACACACAGGGCTTCCTCGGCTCTGCGCACGAGCCCCGCACGCTCCACCGAGATGCCCTCGCCACTCCAACAACCACAATAATTCTCATGACAACCATAATGAGCACGCTCCCGTTTTGCACGATACCACTAATTTGAGAAATTTCCAGCACAAAGACATAATTAGACAAACTAATTAGACGAAGACTTCGCTGCACAGAGATCCTCCGCAGTTCAACGCATCCGCCTACCTGCGGATGACTAAAATAGGAGGCCGCTGTCAAGACCACGCTAATTCCCTTCACTTAGTTCAGTGAGATGTTTGTGAGAAGATGCATGGGAGAAGAGGGAAGGGGGAAAAAAAAAAAACACACTCACTCACACACGCATGCAGAGAGTAAAAAAAAAAAGAAAGAAAGCAAGAAAGAAGAGAGACGTGCTGTGCTCTCTGTGGGGATCGAGACCCAGTGGTAAAACACAGCAGCAGCAGCACCCTACTCTGTGGTGTCACACAGGGTGCCGTGGGGCGGGGGGGATAGTCAAAATGGCTGACTGGAGAGACACACACACAAAAATACACACACACACACAAACACACACACACACACACACACAATGGGTCCTTTCTGCAGAACTGTATAAGAAACAAAACAATCTGACCAGAGAACGACAGAAAGAGAGTAAAGGATGTTGAGAGACAGAGCAAGAGAAAGTAAAGGGGTGAGACAGAGAGAGGGAGTGAGAGAGAGAGAGAGAGAGAGAGAGAGAGAGAGAGAGAGAGAGAGAGAGAGAGAGAGAGAGAGAGAGAGAGAGAGAGAGAGAGAGAGGGAAAGAGAGAGAGAGAGAGAGAGAGAGAGAGAGAGAGAGAGAGAGAGAGAGAGAGAGAGAGAGAGAGAGGGAAAGAGTGAATGGGGAGAGGGAAAGAGAGAGAGAGAGAATAAAGGGGGTAGAGAGACAGAGAGGAAGTAAAGAGTGGAAAGAGAGAGAGAGAGCAAGAGAGAGAGTTTTTCTGTGACTGGAATTCTAACAGAGAGAGAGAGAGAGATAGTCCTGAACACTTAGTCAAAATACAATGAACTAAGAGCTTGAAGAAAGCAGTGAGTTTGGAGTGAGGCATTTGGTGGTGAGGAGGAATGGGTGAAGTGGGTGAGAGCTGTTCCTAATGAAGAATATGCGCAGAGTACTTAGAGAGGGAGTTTGAGAGGCGAGAAAGGTAATTGATTTTAAAAGTGATGGGACAAGTCTCAGGAGGATGGTGTGTGGTGGGGAAGGGGAGGGGTAGAGAGGGAGGGAGGGGAGAAGGGAAGATGGGGGAGGAGGAGGCAGCTAACCATCTCCACGGATACAGAAAGCCCCCAGCTTCCTCTGAGAATAATGAAATTAATTTTAGTTAGAATTAAGTACAGTTTAAAGCGGGAACTTAAATTAACATTTGGTACAATCCCTAATGTGTTAAATCCTTAAACAATGGAGCCACTGTTTCTGGTGGTTTATGCTCTGTTTTACAATGTAGAGAGGATGGAGAGTTAGTATACTGTACATAAATACGTTTTAATGTGAGGATAATTGTTGGGATAATTTGATTCAGAATCAGGCGCATACATTGTGCACATATTGGCGTACAATGAATTAACGTACAATTGCTTCACTGGCAAAAGTACAGATTGTCATTCCTGGGTTATTAATGTTATAAGAAAGTATGTAAAAAATTATTCAAGTTACATTTTCGTTTTACCCTCCACGTTCTCGACCCTGTGATTCTACTTGCCATTCACCTCAGCTTTTGTCCTTTAGTGACGCTATGTACCAAAGTATGCTATAGCTCTGCCCGTGAACTTTGCTTTACAAAGAGAAATCCAGCTGTAGTCATAAGTCTAATAGAACGAAAATAATTTCTCATATACGTTCCCACACATTATAATTAACTGGGGGTGTCAACCTGTTTG
>NC_044057.1:18566166-18603735 GCF_902167405.1 Gadus morhua
GGCAGAGTAGACGTGCTCTTCGTGGTCCGCCTGAAACGACTATTTGTAATTATTATTTCCATTGTTGCCCCCACTCCCCTGATGAGAACCAATCACTGCGAAGGGTTACAATTATAACCCGTAGCAGAACCGCAGTAAAGGGGATGCAGGGCTTTTGTCCGCAGCATCACCAGCCAAACAAACGTTAAGTGTCAAATAATCCAACATGAAATCTAATCTGTGTGTGTGTGTGTATGTGTGTGTGTGTGTGTGTGTGTGTGTGTGTGTGTGTGTGTGTGTGTGTGTGTGTGTGTGTGTGTGTGTGTGTGTGTGTGTGTGTGTGTGTGTGAGTGTGTGTGTGTGTGTTTGTGTGCGTGCTGTGTGTTGTGTCTGTGTATTGGGTTAGGGGGAATGCATGAGTTATATTCTGCCTGTGACATGTTGAGTTGAACGTTAAGCACTATTCCTCAACTTTAAGTATCTGACCCTTCTCCACTGGCTTCACCATTACACTCCTTCTCTTATGAAGCATAAATTGAATGCACTACTCTGACAAAACTATTTCATGTCATACAATTATCGCTATACAATGTTCGATTCTCAATCGGCAATTTTTCCCAAATAAAGCCTGTGAATTGAAATTAATAGTATGAATGGTATGAAATCTCTGGGGTCGGCAGTGCTAAGAAATCCAGAAAATGTGAAATGTCCAAAATTTGAAATGCAAAGTGATAGCTTAGAAGGGAGCGACGAGTGAAGCTGTGTGTCGTATTTGTACATAAATTCACAACATTGTTCAGCATAGCAAAGAAGCCTGTCTTCAACGGCTGATAATTATGTGTGGCAGCAAATAAAGCCTGCTTCTTTTCCCAGGCTCTGGTGCCTTGTTAAGTGGCAAACAGACAAAACAGCGTTTAGAAAATGAAAGGTACGGGGGAAACATCCAGCGCACAGCGAGCTTCTCTGCCATTAGAAGCGAACGGTGTCTCAATGCCGCACGTTTGTCCCGTCTGGTTGAGTCGGTGGGTAGGACGACGCACCCTGAACCTGCACTACCGCCGCCACAAACAACTCTGTTTCGCCCCTCTTCTTTCCATTTACCCTCCTCAGCTCTCTCTCTCTCTCTCTCTCTCTCTCTCTCTCTCTCTCTCTCTCTCTCTCTCTCTCTCTCTCTCTCTCTCTCTCTCTCTCTCTCTCTCTCTCTCTCCTCTCTCCTCTCTCTCTCTCTCTCCTCTCTCTCTCTCTCTCTCTCTCTCTCTCTCTCTCTCTCTCCCTCCCTCCCTCCCTCCCTCCCTCCCTCCCTCTCTCTCTCTCTCTCTCTCTCTCTCTCTCTCTCTCTCTCTGCCTCCCCTTTAGCCCCTGTCTGTCAATCCCTAAAGTCCACCCCCCTTCTTTTGTTCCTTTAATCTTCACTCTACCTTCATCGCCCCCAGTGCGACAATTCATCTATTTCGCTTTACCCCTTGTGCCATAGAAGGCATTCCAATGTTTTGCTAGCTCTCTAATCATCTACATGCTTTTCATCTCTCGCCTCCACCTCTCTCTGTCTCTCTCCCTCCCTCTCTCCCTCTCTCTCTCGCTCCCTCTCTCGCTGTCCTCTGACTCAGAGATAGCCCTAACGACGTTGGGTTAGCGACACCATTTGTTTTAGTTCCGGGGGGCAATCCAACCACATGCCCACCCGGATTCCTCCGGCACCCACCTCTCAAACCCTCTGCGCACAAACGCGAAGACACAAAAACATATTTAAGTTCTGCGATGGCGAACTGATACATCTATTAGTGCATTATACAACCCAAAAGAACAAGCCGCCCTATCCACTTTGTGCGGTAACACAAAGGGAACAATGCATGGGATCACACTGTGTGAATCCAATTAAAATCCAGCCCAGTCATATAGCTACCCGTCCCTTCCGAGTCATGTTGTGAATATGCTGCTTTCACACCATTCACTTCAGTGCACCTGTGTCCACTACAATAAATACCAAAGACCCCCCCCCCCCCCCCCCCCCCCACCCCCCCCCCCCCCCCCCCCCCCCGAACCCCTCCCCCAACGCCACACTCCATTCCCCACCTTTAGATCACCCTCAAGATTTCCCAACGTCAGAGCTCACCGTCTGTTTCCAGAGTCATCAGGGAGGGGCCATAGCCAGTGTAGTGCAGCAGCGTGGGGGGGGAGGGGGGGAAGGACCGGTTATCTAGCCATCTGCAATCTAACGTCAGAATATAAAAGAGGTGAATTAGCGATAAAAACATTAGGCCCCCGTGCTTGACGACCCACCCCTGGCCGCCGGCGGGAGCCCGGCCCGAGTGGCTTCATAGACAAAAAAACGACTTCCCGCGTTAAATCGGAGAGAGGAGATAGAACAACCCTGATGCATAACTATCATTATCTGGCCAAGCCTGGACCCGTTGGAGAGGAATTGGGCTGGAGTGCTAAATTATTTTTTTTAATGTTTTGGTAATCTATCCTTGGAGGACTCTTGAATCTCTGCTCCTCGATGACCCAATCCCTGGTGGCGCCTGAAAAGCGTTCTGACATCAACCCCGCCGTGTCCAATAACCAGCCAGCTGTCGTGTATGGTACCAGCACCCAGGCTGAGCCCACTTTACTTGTGTCCACGTTTTCCAGGGTGGAGGGGGGGGGGGGGGGGGGGGGGCGAGCCAAAGCAGTTCCAATGCAGAAGCCTGTTTGTCAACCCTGTGTGCCAGCCAGGCATCACCACCAGCACCCGCTCCCTGTCTGTTTGGCTGCTCCCGGGGAAGGTGGGGCGAAGAGAGAGGGGGGGGGGGGGACATCCCAGCCAATCATACGCGGCCTCTGCTCCACAGCCACAGCCAGCACATTTCACACACCGACTGTTCTGTCAGGGCCCGGCGTCAGCCAATCAGAGGAGGGCTCCCTGATGGCTCTGGGATTGGGCTGTTTTTGCAAGTTTCTGTTTTTTTGGTTCCCTTACTTGACTTATTGACACATTTTACCAAAATTGGAATACGATTACAATATTTTGTCTAGACACATTTTGTGTCTGTTGGCAGTGCAAATGTAATGTGCCTCTCGACGTGAATACATGTGATTATGATTATGTGAGTGAGTGAGTGTGTGAATATGTTTATGTTTATGTTTATGTGTGTGTGTGTGTGTGTGTGTGTGTGAGTGTGTGTGTGTGTGTGTGTGTGTGTGTGTGTGTGTGTGTGTGTGTGTGTGTGTGCGTGTTTGTGTGTGTGTGTGTGCGTGTGCGTGTGTGCGTGTGCGTGTGTGTTTGTGTTGTGTGTGTGCGTTTTGTTTCTGTGCGTGCGTGCGTGCGAGCGTGTGTGCGTGCGTGCGTGTGTGTGTGTGTGTGTGTGTTGTGTGTGTGTGTGTGTGTGTTTTGTTTCTGTGCGTGTGTGCATGCGTGCATGCGTGCGTGTGTGCGTGCGTGCGTGTAATATGTCTCTCCACGGGCACTCATGTTCACGTCTTTGCATTTTAGGAGCAAAATAGACACCAGTGACATGAGTGGCTGCACGTCTTCTTCCCAGCAAAGCTCTTCTATTGAGGGCCCTAGCATCGCCATTACAGCACCCAGCATGGGGTGGGGGGGGGGGGGTGGATGGAGTGTGGGGGTGGGGGGGTGCACCAGGACACACTGCGATTCAATGCCCGAAAAATAAATGACAGTGTTCCAGGCCCTCATCCCCTAGACCCGAAAGCCCCAACCTCTCTAATTACAGTCGCCCAGTGGCCCCCCAGTTGGGGGTCCGTCCCCGCTGGGGCCCGGCCCGGGCCAGCGGGTAGTCGGGTACACACCGTACTGACACAGATCAAGTGCGGCTCAACCTACAGCAGGCCCAATAAGGCACACCAGGCTATGACACACACACACACATGCACGCACGCAAATGCACACAGACACACACACACACACACAATCTTGCACACACAAACACATACACAAGCGCACACACACACACACGCACACACACACACACACACAGACAGGGACAGACCAAGATGGTCCCGACCTGCATGGGGGTTACCATCTGCAGAGAGGCACTCCGCCGGTACACAGAAAGAAGGGAAGAGGGAAGACCCAGGGCTCCACACAGGAACATTAGACTCACCCAGATGTAGTAGTATGCTATTAATTACAGCGTTGCATTATTATAGAAAAAAAGGAACCAATTGGATTAGTATGCAGCCGCCTAACAGCACAATAACACAACACATAATCAAAGATGTTAAAAAATAAAGTAAAGGAACTTTGTTTATCGCTAATGTAATTACTGTATCATCAGAAGGGGAAATGCTTTGCCAGAGTTAAAAGGCCCTCAGTGAGTGAGAAAATAAAAGATAAGACCCCCAAGTTAATCCTGATTGTCGCCTCCATGCCCACTCCTGCACGGGTCGGCTGCTGCCCTGGAGTATTACCCTTGGCCACAGCACAAGGATATGTATACAGGAAGCGGATGAGGACATAGATTATCGCACTACACACACACACTGACATTAAAAAACAGAAGTGGAATATATTAATGATGGGGGGGGTGGGGGGATGGGGGGGTGGGGGGATGGGGGGGTGGGGGGGGCTCGTTCTGAATGATTAAATGGCCTCTCTTTACGAAGGTTCCAGGGCCGCTGTGTGCAGGGCCTCACTCATTTGCCCGGGGCAGAGGAAGAGGAGAAGCCAGAATACACACGCGGCCGGGGGAAGATAAGGAACCGTGTGTGCACAAGCTGGCTGGCGGGGGCTTATTTGATGGCTGCAACATTACGCTCAAATAGCACGTTCAAACACGCGCCCTGACCTCGCCTCGGTGGGACGGAGAGCCGCCGTGCTCGGGGGGGGGAAACATTGGACTGGGCCCTCGTCTCTCAGCCCCTCGAAGAGCGGGTTCGTTTTGAAGCGACTGGAGCGAGGTGGAGGACGCTGAGGGGGTTAGCCGAAGGGAGACGCGATGGCCCCGGGTGGGCTTTGATACGCGCTGAACGCGGGCCATCAGCTCTTACGCCGCGACACTTAGTGGAGATATTGTCCGGAGCCTCGTTCTCCTAGTCACCTTTTTTTCCAAGCGCCCCTCCGCTGGTGTTGAAACAACAAGGGTAGGCGGGCAGGCCCTGGCGTGGCCCCAAACCTCTCTTCTCCTCCTCAACGCGTCACCACAGCGCCCCGCCGACGGGCCCCCGATAGCACCCTGGGCCGCCACACATGATAATGACACCCCCATCACCCTCGTGTGTCAACTCAATTTCTAGCCCGAATCCCCCTCCCCCTCGGCTCCCTTATTGGCTCCCTCTCTCTGTGGTTCAATCAATGCATGGCCTTCCATCTGCTTTCTATTGCTGTCCTCCTCGCGAATGGAAACGGGAGGGCTTTTCAATGAGGAGGGACGGCCTCTTAATTGCTGCTCCGTGGATCGAGCAGGGTGTTGGTCCTCACCATTGTACGGGTTGGATGTGTGTCGTTTTTTGTCATGATTCAAGCACTCAGATGTGTGAAAAATGTATGGCATAGCGTGCAAGCGTGCATGAGATGATGCATTCCACAGACACTGCAACTTGGGATGTATTCAAATGCTACAATAGCAACTAAACACCTTCATTGTCATTGTGCTTTTTAAATAATACTTATGGCCACCCGTTTAAATCGCCTATTTAAAACGTTGTCATCAGCTAATTCTGACACCTTCTAAACACACAGGCACACACACACACACACACAAACACACACGCACACACATACACACATACACACACACACACAGTCAAACACACAGACACACACACACACACACACACACACACACACACACACACACACACACACACACACACACACACACACACACACACACACACACACACACACACACACACAGCGAGAAACCCATCATTATTGGCCTCAGCTCATTATTTTCCAGCATGGCTTGTCTGGCTGGCTGTGTGGCTGCCTGGGACATTTAATAAACATCTGTCACGAGGCATCCTTTAAGGAGCAAAGACAGACTCAGGCAGCTACTGATCTAGTCACCGCACACAGTAGAGACATCCAGCAAGCCACTGCACCTGTAAGCGCCCCGAGACGAGGTTTAGGCCAATTCAATGTTACGCTGCTATTTTTATAACGTTTATAAATCATTTACCACCATCCCCGCGTCGCGAAGGGGGTTAGTGCATCGGACTAACTGTAAAATGCCTTTCGGTTTCATTTACCTACTCATGAATCATTCATTAGTTTGGGACATAGATTAGGCTATTCTCCTCCTCCCCTCCCCTCCCCTCCCTCCCTTATTCGTTTTGGGGCCGCACATTTTAGGATGCATTACGTTGATTCAAAATGACGTCCATAGGCCACTGTTTGTCTACAAAACACTCATATAGGCTGGTAGTAGGCGACGGTCGCCTCAACTCGTAGCGATTTGTACGACCACACGTGGCAAAAAAAAAAACAGTTTCGGATACATTTATTGTCCCAATGCGAGCAGGTCCGACCCTCGCCTTGGAATAAGTGGGGGTATTTTTCGCAGAGAATATGGTAATCGATGGAGAGGAGACGGATGAATGTAGGCTACGGCAGCTGTCCCGTAGAAATACACCGCTACCAAAAACCCACAGCATACACTGTGTATTCGGATTACATAAAGCTGACGGTCAATTAAACAGTCACAGTGCGGGTTATTAGCATGGCACACCGTGGTCGGCTTTCGACTACATAACACAAGACGATATCGCTCCGTATTCAAACAGAGAGATGGTTACGCTAAAAAGCAGCGTAATATGAACGTGCCACTGCCTACCTCCAGAGCGAATGCACCCAGACTGCGTTTTTTTCCCCGTCGCAATGGGCTTCCTTCTTCTCCGTTTCTTTGGACCGTATCAGAGATGCGTCTTCTTCCCCCCGAAATGCAAGCACTTCCCCTGCATGTCTTCGCCCCCCCACCCCCCAAGAAAAAGCACCAGCAGCAGCCGCCAGCCAGGGCCTCCGGTAATAATAGCAGGTGGACGCGCCTCTCAGTGATGGAGACAGCGCGAGGCTCCTCTCCACTGCCGCTCCATTTTTACTTACGGAAGAATTGGTATTCCAGGAAACGCACTGGGGCACTCAGCGTGTCATCATATCCCCCGTTTTCAGCTTTCAAATCCCTCATTTGCGGTTGTCACTTCAGCCGCGTGAGCTATAGCTTTTTTCTTTTACGAGCTGCTTGATGATTGCATTGTCGTAGCTATCTGCCGTATTTTTTTCTTTTTTCTTTTTTTGCAGCTGGACCTCTCCCCCTCCTTGCCGCGCGCAGTCTCGTAGGCGCGCACTTGTCTGCCGCCGCCCCCCCCCCCCCCCCCCCCCCCCCCGCCCCACCCCCTCACCCTCCCATCCCCTCCCCTCCCCAACCCTTCGATTCTTCTCGTCCCGACCTATGAGCGCGCGCACAGGCAGCCGACGTAAGGACACGCATTGCTTGATGGACGCGCTGAGCAAATCAGGTACCCCACTCCAAATAGGACTGTGCAGGCCAACTGCAATGACATCAATAATGAAAAGGCTACTCATGTATGCCTATGATGGATTACTGGCCTATCCACACTACTTGTCAAAATATAATCCTTTTTTTGCGAGCTCTCAGACAGATATTTCTTCATGTCCCGTCAGTTTCTTTTTTATTTTTATTCCAACTCTACCTTTCCTGTCAAATTAGAAAATAAATACAAATAATGGCGTCATCAATCGAATTGTAGTTGTAAGCATGCACACACACACACACACACACACACACACACACACACACACACACACACACACACACACACACACACACACACACACACACACACACACACACCCACACACACACACACACACACACACACACACACACACACACACACACACACACACACACACACACACACACACACACACACACACAGATATGTGAATGCAGTAACTTACTTATATTACATTGGAAGAGTGGCAATTATTTAACCCGGACTGCAAGCAGTCACAAAAGGAAATCACAGCCCACGCACCGCTGACCCAAGCGACCACATACACGGGGGCATGAAATTACTCCTGGAGGCAACTATGCCTCCGACCAGGGTAGGTCTTTGTTGTTCAGCACTGGGTCTCTTTTTACTCCCAAAAACAAACACACACACACATACACAGACAAGAAACAGACACACATAAATACACACACTCACTCACAAAGATGCACACACACACACACACACACACACACACACACACACACACACACACACACACACACACACACACACACACACACACACACACACACACACACAGAGAAACTTGATTGAGAGTAGGTATAGCTTATGTGGAATTTTGGGCCCCCTGCAGGATAAACTGTCCATGCTTATCTGAGCAATTACTGCAATTGACACTGTCACGTCATCGAATGGGCTATCGTTACAAAACTTCACACACGTTAAGGGAAGTTCACGTTTTCAGGTCCTGGCACCTTCTGAAGCGGACTCGTAATTGATAGGAAAATTATTTAGCCATAACTCGGTTATCTTTTATGCAATCAAAAATCGATTTTAAATTCAAGATCAGGCACGTAGAACATGTGTATCTAGTCATTGATCCGGTGGTTATTTTGCAGAACATTTTTTTAGGTTTTCATTCAACTTTCCCTGCAGAAATCCATGGTGGCGGTCCTGATCGTTTGACTGTGACCGAGAATTATAGCGCCCCCAATGGGCAAATTGGTCCCAAACTCGGTACCAATTTGTAACCTGCTTACTGGGAATACAAATGTCCGTGACACATTTAAAAACGTTTGCGGAATCAGGGGCTGAGCTATAGGCGTTAACAATCCGGAATAATAACAACACCTAAACCCTACAATAACAATTGGTATCCAACGACACCCTGTGAATACCTCATTAGAGTTGTTTTAATTTAGTCTTTGAGGCACAAACACTTGGGTTATTGATCTCCATAGTAACTGCTATAGCCGCAATTCTCAAATGCACACTCAAGCAAGCCTCAATTTGTACAGAGGTTTCAGGTAAAGACCATGTCGATCACATCTTATTGTGACCGCTATTGAAGGAAAATTGAAACAGTAACTACATCATGCACGTTCAATCTTCCTTTATTCTTACCTTTATAGTGAGGTAGCTCAGAATATATTCGTGTGTGTGTGTGTGTGTGTGTGTG
This sequence comes from Gadus morhua, assembly GCF_902167405.1. Classification (NCBI taxonomy): domain Eukaryota; kingdom Metazoa; phylum Chordata; class Actinopteri; order Gadiformes; family Gadidae; genus Gadus; species Gadus morhua. The sequence continues at coordinate 18,575,306 of NC_044057.1, forward strand.
TGTGTGTGTGTGTGTGTGTGTGTGTGTGTGTGTGTGTGTGTGTGTGTGTGTGTGTGTGTGTGTGTGTGTGTGTGTGTGTGTGTGTGTGTGTGTGTGTTTGTGTGTGTGTGTGTGGGGGGGGGGGGATTGTTTTCTACAGGGTACTGGTTCGTAGCATCAAACTATTATCAAGGTGGTCACTGAGGTACGCTATTATTGCATGCACATTTTCTATAAAAAGCACTGTGTCGGACATATACAGTAGCTATGAACTACGTAGCCTAAAAGTTGACCTCCTTTAGATTATGAAATATTCCAATACTATTGTCAATATAGCTAATGCAATACTACGACTATGACTATAGTTTACCTTTGCATAATTCAATGGCTGCTTGAATGAACACCACTGTAGATTGTAACACTAGCTGAGAAGAGCATTAAAAGTGCTTTGGACATGTAGAGAGCTTCCCTATTAGTGACTCTAAACCTGCTCTCCTGTAGGTTCCCGTCAAAGGTTTGCATGATCTCTACTGTACACATCTTGAAATCTAAATACCACCAGAGCTGCATAAGGTAAGCTTGAAAGGGCTGCCAGTGTGTGCGTGCCTGTGCACAGATGTGAATATTCATAATTTCCCTTTGACCAGCAGCATTTATTTAGTACACAGGGATTACGCATACATTCCACACCCACACAAAACGGTGGACATAACTACATCTTCTCTAAGGCATCGATGCATATTTATCACGCTGTAGATTTACCCCCCCCACCACCTCCGTCCTGCATCATACCAGTCCCATTCTAATGGGCTTGCAGGGAGTGGGCTGGCAGTCTGCTGCCGAGGGAGTGCCCGGGGTCTTTGGGTATGCTGCCTGTTGTCTTGATGAAAATAATGCTACACGGAGCACTTCAGCAGGCCGCCGGACGCGCATCTGAGAGTTGGCATGCATAGTGCGTGGCTGAACTCTTTAATCACCTGTCCTCCCACTTTGAGATGCTACCGTGGGACCACCGCGCGCTTGTGTGTGTGTGTGTGTGTGTGCGTGTGTGTGTGTGCGTGTGTGTGTGTGTGTGTGTGTGTGTGTGTGTGTGTGTGTGTGTGTGTGTGTGTGTGTGTGTGTGTGTGTGTGTGTGTGTGTGTGTGTGTGTGTGTGTGAAAGCACGTCAAGCTTGTTCAGATTCGCCGGCTGTCCACCTGGGCCTATAACATCCATTACCGCAATACCATACCACATAGCATGATGTATGATGATTTAGGCAACTACAAGGCATGGACGGGCCTTGGCACATCAACGCTTAGCCTAGGAGGGCAGATACGGACTGACTGACAACAGACTGTTGAGTGAACCTCCCCCCCCCCCTGCTTTAAATGCGGGAGATCTGAAGGCTTGTGGTTTGCATTAGGGGCCGGAGTCCTGCTGCAGTCCGTATTAAGGATGTTATTAAAGGGTTTTGTGTGCCGGGCTGCCTTTGCGGCTGTATTATGCTAAACCGGAAGAAAGCTTCCTCATTACATCCTGAAGGAATACAAACAGACCCCACGACAACACTAATAACTCACGCGCATGCACGCGTACGTCAACACACAAAAGGCGCACGCAGCGGGCAACACAACAATTTTGTTCAGCGGATGTTGTGATACATTATTGGTTTGCGCATACACACACACACACACACACACACACACACACACAGAAGAAGAGCGACAGAGAGACTGACAGAGAAACACATCTAGCCTGTTCAACTTTTACATCAATTGCTGAATAAATTCAAACCTAAACCAATTTCCTTACCTGCACAGGTAGTTTCCTATGTTCAAATTAACCAAAAGGCAATGTAAACATCATATTGAACTGCAGAATAAAAGAAAACCAACATATGAAAAAAATAATTTAAAAAAGCTCAGTGAATTATACCCTTTGCATAATTAGCAAGATAAGCCGTTAGGGGGAAAGCAGTTGGACATTGTAGCGTCTCACTAATGAATTGACTGGTAATCTCTTCCTAGGTTAGATTAGACCGACGTCATTAACATCAAGTCATCACCCGAGACATGGTGCATGAAAGGACACCCGGTCCAGCCGCTAATCATCCGGTCGGTTTTCTATCAGCCAGAGACCCAACCAAATCCACTCTCATCCGTCACTCCCTCTGGAAGGTGCTGCTGGGGGCGGCGTGATGAAGCCAGCACTGCCTTTTGTCTCATCTGTCCATGCCTTTTGGTTGATGTTGTCCATCTAGGGCTTAATGGCCTGCTGTACACATCTTTAACTTGGTATTTCTTTACAATTATAAAAGAAACCCAAACACAACAAAATAATTTAAAACACTTTTATTATTTAGACACCAGCTGTGATGAATTGCATAATAAAGAGGGAAAATAAAAACGACCACTTTTGTGTTATTGGTTATCATTTTTATCATTTTGATTGTATCGGATGGGTATTCCAAAGCTGTACAACACCAAATGTTTGTTCACACCTGATAAATAAAGCCTTATTAATCAAGGCAATACAATTATCATTAAAATGTACATCTACCTCTGCCCTTACGTGAACACAAGGGTGAACGTTTGTACATTCCAGGAAGTTGTCTTAGAAAAACAAATCGTGACGTCACAACTCAAAAACATCATGACTCGCTGATCCCTACCGTCCCCGTGACATTATACAACACTTTCAAATAGTGCCGTGTTATTGTTGTCTCTAAAAATGGAGCACGCTACTCTCAAAATACTGTGCAGCCATTGCTTGTCTCCAGGCGTCACTTGTATGTGACTGCAGCACATACACTGCCAGCTCCCTTTGGAGACGTTTCACACCTCGATAAATTCCACTTGTTACACATCGTCATAAACCTAAGAACGGCTTTAAATGGATCTGTGGACTTACTGCCAAGAATACCTTTTTTTTTCTGAAAAACATCTGCCTGTAAACAACAGTGTGTATATTTATTAAGTGTGGAATTGAACATAAAAGTAGACCGGCTGGCTGACTAGCTTGGTGTATTAGTCACCCCCCCCCCCCCCCCCCCCCACCCACCACCCACGCCTCTCAATTTCAGTACATACATTTTCTTTAAAAGAATATAAAAAAAAAACAATTGCATGAAAAAAATATACAAAAAAAAGAAAAAGATTTGAGTCAACATGAGCAGTGTGTGTGAAAATAAAGGCATTTATCTCAATAATTACATGTGCTCTCATCTGTTATGATGAGCGGTGTCATCGAACCTGATGGTGACAAAGAATCAAACAAAAAACCTACCATGTTGACCAACAGATGTCGAGCACCCGTATACGTATTCATATACAAAATCTCCTATAGTTGGCTTCCGCTGAGGCAACTGTCGCGCCAGCCGCGGCTCTTGGACCTGCGCCCGGGATGGGCCCTGCTCCCAAGGCTTCCTCTCCACGGTGGTGATGGAAGGGTTAAAGAGGAGGGCCAGGGGCCGAGAGGTGGATGCAGGGAGGGAGGGAGGGAGGGGGGTGAGGAGCCCCCCCCCCTTCAGCTGCCGGTAGGAAGGGGTTCTACATTTGCAGGCCATCTGAAGGAAGAGGAGGAGCAGGAGGGTGAGAAGGAGGAGGAGGAGGAGGAGGAGGAGGAGGAGGAGGCGGGGGAGGAGGCGGGGGTGGTGGTGGAAGGGAAAGAGCTGGAGTTCGCTCCATGGGAGCGTTTCAATTCAGGGGAAGCTGAAGTTCCACAAGCTCATTCCAAGACAACGTATCGCTACTTCCTTGACCAAAAAAAAAAAAAAAAAAAGAGTGTTTGTTATTCTAGAATCTCGGGGGTTAACCAACAGCAGGGCTTAAATAATAACAGCGGTAAAAAAGCACCAAGATGGCGGCTTGGAACACATTTGAAACCCTCCCACGGCTGCGCTCAGCAGGTGCAGTTCCCGCAGCCCTTCACGCTGTTGACGATCTCCTCCTGCAGCTTCTTGCGCTCCTCCTCCTTGGGGTTGATCCGCTCGGCGGGCAGCTCCTCGCCGGCCCCGGCCCCGTTGCTGCTGAGCATCTTGCTGTTCTGCGTGTTCCACAGGTCGGCGTATAGACCGCCCGGCATGGCCACCAGCGCCTGGTGGCTCCCCCGCTCCGCCACCTTACCCTGGAGGAGCACGGGGAGGAACAATGAGACGGTGACGACGACAAGCATAGAGAGGGTGGAGGCTCATTTGAGAATCAAGCGCAGTCCATTTGAGAATCTCTCTCTCTCTCTCTCTCTCTCTCTCTCTCTCTCTCTCTCTCTCTCTCTCTCTCTCTCTCTCTCTCTCTCTCTCTCTCTCTCTCTCTCTCTCTCTCTCTCTCTCTCTCTCTCTCTCTCTCTCTCTCTCTCTCTCTCTCTCTCTCTCTCTCTCTCGTAAACAAACAAAGAGAAAACGGCTTAAGGCGTTAATCTAGGTTAGGAGCGAACGGGGCAGTGATGATGAATATTAAGAATGCATAGCATGTGGCTGATGGCGACCGCGGAGCATCGCCGCGCTCTGCCTCCCAGAGAGCTCCCCCCCATCAGCTAGCGCTGCCGCCTCCCCAACAACTGTTCACTTCCCACCGCATAACAACACACACACACAAACACACACACACACACAAACACAGACAGGCCTCCCTCCCACACAGTCAACATGAATAAATCTCCCCACCCCCCCTCCACCCACCCACCCACCCGACCAGGAGCACATGCAGAGGTGTTGGCATGGGCGAGAGAGAGAGAGAGAGACAGAGAGAGAGAGAGATAGATGAGCATGTGACCGGCTTCTACTAGTTATTTTAATGAGCACCCCCAGGCAGTCCTCCGCTGATGACACCAGCGAATGCCATGGCGACATCACAAGCAAACATGCCTTCTCGCCGCAACCCCTCTGATCCCCGCCATCTGACGCCGCAGCCACGGAGCAAAAGAAGAAGAAGAAAAAAAAAAGAAAGAGAGAAAAGAAACAGAAAACAACGCCTCTCGTTCCACGGGAGGAAACCAACACCTCTCACTTCACTCCCGTCTCCTCCCGACGTCGTTCGCCGTGGACGGCGAACGTCGGTGCACCTGTGTGGCGCCACGACGGCGTCGCTCTCTAAATATCCCAAGCTGTCACAGTGGATGCTCGTCCTAATTACGCACGGCGCTGTTACCTTACCGCGTGTGTACAAAGAAAAAGAAAAGAAAAAAAAAAACAATAGCTCAAAACGGTCCACTTGTGCCCTCGCCCTACCTGGCTTTGTTTAGCATCAGAAAACCCCCGGTTGGCCACGGCAGGAAAAACCAGGGTAAAAAAAGCAAGCTTGAATGGAGACGTCCATTGAGAGACAATTTTAGCCCAGGACAAGGCCCCCCCTCATGTCTGGGAAGCTGGCCCATACATGATTAGTCATGGCGACAAACAAGACTCGGGCCATCTGACAAAAACAACTCGCAAGAGTGCGCTAATGAGCACTTATGGAGAAAAAACAGAAAAGCTCCATACATTTGTTTCTATGCGCGTGCGTTGCTGCCCCCTGTTGTCCGCGGTCGAGCTTTAATGAGAAGAGCTTGACGGACCACCTCACACGGATTGGGGGGGGGGGGGGGGGGTGGGGGGGGGGGAAGGTAGATGAAGGCGATGCGAGCACTGGGAAGAAAAAACGGCCCTGCCTGTGAGGTCACACACGGCCCGCCGCCACCGCCGTGCACCCAGGGTCAGCCGGTGTCCGGGTCGCCACGGCGATACAATTTAATTGGGCCTGGTAATTAACACGGCGCACTGTTAACACCCTGCGTGGTAGACGCTCTCGTAATTGGCTGCAGGAACCCATTTGAAAGAGGGCTTTTTTTTTTCTGGAGAGGACCAGAATTAACCACGTTTCAACCGAGGCCCGCGGATCAGATATAACATGCTCGCTTTCTTACCTGACTGAGTACGATAATCTCATCAGCATCCACGATGGTGGAAAGCCTGTGGGCTATGAACATGGAGGTCCTGTCCTTCACCATCTCCTTCATTGAATTGAGAATGTTCTGCAACACACACACACACACACACACACACACACGTAAACAAAGAACATTATTATTATCAGCATAGTCAAATATTCCATGGCATCTAGGAAATATGAATAGCATTAACAACATTGTTTTACAATTACGGTTTCTAAAAGTGAATGCGGATATGACATGAATGACAGTATATATATGAAACCTAATTCCAGCCGGCATCAAGTTTCAGCCAATGCTAAGCCAACACAACGTGGCTCAGCAATATCTCACAAGTTTGTTTACCTGCCTTTGCATTGGGAACATATGAAATGATGCATATGAAATGATGCGCATGACGTTGCAGAGAAAGCTAAAACCGAGGACAGCGCTGGGTATTCATAAATAACCATATATAAATATCCAGATTATGGAAATTATCAACTCATGTCTGCTACTGCCCTTTCTGGACCTACAAAGTTGGAACTGGCTTTCCTTTCTCCTTGTTTATTGTCAGTTCTCCTAGAGACTTTCATTGTGAAAGGCGAAGACGACCCAGCAATGGGGAAGGACGCAGAGACAATGGAGAGACAGTGATCGCGTGCGTGTGCGTGGGTTGGTGAGTCTAGGTTGTGTCAACGCGGAGATGTGACACAAAAACCGACAATCAACCGACCTCTCTCAGCTCATATCCGACTCCTCCCAGCGGTCGTAGCGCGACAAAAGGAGCGAGGCGGTCTGAGCGGAATGATTGCATAGCTACCTGGATAACCTAGTGACAGCTATTGAAGGGCACTCGCGCATGCTAAGTGTGAACATGAGCCCAGTTGATTGAGCTCGCGTACGCTCGTGGTCGCACGGTGGTCTTGGGCACGCCGTCAGTAGGGGGGGGGGCCTTGTCTACATCGGGGCCTTGTCTACACGGGGGGAGGGGGGGGGGTCCGTGTCGGGGTGGCTCACCTCTTCTGTGATGGAATCCAAGGAGGACGTGGCCTCGTCGTACAACAGGATGGGCGGCTGCTTGAGGATGGCCCGGGCGATGGCGACCCGCTGCTTCTCCCCTCCTGGAGAAAACAAGCGGGTTTGCGTTGGTGTGCGGTTTCCTTGCGTTTGTGTGAATGCATCCCATGGCCCAGTTTAACATTAACCAAGGCAGCCGCACAAAAAAAAAACATCATCCCTGCCAGGGGCCTTGGACCGGAAGCACTCGCTCAATTGTGAAGGGGAAATTGTAGTGCGGGCACATATGAATTCTGGCTGAGCTCAGACGGGCCTTTATGGCAGGCGGTCCTTTCAAAGCAACTGGTGTTCAGCGGTTATAAATACCACCAGCAGCAGAGGTGAAAGCCTTGGAGCACTTGCACGCCCTCCCTCCACCAAACACTGCCCGATGCACACTCTGGCAGCAGTCACACACACAGGCAGTGAAATTAATGAGAATATAGTCCTCTCTCTCTCTCTCTCTCTCTCTCTCTCTCTCTCTCTCTCTCTCTCTCTCTCTCTCTCTCTCTCTCTCTCTCTCTCTCTCTCTCTCTCTCTCTCTCTCTCTCTCTCTCTCTCTCTCTCTCTCTCTCTCTCTCTCTCTCTCTCTCTCTCTCTCTCTCTCTCTCTCTCTCTCTCTCTCTCTCTCTCGCCTGCGCACTAGCTCACACCACATGAAGGCAATCATGCTGGCAGTAATTGCGCAGAGTTGAATGTTGACTTGAATGACATTTAGCATTCGGACTAAATAAGTTATGCAAGGGTTGCTATGAGCCAAATTATTAAATGGTCGTGTCTTATCAGTTCAGATTCATTAGGGGTTCATTTTCCCATCAGGCGTCACGGTGGCAGCCCACGCGTCCGAGCGAGGCAGGAGAAAAACCCAAGGAGAGTCGCTGCCAAATCAGCTTTTGACTATCTTTTTTCCATTTAAGGAACATCTGTTAACCAGGCACAATAATAAATTTGGTCCACTTAAATGAAAAAAATAATTAAAAAAATAAGAAAACTTTTGAAGCCACATCAGCCAATAGTCTAATTTAAAATGAATTTAAATTTTTTACTAAGTGACACTACATATTCATATATGTGCATTAAAATGATAGTCATAAATATGGCGTTTTTGATTAGATGAGTCGTTGTTTTACTGAACCATTAGGGGAACATTAGCGTTGTGTCACAGACTAGGAACGTGATCTAGCTTGAGAAGAGATCTTTCCTCTATTGAAATGTCCCTGCCTTACATACATTTGCACACATTTCTTTGGTGCGCTGCTCCTGCTTGCGTTGTTAAATAGCCACTTTCACAATAACAAGACAATTTCCTTTTTTCGTCACATCAATTTACAGTCACATTTGTTAAAAGCGACTTGGGGGCCATGGAGGAAGCAGTGAAAATACAACCGCGCGTGACTGCATGCGTGTGTGACTGCATGTGCGCGTGTCTCCGAGTGTGTGCGTGTGCGTGATGCACACTCACACGCTGGGCTCGAAACAAAGCTCAGTTTAATAAACCCTGTCATATCCCTCCCCTCCCAAACTCCCCTCCCCCAACTCCCCTCCCCCCACCTCCCCTCCCCCCACAAGGGGATCTTCACGAATGCGCAGGGGAGAGAACGCGTCGAGCGATCGCCATGGCGATGCAGCGTTGTCCTCGTCGGTCCGTACCCGATAGCTTGAGTCCCCTCTCGCCGACCTGCGTGTCGTAGCCGTGGGGCATCTTGAGGATGGCGTCGTGCAGGCCCGCCAGCCGCGCCACCTGGTACACGTCCTCCCGCGACGCGTTGAGGTTGCCGTACTGCAGGTTGTAGTAGATGGTGTTGTGGAACAGCACGGCGTCCTGACGGCACACCGATCACAAGAAAGGAGGAATGCAAATAATGTTAAGACAATCGCTTCACTGTGGCGGGCCGGGCAGCCGCCGAGCCGAAACAAACCACACAATGGGACGGAGATTTGGGGGAAAACAAAGTGCCACGAGTGGTTCGCCGACCATCTGTTGGGATCACGTCGTGGGCTGAGTGCGATGAACGCTTTGCCGAGTGTTGTGACTTTGGCTTTACACTGTTCTATGCTGCCTCCTAGTTGCTTATATTTTTTGGTGCCCAGCCCTTATGGGTTAACAAGGCACCAGATGCACATTTGCAGTGTCAGACCTTTCATTACATTTAATGTCATTGCAATTCAATAAAAAAATATATTTTACAGCTCGGTCTTCAACTGAATATTCTGCCGTCCCTCAAAAGCTTGTCAAATCAAATCTGCAACAAAAAAAGATTCCCATCCCAAAGCATAACTCCAGTGATAATCATCATAATCTCATTATCATCCAGCCAAATTGAATCAATATAAATAAAGTTGATGTAAGTAAAAGTTACTTTCCTCATCTTATTACATTGTAGTACAACTACAGTTAAACTGCAGTGACATACGCATGTCATGTTGCTGGTGGAGACATGGCTGCCAGCAGCGAACCCTAACCCTACATTAATATATACACATCCCGATCCAAACACATATCAATTCGATCTATAGCCCCGCTTGATGCAGTAAGCCTCCACCACATACCTGTGGCACGACACCCAGAGCCCTGCGCAGGCTGTCCAGGCTGACGTCCCGGATGTTCTGGCCCCCGATGTAGATGTTCCCCTGCTGGGGCTCGTAGAAGCGGAACAGCAGTCGCACGATGGTGCTCTTCCTGCAAGAAGCGAGACAAAACATGGGCCTTGGTGATCAACCTGTGTAGGGGAGTGGTCTAGGATACCGGTAAGAGAGTGGACTATTAATAACAATAATAATAATAATAATAATCATAATCCATTTGATTTCAGGGCGCCTTTCAAAACTCTCAAGGTCGCCTTACAGATTAGACGAGCAAATACAATTTAAAAACAGGCAAACATAGTTAAAACAAACACATTTAAAAAATAAACAATGCAACGTATTCATTCAATTTGCTGGTGGGTGGAGTTAAGTTGGATGCACCAGTCGGAACAGGTGAGTTTTGATGGAGGCTTTAAAAGGTGGGGAGAGGCTCTATAGTTCGGATGGGTAGTGGGAGAGAGTTCCAGAGGCGTGGGGACTAGTGAGACACGAAACCACCACCACCACCACCACCGGCTCTCCGGGGTATCCAGATCACCTACCCTGACCCGCTGCCACCGACGATGGCCACCTTCTTCCCCGCGGGCACGTCGAAGGACACGCCCGTCAGCACCTTCTGGCCGTCCATGTATTCGAAGTACACGTCCTCGAAGCGGATGGTGGCGTCCTGCGGTTCGACCGCCAGCATCGGGGCCAGATCACGCTCCTTCACAGGGGGGGGGGGGGGGGGGAGAGGGGTGGGTTGGGTGGGGTCACAGACAGAGGAGAGGTCAGTTCACTGTTGCGAGGGGATTCCTTTCACCTCTGCTGTGCACTAGCGCCTCCCCTCTGAACCGACCAGAATGTGATGCAATGTATGTGCAAACGAACGCACACCGCATAAGATTTAAATACCCTTCCCCCCCCCCCCCCCCCCCCCCAAAAACCATTCCACCACTCAACTCAACACCCTCCAATTGTGAACAGACCATTTAAAGATACCACGGTCCTGATTGGGAGTCTTCGCTCCTTTGTTGTCGTCGTACCTAAAAAGGATTGCCGTTTTTTTTTCTCCGACGAGAGAGACGCTGACCTTGCCTGGGAGTCGCCCTGCGTCTATACTAATAGCAACATAATCACCCACTATACCCCCCCTCCCCCCCCCCCCCCCCCCACACAGGCAATGAATATAGATGATAACACTCGGTTCATTTGTATAAACAGATGTTAATTCCACACAACAAAATGGAAAAGAGGAGGGATGGGGGGGGGGGGGGGGGGGCTGGGGGGGGGAGAGTTGGGAAGTGCGGGAGGGAGGTGTGTGACGGTGGCAAAATCAAATAACATTTTCAGAGCGGTTTTAATGGGGGAGGGGTGGGTGGGTTGCATCTGCATAAAAGGGCGAGTTGGTGGGGGAGGGAAGGATAGGGGAGAGAGAGAGAGAGAGAGAGAGAGAGAGAGAGAGAGAGAGAGAGAGAGAGAGAGAGAGAGAGAGAGAGAGAGAGAGAGAGAGAGAGAGAGAGAGAGAGAGAGAGAGAGAGAGAGAGAGAGAGAGAGAGAGAGAGAGAGAGAGAGAGAGAGAGAGAGAGAGAGAGAGAGAGAGAGAGAGAGAGAGAGAGAGAGAGAGAGAGAGAGAGAGAGAGACTGTTAAACTGTGTTCAAGCAGTAATGGGTTGCCAGGCAGTGCCATCCCACAGGGAGAGACAATGGAGAGGAGCATTAGTGATGAGTGAAAATAACTGGGCAGATTCATTTTCCTACTGTAATTACAGGCTAGGGATAGGAGTGGCATCCATATTGTTAAGCGGGCAGGCCGACATTTGCTCTTAAGTGCGCTTCTGTGACGCAAGATGCACGGTTTTGCGTTGTAAAAAATGGCCTTCATTTTCTGTATTTAAGGTTTGCAGGCAAAAACATGTGTCGTGTTGAAGGGATAGTGCCAAATACAAGTAGATCCATCTCTTGGCTTCCCTAAAAACAAACAGAAAACTATGAGCTTGTTTATACAGGGACAACTATTCATCAGTCCCATCCCCAAGCTCTCCTTATTTCCTTTTCAAAGCAATCCAGATTGAATACTGGGGGGGGGCATGCTGTCGGATCCCTAAGGTAACAGCACACTGCATCGCCCCAAAATCCTGAGCAAAACACTTTTTTTGTGGATCGCTTTCAAGCCGTGCCAAATGCACCCTGAAAAAAAAAACCTCAATATTGTGCCTAATTATCTACATTTACAAAAGAGACTAATAACAGGCAGTGATAAAATGCAGATCCAAAATGATATTTGTACAATCAAAATGATATTAAAAAAAAGGAGTGCACAGCTGTAGCCAGCACACAGCGAGGACGAGATGTCCTCGCTAATTTCCTTTTGCTACCATCACACAAAGGGCATCTTGCATTCCCAAATGATGACCGCAGTTTGAATATCCCTGCATTACTAACATTTCAAACTCCAACACCAAACACAGTTTCCAATAACCTACAAGCCTTCATAATCTTGATCGTGACAATGTGTTGGACGCCAGGGCTCAAGTGATATTAATTGCCAGGTGGACTAGGGAATCTAACACCCATGACAAGGCCCCCCCTTCCCCCCGGTCAAACCTGTACATTTTCCTCACACTCCTTAAGTGGCAGCAGTCATCTCCACAGCGCTTGCTGTCCTCATTAAGAGACCATTTAGTCACACGCTTCATTAACACGAATGAACGAGGCGATTCGGAAATAAGAAACGTTAAGGACTCTCTGAGCGAGGGGCAAGAGCATCAGATATGCCGCTTTCAAGTTTTCTACACCTAATAGTTCTCGCGGTCCATAAACCCAAATCCTTGCCGATGAGAAGGTTGTGGGTAAATGTTTGAAAAGCATGGCAGGTGTTTAAAAAAGGGGGGCCCGGTTCAAGCTTCGGCAGGGATATTACCTTGATCTTGGGGTCGACGCTGAGCAGGGTGAACAACGTGTGCATGTCTATGAGCGCTTGTCTGGTCTCTCGGTACACGGTGCCCAGGAAATTGAGGGGAAGCGAGAGCTGGAACAGCAGGCCGTTGACCATGACCAGGTCTCCCACCGTCATCGTACCTGCCACAAAAAAACCACCACCGATGAATCGGTGAGTCATGGGTTACAAAGAGGCAGGGAGCTCGGTTTCGTGGAACTGTTCGCACGGTGGAGTTGGAGCAAATCAATAGTGACATGCATGAGACGGGCTGAATCTAATTGGGGTACACCTCCTTTTAATGTCTTCTGCAAAGGACTCATTTACATGTCGTCCATGTTAGTTCGCTATATTGGCAAAACTAAATAAATGTACCTAAAATGCCTTATTTTTAAGCCTATCTTAGCTCTAACACCATGCAAATATATTCATGGTTTGTTTTTAAAAAATCTCTCATCAATTTCCATGCTACCGTGCTCCCATTTCCAAAACCTCACCTGCCATGATGCCCTTGCTGGCGAGCACCATGATGCCAGTCAGGCCCACGCTGAAGATGGCGCTCTGGCCGAAGTTGAGCAGCGCCAGCGTGCTGGTGGTCTTCAGCGACGACGACTCGTAGGTCTTCAGGTAGTTGTCGTATCGCTCTGCCTCGTACTTTTCATTGTTGAAGTACTGGGAGACGGAGGTGGAAAGATAGAGAAGGGACGGGTTTGATTGGGTAGAAGGGTAGGTAGGGAGGGAGGGAGAGACAGACGTCAGGAGTGTGGCGGAGGTGAAATGATGGCGGGATCAAAGCTCTGCATCAAGGCAGTCCCCTTAACACAACCTGCCTCAGAGCTATATTACCGTTCTGAAACTTAACAGTCCTATGAAGCTCTTAGTACTGAAGTTTGAAGTAGTAGTTTAGTACTGATCTATTAAAGAAGATCCCTTGATAGCTCTGCCAGAATAAACTTTGCAAAGGAAACATTAGATTGATCTGTAATTATCGTACAGCTGGACTAGCGGTATATAACTATATACAGAAGAAAAATATCAGTGTGTGCAAGCACAAGAAAGCGTGTGTTTAATGATAACCGAATCCCTGCAAAGCCGCTTATATCCGTGTTCTTCATCTGCAGGGCTTGCATCCCTAAGTGAATGAGCATGGGCTTGCTTAAATAAATCCAAAATAGGCTTTCAATGTGGAAACGAGGCAGAAATATGTATTTATTCATAAGCAAATGTGTTAGTTTGAGTAACTTGGTACTAAAAACCAGTTAAAATGCCTCGACAGACTGAAAGAAAGTGCCCTTGCTGAAATCTCTTGGCGATAAGTGGGCGGGAACAGGGAAATTAAGTAAAAACATTGCAGCCTTGCATTCCATATAAAACAACGGGCCCTGTGACAAACAAAATACGCAAAAAAAAAATTCCCAAGTTTAAGGCTAAATCCACAAAAAAACGTAGCACGACGAAGCTGGCACTTAACCTTTGCCTGCTCGTTATCCAATAGCTTTTTGTTTAGCGTGTGTGATGTTGTTTCTCTTGCTCCAACTAAGTGGGCACTCGATCACGCTGGCCAATGAGTGCAGCCGTTGAGGGTTCTGTTGTCATCTATGCACGGGAAACGTATGGAAGAAGTAGAGGTGTGTGTGTGTGTGTGGGGGGGGGGGGGGGGGTTCCTGAGCATGGCTCTGTCGTGCCCAGGATGTCAGCCAGGGCCTTTTGTGGAAGTGGAACGGATTTCTGAGTGGGCGGGGGATCTAATTACATATGCACACTCAGTGCTCACAGTGATGCTAAATCCAGCCGCATTGACACAGATGACAAAGAATACCACAAAAACAAAACATTAAGGGAAGAGCAGGACACAAAAAAAAAAAAGCGGAATGCGGCAGAGGGAATAACGTGGCTACCAAAATATATCTGCAGCCAGGAACCACTAAAGGGATGAAAAGCTCAGGGAGAGATGGGGAAGGGCTCCGTGCACAACCAGGCCGCATGGAACATGGCTTAACAAAAAAGACAAGGAGGATCCCGCTCAGAAGGTGTGTGTGTGTCACCATCTCGCACAGCACGTCCCATGGAACGACTCCGCATCAGCAGGAACCTCCAGTCAAAATTAAAAAAATCCCCACACGGCCAAATTTGACACAGAGTGTCGAACTATAGAGGCATAATCAAGAAATTGAATAAATGCTGATGATAATAATACCCGATAATGAGGCCAAAGACCAGGTAGAAAACGGCCTTCATTTGAATAATAAACACAGCAGAAGTAGGGATTTTCTCAAGGAGTGAGACGGTGGGAGAACAAAAACAAAGAAGGGGCTTTTTTAATCAAATTAATTAAAAGACAAATTTTGCCGGTGGGTAATCATGCTAATGAAACACAGCACTATCGGAGAGCGAATCTGGGTGTAAATATTTGTTCACATCATTGTGCCGTGGCTTACATGTGGAGAGGACAAAAAAAAAAAATCACTAGGGTGAGACAAAAAAGAAGGGGTGACGAAACAGGGGTGAGAAAGAAGAGGGGCTTATGGGAGGGGGGGATGGTGGTTTAAGGCGGGGTGATAATGAAAAGACTTTGCCATTGCGTTTCATTGCATAATGTGACTGCACATGTGACAAAGGTTCCTTCGCAATGCCTTACACATCCACTAGTTGCCACACGCATACGTCATATTTCTTATCAATTTGAAACAACGGATTACATATGCATTCTTTCAGGTTGCCCATTGACCCAGTGGTGTGATAGAGTTAAACCCATAAAAGAGTCAGATTCTACGGTCACACCATGATATGAACGCATCCCATCAAAAAGGGCTACATGAGCCAACCTTGACGCACGCGATTGGTTTGGCATAAAATCAACCACAATACCTACTTTAAAATAACCACAGGTCCCCGAATGTGTCTCAAAACATCCGAACAATAGGATTCCCTGCGAGTGTCGCCCAGCACTTGGCAGGGAATTGTAACAGAAGCAAAAATACACCCAGATGCATCCAAATTGGCCTCAACGGTAATGGTGCATAGATGTGCTGGCTGTGCGCATTTCTTCCTTAAACGTCAGTGATGGAGGGGTGTGCTCGCTCGGGGGGGGGGGAGCTGTTCTCACCTTGACGGTCTCGTAGTTGAGCAGAGAGTCGATGGCGGCGTTGCCTGCCTCGTTGTCTGCCTTGTTCATCTCTATCCGGAAGCGGGTCCTGGGAACAGAGACGGTGGGGGTTGTTAACAACACACCCCATCCATAGCATCCTCAAACCGAGACCCCAGAGGAGGTCCCTCGATGTGCAATTAAGACAGAGCAACGATGCGGTGGCAGGGGGGGGGGGGGGAAACAATGGGTCGAGAACGCCGTGATGGCCGGGGGAAATCCAACAAGCAGGGACAAAGCCTGTGGTGCGACAGCAGAACAATTGACGGTGAGTCAGCGAGGAGAAAGGACGCTGTTTTACCTCCACTGAGTGACCAGAATGGTGAAGGCCGCGTACATCGATAAGGTGCCCACCGCCACGGCCGCAAAGTGCCCACCACACTTGTAGTACTGTGGAGGGGGGGGGGGGGGAAGAAAGAGAAAGAGAAAGAGAAAGAGAAAGAGAGAGAGAGAGAGAGCACAGCGTCTGAGTGAAAATTTGAATACGGCTCACTAATATCTGCCGACGCACTCTTTTTGGCCATTCTACTATGAAATTGATTGTTACAAATGGAGGGGAAAATACAAAAACTAATCGTGCTAATGCTTTAGCCATTAGGGCAATGGAGTCTGCCCTCATTACAGACGAGCTGACATTAGGGGCCCCGAGTGGGATAATAGCACAGAGCCATAAAGGGGCCATTCTTTGGTGCCCGCCAAGGAACGGGGGGCGGGGGGGGGGGACATTCACCACAGGAAGACATTAGGGACACGGCAAAGACCCTACAAAGCTGTGGGATTCATCACTGGATCTAATGGGCTCCGGGTCCCTACGAAAGAAGGTACTCAGGGATTTGAATTTGCTCAAGAACAAAAACGCAGCCTTGGTTCCATGACTCATTTCCAGGTCATCGGCTGTTGGGGGGGGGGGGGGGGGGGTAGAATAATAATGTTAAGGTGATAAAACGTCATGGCCCGTCACGGGAGATAAACTACAGCGCAATGTCCTCTTATTTCAATGTCCTACGAGAATGACCGCCAGCCACTAATTGCCGCCGTTCGCGTTTCACACTAGACACAGCGACAACACGCGGTCGGCTTCCTCCATAGAACTGAACCCCATCGGGAGACCGTCGCCCTGGACCGCCACGGCCTCCTGACCCATCGACCGCCGTGCGGCCACGCCCTCTCACCAGGATGGCGCTGACCAGGCCCATCTCGAAGATGGTGGGGCCCAGGTTGAACACCAGGGCGCTGAGCACGAAGGAGATGCCCCGTGTGCCGCGGTCGATGGCCTTGGAGAGCGCGCCCGTCTGGCGGCTGAGGTGGAAGCCCAGGTCCAGGTTGTGCAGGTGCAGGAAGACGTTCTTGGCGATGCGGCGGATGGAGCTCTGGGCCACCTTGCCGAACACGGCGTTCC
This sequence comes from Gadus morhua, assembly GCF_902167405.1. Classification (NCBI taxonomy): domain Eukaryota; kingdom Metazoa; phylum Chordata; class Actinopteri; order Gadiformes; family Gadidae; genus Gadus; species Gadus morhua. Next base: position 18,592,274 of record NC_044057.1, read on the forward strand.
GCAGCTCGTTGAAGAGGGAGGAGCAGGCCCGCGAGGCGCCGTCTGCGAGGTGGCGAGAGAAAGAAATTGAGGGGAGATGGTCGGGGGCAAGAGTGGGTTTGGAGAGGACGACGCGTGCTCCTCGAAGAGCCAGAATCCGACGGCGATTCTCACCGGAAGCTCTGACCGGGGCAACAGAGATTCATAAAGGACGCGGTGGTGGGGCAGCGACCACCAGGGTCGGACCTAAGATGGTACATTATCAGGCAGACCAGGAGGTGGATAGGGAGAAACAGATTGAATGCTTGCACAAAAGAAGAAGGCAGGACCGTCTTAGCTGCTGTGCAAACCTTTCTATGCAGCAGCCCAAGCCCCACACCCCCCTTTAGGCTCTCTAATTACAGAGCAGGATGCCGACTGAAGTCTCACTACTGGTGGGAGGCAGGGCAGCGCTCTGCAGACAGGGGGAGGGTGTGCCTGCATGTGTGTGTTTGGTGAGGAGGGGGATGCATGTGTGAGCGGAATACCAGAAGAGGGGGAGGGGGTTTTTAATAAGTGTACCGGGGAAAAGAAATTATTTGTCAGTGAACACGCTCAAATTTCTCAACCGCCTGGGCTGATGCAGCGCTGTCGATAGTGGGGAGGGGTTTGCGGAATACATTTTATTTGTATTTTGCGTTAGTCGTTCGTTTTCTTTGTAGAACATTTTTGTGGAGCGCAAGGTTCCAATTAAAAATAATAGCAAGCTCCTGCATTAGCCCATGCTAAATTAAGCATCCAATAATACAACGCGACCCACTATTCCGTTCTGCGAGATCCTCCCGTAACATCATACACGTGGATCGCATGTATGACTTGCGCGTTGCTCGATTCAACAGACTGTGAACACTCTAGAACCGCCTGCAGAAACCAAAGGCGGGGGCAATAAAGGCTTGGCTCTGCTCGGTCTTCATGGGCTGTAATGTGGCGTTAAACGGGAATACTCGTTTAATGAACGCGTCTCCGTGTGACAAGGTGGAATGAACAGTGAACACGGCGCAACCTTTTCAGCCGAATTTCACTGTCTCGCTGCAGCAAGCATCTCAAATTGGGAACAGGGAATCTAATTTCCATTGTCCACGAGAAAAAGCCTTTCATTCTTGCTCTTATTCTAATGCTCCCCAGTCTGCGGTTGTGTTCCTATGCCCCAATTATTCCACAGACAGCATTAGTGTGCAGCACCTAAGTGGGCTTATTAAAATAAGTGGCTACAGGGGTAAGTGCAGAGTACATCCAATCTGATCTCACACCAGGCCAGAGTGACTTGTGCCGAGTGCTCGGTTGACGTTATTCATTTGATTTTTCCTTTTTCCCCCCACATCACAGCCTCAGCAGGATTCCTCTAATCAGGAAAGGGACTTTCGGATTCGCCTTGCGAACGACCCTTGACCCGCGTTGTTTAACAACGTCCACTTGGACGAGGGAGTGAGAGAAACCGTGATGTGCCAAACAGAAATAATTATAAACCCTCGTTAAAAGCCTCTTGCTGTTGATGACCAATTACACTTTCTGATGCTATTTACAAAACAACTGTGTCCAGGGTTTTTACAAAGGCCAGCAAGACTTCCAGCTATTCTGGACGCTTTCTGTCCCGTCATTCGTGGTAGCACACAGCTGAGGTTAAACACACACACACACACACACACACACTAAAGTTAACGGGAGACGCAAGGGAACCATGTGGATTAACTGGAAGAGAACTCCACCAGACGAGGACGGCCATGATGTAAAAGCTAAAAGTAAAGTAAATAGGACGGGAAAGTGCAGGTTGCGCAGCTCCATCGATATGAATGTGTTGGGAAAGGTCAGCCCGGAGATAATAGGCAGTCCCATAGTCCCCTCTGATGAGCCCGGCACCTGGCAGCAGCTGAAGGAAAAAAAAAGCATAAAAACAAGTCTGGGACTCACAGCCAATCAGCACCGCCGTTGCCATGGTAGCCACAGTGCTTGGCGCGTCACTCAGGTTCAGCATGTGTCCCGACATCTGGTTGAGCTCGTCCACCGCATACTTAAACATGAACGGCACCGTCACATTAGTCATCTGCAGGAGAGGAGAGGGAGGGAAGAAGAGCAGAATTCAGGGGAGAGGAAGAGAGAGAGCCGACAACAAGAGAGGGGGAAACCTTTTCAGAGCCCAGAGCATTTAGGCATACCGTGTGTGTGTGTGTGTGTGTGTGTGTGTGTGTGTGTGTGTGTGTGTGTGTGTGTGTGTGTGTGTGTGTGTGTGTGTGTGTGTGTGTGGAATTTGACAATCTACGTCATGTCCATTATTCATGCAAACAAAACGCAATAAATAAAAAGAAAAGAAGAATCATTTGGCAGTCGGCTGCTAATAACTTCAAGGGACCTCTGGCCGAAGAAAATCAATTAGAATATATATAGACGAATGAACATGCAAAATAAACACACATGCATGTACATCCGCCTGCGTGCGTGCGTGCGTGCACGTGTGTGCCTCAGTTGGCGGCGCTGGCGCTCTGGTGGTGGGTGATGCATGCCACTAATGGAATTGAGATGGTTATTAGGTCTAATTAAAAGCACAGGGACAGCTGTGTGACTCAGGCTGGGTGAACCGCAGCACATTAGGCCAGCGAGCAAACACGGCAGGGATCTGCACTTATATTTGGAGCACATTTGAGGCGAAACCTTTCAATCCCATAACACCATGGGGTGTGTAATATATATGTATATTATATTATATAGATGTATAGGTGTGTTTCCTCTACATCCATCAAGCAGTGGAGTAGTGCCGCCACCAGTTACTAGCTCCACTACAATAAGCTGTGCAATTTAATTTATTATTTTGGGCGCCCCAAATGCTTTTATTATGAACGTCGTTAACATGCATATTTTAGGTGGCCCCTACTGCATTCCTCTCACTTGTTGTGGTCATTGAAGGGATATGTTAGAATTGACAGTCCAACAGGGTTCTGCTACAGACCATTTAAAAATCATGACAATACTGTAGGTGGCATTCACTCATAAATGTCTTCAGACTACTTGTAGGAAGCATAAATATAAAACCTAATAATAATTTTAATTAACCAAGAAAACTCCTTCAAGAGGTCGACTGATAGTGGATCTTTAGAGGCCGATATAGCAACGTGTTTTGAGAGGGAAAAAGCAGATGGCTGATTAATCGGTCGATATCCACCCCCTTCCGCCCCCCCCAACCCCAAAGAAACAGTATAACCCACACGAAAGAAATGGACTGGAGACTGTATATGCGCCAACAGTTATGTCTAAAAATGTTAGCCCTTTCACATAGTGCACTCACATGCTAATTCCTGTTATGTTATGTTAGTTATACCATTGTATGATAGCATTTCTGTTGGAACACACACACACACACACACACACACACACACACACACACACACACACACACACACACACACACACACACACACACACACACACACACACACACACACACACACACACACACAGACACACACACACACACAGACGAAAAGAAAAACCACAGGGGAAACACATGTTCCATCCATCTTCCCAGTTGTGTGATACCTTTTCTTTACACAAGCAAAACACAACAAAAAAAAGAAAAATAAACATCACAAAAGAAAGTGACACAAAATGGCCACTTGTCTATATAGTACGGCTTTGCAGCCCTGGGGGGGGGGGGAAGTGACACAGAGTAGTCCCACCTAATAGCGCTCCATTTACACCACAGACTCCAGGGTTAGCTCTGTATACCCTTCGGAATTATGCCTGGACAATAGAAGAACTCAAGAGTCCCTTGGGGAGCACCACAATATCAGCCACTTTGCTGCCAAGACAACAGCACAAGACACATACACAGCCCGAGCACCGTCACCACGGACCCAAACAAGGCCTCAGTGCCGCTGACGCGTACCCCGCGACGAGGAAGTTGACGTGGTTGTTAGCTCATCCGTTTACATCCAACACCACGCGCGCCGGTGCGGCTCCGTGTCAATTCTGCACCTGGAGACATGACATCTCATGTAGGGATCGAGTCCATTTCTCAGGTGGGGCCTTCGGGGGCCGTAGGGAATTAGCCTCTGTTTAAAATGTGAAACTCAGCCATCACTCAGACCGGCGGGGAGACCAGAGAGCCCCTTCACTCCCCAGGCAAAAGGGGCCGTGTTCCAGACCAACTCAAAACACGGGGATCATTATTATCAGTGGTGTGAAATGAAAATGTCACTGGTAATGTGAAGTGCAGAGGGGTGATGCATTGTAACAGCGTAATTATTCAGCTGGTTTAACAATTGTCTCGACGCAGCTGGTGGTTTTCGTGGATACTGACAAACTGGCAGAAATCTAGGCTAGCTCCAACCAAGCAGGAAACGAGAAGGAGAAGATTGGTTTTTCGTCTGTGTGTGTGTGTTCTTCCCCCCTTTGTACACACTAGAGGGAGCCATGCTGTGTGGCAGCAGGATATACTTATTTGGGAGCCGAGATTCCCTGATTGGTTTTCCAGGGTGTAAATTAGGGACCACCAACAAAGAGAGGAAATGGGGCACGATGCATACTGATTGATGTTTGCAATCAATTATTTTTTTTCTTAAAGAATAGGTCATTAAGAAGTTATACTGTTTTGATTATTGAAGAACAGAGGAAAATGACACTGTATAATTGTGTTGAAAGGCTAATAGATACACAACGCCATGTGTATGGACCTAGTTGTTGCACACACGCACGCACACACTTTGATATCATCACATGGATATGGTAATCTGAATTTTAACATTTGAGAGGATTTTAACACTGCATAATGAAAGGCATTCGGTAAGTTTGCAAAGAAGCCTGTGCAAAAACAGGTGGAAGTTTAAGAGGGAAACACCACGACGATGATAAGGATCCTTATATCCAGAGCAAAATGTTGTCGATTATATAAAAAGGTCAGAGGAAGGTCCTGCATGCATATCAACTAATCAATTAGTATTTTGGCACATCATGAAGGCATTTACGTACTTAATTAATTCAGTCCCTGTAACTATCCCCCAATTTTCAATGATTTATCACCTAGGCATTTTCTCAAAAGCTAGTAGCCGATTTTTAGTATGGTGTTGAGAGAAGCATCTTTCTAGCATTCACACAATGCTCTCAGGATCTGTGACTACCAGGATTTAAATGTTAACTGGCCATTCTTCATTCAACCTTCTCATAATCAACTGCAGGATATTATTATTATAGATGCAGGCCTTGTGTAACAAGACAAGTAAATAAATGGCTAACAATACTAGGCCAAGTTAATTAAATAGGAAGTTATAATCATCATTTGATTATATATTGAAAGGTAGATGTAAAAGATATAATGAGAAAGAATTAGCTTTGCTTGCAGTGTTATAATAGATATCACCAGAAAAGGAAATCAATGGGTGGTTAAAAGCCATTAAAAGTCAAGTATTGCTTTCACTCTTACCTTTGCTCCAGCAAGGAGCCCAAGAGAGAGGACAACTCGGGCCCTGAGGTCTGGTCGGTCTTTTGGCCACACGTAGGACAGCATTGCAGATAGGATCTGGGTAGAGTTGACCTCCTTCAGCTGTTGAGAAGAAACATGAAAAGACGAACCTCCCGTGAGAAAACAACACAAACTTGCGTAACACACAAACCATACTTAATCCAAGAACGTTCAAGTTGGATAGGTCAAAATACCAAAACCAACTAGACTTTCAAACCAATGGGGCTTTGCCAATATCGGCAGCTACGTTTACACTTTGCATTGGCGTGGAGATTGACGGTAGGCCAGGCCGGGCAGGCCTGCTGGACACACACACAAAACATCAAATGTCAGGCAGGCTCCCATGGGGGCCCCCAGGAGCAGCGGCAGCAGCCCAGTCTCCAGGTGGACCCGGGGCCCCAGCCTGACACCGTGAGTCCCAGGGGACCCGGGGACTGTCATCACGGCTGGGGTTGGGAGCCCACCCGTGCCAACGTGGCTGTTTGCTCACGCTCCACCACGCAGCTGCCACTGGGACCGTCCATAGGCCAGGGAACATGTGGTAATTCCTCTAATCCAGACAATATGGTGGCGCTATGGTTTTGACGCTATCGCTGCCGCAGCAACCCCCCCCCCCCCCAACAAGCAAATGAAAGTCAAATTTGTGCCCAACACCTGCCTTTAATAAGAATGAATCTGGCAACAACTGACACAGGTGAAAAGGCTGGGAATTAACTTGAAACATTTGGATGCACTTCTGAAGGTCAGTCGAGCGCAATATCTAATTCAAAACCTGAGTCTAAAAGAGGTTGTCCAATTGGTAGCCACGATGAATAGACTGAGCAGCGCACATTTTAACATTTTCACAACCATATAAGAAGAACTCAAATCCCTAAAGCAAAGAAAGAGTACGAGTAAGAATAGCCTGCCTGACAAAATCTTATATTTCCCTTTGCTATCATCTACAGGAGGATGGAAAGTTGAGTCCAAATAACATCAACTATAGTTAAAGGTTGGGTATGGGATTTGCGAAACGCCAGCAGATTTTGAAAATACACAACTCAAATGGTCCTACCCCCTCTCCTCTAACGCTGACTCCACCCATTCCAAGTACCTGGACGCGCAATCGCGCACGAGCGCGAAAACAGATGCGCGAGAGCGAGCCAGGCTAGCGTAGGTTTTCGTTAAACAACATGGCAACATTAAAAAAACAACATGGGGATGGTGGCGCCTTGTCTGCCATGGAAATTGTCTTCTGCTGCTAGGTCCAAATGTGGATTAACTAGTTCCAGTAGCTACCGCAGGATAACAACAAACAGGAGCTTGCTCTGGGTCACGAGCTCTGGGTCACGAGTACTGCACGAAGGGGTCGCGCGCGGGGGGTGCAGTACGACCGTTTGATTGCCGTACTTACTGTCCAATGCAACTCGCTGGCTCTGGAAATCATTGGCTGGAGTTTTTCGAGCCCTGCCCGTTCCACAGATGATTGACTTGTTTAATTTTCATGTCAGTACTTCTAACTCAGTGGCTGTAAGTGGGTTATGATAAGGATTTCAAGTAATTCTGCAAAAATGGCCAAAAAAGCGAATTCCATACCCAACCTTTAACTGAATCACACAAAATCAAGTGTGAATGATTGATAATGAAGAAAACAATAATGATAATAAAATCAGCAATGGCAGTTCCAATAACCGAACAAACAACAAGCAATAAGCTGAATACATTGCCAACTCACCACATTTTTGGGATCCGCATTTAGACGGCCACCTGCACTTCCATGCCAACATGTTCTCGTGTGGTTGACCTGCAAATGCTGTTGAAAATAGAAGAACGTTATGAAATGCCTTAGCCTATAATACACACTACCAGAAAACGTGTGTGGGAGCTGTTAATACAATATTAATTTGTGTAACCTAATCCACCCATGAGGGCAATACACAATTATGTGTCATATTTAAAATGATTATACACTGTGAAATAACAATAGGCTAGGCTAGCCAGTGCATTTGGCTAGAATACAGATCTGCATTTTCACCTTGACTTGAGTGTTAACTGTAGGTTGAAGTGGTGTTCAGAGAGTTCCTGTTTCAGCATTAAAATATTGCTAACTACAAGTTAGGTCTGTTGTTTCCCTTCTTTTTATTCAATATGTTATGTAATGGTGCTAGTGGAGGTACTTGACGCATTGTGGTGGAGCCCACAGTCTACTCATGCATTATGTGCATGAATCCAACAGAGGCAGGCTGAGAACAACAACAACAAAGAAACAGGCTAGATTGCTCGCCCCTCACTTTATTTGTATCCATTATGAAAATAAAACAGGAGAGATGGGTGAGGGTGGCAGGTTTCTACATTGTATATTCACAGCTCTTTGGATGACCTCATGCTCTTCATGAGGTCACATTTAAAAAAGACCAGCCAGCGAGTTTACTTTTAACATCTCCTGAAGAACAACAGTAGCCTTCATCACTGTATTATTATTTTAAAAGGAGAGGTTTGAACTTGTTATATAAACATGTTGACAAGCCTCCATGAATACCCATAGCATGCCATACTCACTTTGGCTGCTTCCAATATCTGCCGACTGTTTTCGCTCCTGCCGACATGCCATGATGCTGTTCTGAGATTTGAAGGTGAATTTAACTGAAAAGATTAAGGAAAAAAACGATTAGCACACAGTAATTTTAATTGTTAGTGTTTTGGAAGTATTGTAATATATTCTCCGGAGGTAGGCGATACAAAAATGTGTACGTCCAAATAAAATAAAAGTTGTAAATATGATCACGCTGTGCTCCGAATATGCATCAGTAGTGTGGTTATCATTGGTATACAACGGCTACATTTGTTAGGGCAGACTGGATATATAATTACTGAATTGTAAGATAATGACTTCTGTAGATCCACAAAGCACATACCTTGGTTAAGAGAGGAGGTCAGTAATAACACAAAATCTCTCTCTGAAAATGAATAAAGACAGGGACACATTCCAGCTGTGATGGTCTAGTTTATTCATCTTGTCAATAGAGAAAGAGGGCTACCTAAACTAGAACACGGCGCCTACTGCCTACATAGATGGTGGCTACAGTACAACTTTAAATTAAGGCAGATAAGAAAAGGCCAGGAGGGACATCGGAGGATCGTGGTTCTTTAAAGGGATTTGTGAAGACTAGGGCATTTCATATGCATGTTTATTCTGTTTGTATAGGAGAGCTTTTGGGAACCTTGCTATATTTAGCTACTTATTAACTAACATCTTTGTACGTTTTACTGTAAGTGGAATGTCTGTTGCGGCTGCAGCATGGCTGATTGCCGAATCCAAATGGTTCACTTTGTGTGAAAATAAAGTGAATCCTGAATCTTGAGTTCTACTTCACGTTCAAGACACCAGAAAGGTGTAATAAAAAAAAAACAGACGCATCATGATGAGTCAAAACTAAATGCGATGGCACTGATGACGTGCAGGGGGTGGGGCGACCCTTGTTAACCCAATGATAATAAGGAGACAGTGGCCTTATCTAATGTGACCATAGGACATGCGATAACGTTTTGAGAATGTGTTGAGGCCCTTTAACCCAAGACTAAAACATTAGCAATGGTGTAATAGGTGGATCCATACATCTACAACAAAGTTGGCCATAACACCCAACCAATGGCATCTTCCAAATAAAGATCCTTCCCTTCCTATATTAACAAAGTTGACTTTAGGAGTTCACTATAACAGATATTGGCTACAGGGCGGCCTAACAAGTGTTTTATGTAGTCAACGTTATCCAAGGTTACATGACAGCCACTGATCTTGGAACATGAATACCACATATCCCATGACGTACTAGCTAATATACCTGAAAGAAATGTAATTTAGTTAGGAGGACGAATGTATTGTGGTGTTAGACAGATTTAAGTTAGATATGTGTCCTTGCGGTGACTGTCTCTAAAAGTAGTGTCCTTTTCCCAAAGCCACAGGCGTCACCTTACCAGATATCTTCTCTGATGTTTAGGATCCAATCTGCTGGGTTTCTCACTTTTGTTCCACGCGTGATACGAACTCGTTTGGCGAAACAGAACAGCTAATCTCCGTCTTTGGTAATAAAATCCACATTTCAGCGAGACCAACATCGGCGCCATGTTGCCTGGTTATGACGCAATAGACTCGTCACCAAATCACCTCCGTCACTTCCGCTTTCAAGTTATGTTTTTTTTCACTGCCCATGTCAGCGCTAGCACCGGAGCTACTGGATATATCGCTGTCATCAAGCCTTTACTGTTATGGTATCGAGCCATCTCGATTGAACCATATTTCGAGTTGTGAATGAGGAGGCTGTTATTAATTACAGGACGCATTTGTACCGTCTGCACAGCCTGACAAGACGCCCAAGCAACCGAGTGGAATCAAGCTAAGTAAGGACACGTTGTGTGTGGCTGTCTCCATGAGGCAGCAGGTCAGTGGGTCTTACGGCAGTGAAATAAAATTAGCCTCAGACCCACACGTTGTTCCCAAATCTTGGGGAAAAGGGCTTTATCTTTCCCCTCTCCCTACCCCCCACACATCGTTTTCAGGATGCCATGCCACAATCAGCAGATGAACAATGTCAACAGTGGCCAAGAGCACCCCATGAAGCAAGTGCGGTTTGCGAACAATAGTGACAGCAGTGTTCCTGACTTGGTGTCCAACTCTGGATCAGAGAATGTCAGTATACAGGCAGAGAGTCAGGAGTCCTTAGGACCCCAGCTTAAACTGCTTCCCTTGAACGACCAAATCCGCGAACTACAAACTATAATTAGAGACAAGTGAGTCCAATTCGTTTGTTCTGTGTAACATATTATTATCATATAATTATCATGTGTAAAGACCACTTTGTGGTGTTCATTGAAATCGCAGACTTTTCCATAATGAATCTCAAGATGATAACTCAAACATGACCAAGACTTTATGGACCATTTCAGATCAACCAGCAGAGGGGACTTTGTGTTTTGTGCTGATCGACTGGTAAGTGGTCGAGTTGTCGTTGTGTTGTTTCAGTTATTTTAAGCCACGCTTTAATTTAACATCTCTTCCCTGACAGATCAGACTAGTGGTTGAGGAGGGACTTAATCAGCTTCCCTACTCAGAGTGTACTGTCACTACTCCAACAGGTGAGTGTTTTTCCCGGCCTTGAGTGTTGCACGTCGAAGTATTGTTACGATCCTGTGCAACAGCAACCTTACAGAGTAACATGTTTGCACTATGGTCTATGTACTCAAGGCTAGTGTATTCCCTGCCACGTAACATGTGACCATCCATGACCAAAGCTATATACAGACTGTATTTATGCTCTCTAAATGTACAACCTTATCTTCTAATGCCAGGCTTAGATTGAAAAACAAATCTCAATCAAAAGCCATGTATGAAAATGGCTTTTGATATGAAAATCTGAAAAAGTTATGCTGTATATTTTCCGCTGTCTCTCGACAGTAGGTTTTAAGAACTCAACATTGTTTAATAACCCAAAGATGATAGACAAACTCTGGAATATGCTCTTTATTTGCCATAGTCCATAACACTAGCTGGGCATTAAGGTGCTGATTTGTAAAGAGAGAGAGCAAAAAAAAAGGGGAAGGTAGCAAGATTTTGAAACTAAACAACCCTTCCCTTCGCTCTTTCCTCCCCCCCGCTTCATATTTGTGTCTATTGAGAAGTGTTGCATTTAGCACCATCTGTGATTGACTGGCAAGATGGAATCCCTGAATCAATCATGGAAGAGATGCCCTGATTGGTCAGAATGAGTCACGCCCTGCTTACACTTAAATTAAATAGTAAATAATAAATCATACATCGGTACCTTTTTAAGATTATTATCCACAGTAGAACAAACAATTCCAAGATGGAAATAATTGTGAGCATGTTGGTCAAATCAAGTAATGATGTTTCAAATGATGCAATGTTCAATCAATTAAATGATTGATTTCAAGTCTTTTGGATTTCAGGTTTTCAACATATGTTTTAATTTGTAGGGCATAACAGGGGAAACAAATCAGC
>NC_044057.1:18603835-18620631 GCF_902167405.1 Gadus morhua
AGGGGAAACAAATCAGCAGATAAGGGTATAAACTTGACCAACACACTGATCCGTATTACTCATGGGACATTGCAAAAGTAAAGAAATTCTGGAGAAAAAGAAATTCAGAAAAACAGTGCCTAAAGCCCAATAAGACTATCAATTCAGCATTAGCAGACTGTAGGTGTCACGTATTGCATTGGTAATGAGTCAGTCTGACTCATCATTAATGTACCATTTCAACACAAACAGCTTGCTAATGGCCATACACTGTTGTAGGGGAATGAAGCTAGCTGTTGGATGAAGACATTTTGAGAGCAGGCCGGGAGGCACTCCCTTATATAATTCAGAGTGAGGTTGTTCCAAATGTTCTAAATAAGGTATTCAAAGTCATTTCTCCCCCCCCCCCCCCCCCCCACCCCTTTAAACTGTTAAGGGCCACTAACACAATTTCTTCCCCCTTAAGCACCTATACCCGTCCCGAATATTCTCTATCTCTTCTTTATTTTCCTCCCCAAGGGTACAAGTATGATGGTGTCAAGTTTGAAAGAGGGAACTGCGGAGTCAGCATTATGAGAAGTGGTAAGTCAGGGGATAAGAGTCTTGAATATCTCATACCTGCTAAATTAGTCTCCTATTTAAATTCCATTGCTAGGTCAGCCATGTGGGTACTTTGCACACCCAAGACATTTTCTTTAACAGCCCTATTCTAACCACTTTGGGATTTTGTTTGTGCGGTTGTACTGTATTGTACTGATAAGTCAATTTAATAGTGTCACCAACAAACTATCTGAGGAGAATATCTCAAGTGAAATCTCTGCATGTGTTTTTTTTCCCCTTTTTGTCCTCTCTTCGTTGTATGATATTGTAATATGATATTGAATCATCTATTTTGACGGTATGGGGAGGAAGAGAGTAAGATGAGATAACATAAGATGTACTTTTATTAATCCCAGCAGGGAAACATCTGGGATCCATCTAGACGTAATTTAGCCATCATGTCCCAGGACAGGATGATGGAAGTGCAGAGATTTACGCGATACAGTATCGTATCATCACGTACGAGAGCACAGGCCCCGACGTGTTCGTCTAGTTCACCCACAGCGTTTCGCTTTTTTCTCCTTGCAGGCGAGGCCATGGAGCAGGGCCTACGAGACTGCTGCCGGTCCATTCGCATCGGGAAGATTCTGATCCAAAGCGACGAGGAGACGCAGAAAGCCAAGGTGTACTATGCCAAGTTTCCCCCGGATATCTACAGGAGAAAGGTCCTGCTCATGTATCCCATCCTCAGTAAGTGGTGGGAGGTGCAGGCTGTGCACACAGCCGGTGGCCTTTAGCTTGTGTGGATGATGATTCAAAAGTGGTTGACTACCCATTTTGGCAGAACTTTAAATAACCCCATATAATGTCATGGAATGGTTGCACATTTGTTTCTTTGTTGGAAGGGGAAAAAAAAACCTGTGGTCAAATTGTTTCTAAAATGTGTTGACCATCTCTGCATGTTGTTCATTTCTCCATCATACATTGGCGTTCCCTCCGTTAATAATTACAGCTCTCAGGGGGAAAATTAGACACTGCCTCTGAGATGGCCGGCGAGCTGCTGAATAGCGTAATGAATGTCTCCAGGAATAGATTCCTAATAAGCATGGCCTCTCCCTTTCACAACGAAGCAGCGTTTTCTCCACCACTCCCTAATTGAAGACTCGTGTGGATCTAAGAAGAATGTTTCATTTAACCTATCAGAGCAGGACCCGGGCTGCAAGACGATAACAATAACAGATCACGGGGGCAATCAGTGGGCCCTCCTGGCAGGGGGTTGTGTTGTTCCAGCCATCGCTCAAAGACTTCTCTCCCCCCCAGGCACGGGGAACACCGTGATAGAAGCAGTGAGGGTGTTGATAGAGCACGGCGTTCAGCCCAGACACATCATCCTCCTCAGCCTCTTCTCCACCCCTCATGGTATGACTGCTGATCCCCCACACTGGCTACCCCTGTTCACCGTTCAGGCTCTAGGCCCTACCACTATCTACGTGTATGTTATGTTCACACCACTAGTGTACACATGACTGACTGAGTAATCTGATCAGGAAATATTGGTGAACTCAATGGTTTTATTTTTTATAGTTGAAAAGTTGGTTTCATTGTATTCAGTCTTTTTTCGAAAATGTCTAAACCGTCTCAAGAACTTACAAAACATACTCTAAAACTATGCTCTGTACCCCAAGGTGCTAAATCCATTATCCAGGAGTTCCCAGACATAACGATCCTGACAACTGAAGTGCATCCCGTGGCGCCTACACATTTTGGACAACGGTACTTCGGTACCGACTGACCGCTGAACTCAGGGACAACCAGAGGAATGCTTTGACGTGGCAGCGGTTGGAGGGGTTGGTTTTATGCATCTTGTTTTTTGCTTTGTCTGCTTTAAACACTTTTTTTCCCTTCCCACTGGGCCACCTCATTAAAAGATTGAATCTGTACATTCACAACCGCCAACTACTCACTGACCATTTCCAATTGGTTGCCCAGCAACACATGGCAACAGTGGGGTGTGCGGTGTCACAGCCAACTACAAGGTTGAGCAGACAGTTGCATTATGCAGATTTTCAGTGTTGTAGTTTGTTGACACCCAATCAGGTACACTACTAGGTGCCTGACTACGTAAAGTTTTCTTTACTTTAAGACTCGGCCTAAAGTTTCTTTGGCGGTGTGAATGTATGGTTATGCTTTCCTCCTCGCTATGCCAAATATGCTTACTGGATCTCCAAAGGACTCTCCAAATATTGTGCTCTAATTTAGCTTTTCGTTTGTCGTGCGTGTGAAATCTTGGTTATAAAGACTACAACACTGACTAGAGCACTTGAGTAGACTTGTAGACTGAATTTATTGAAACAGGTTACATCCAGATAAATCAAACCATTGATTGATATGTTGTCAACTGAACAGCAAGTCAAGCAGTATCAGTATCAGTATTAGATGTTCCGGGGGTGTTATCAAAAGGGAGGGCCCCACGATCATTACTTGAGTAAAAAACTGCTAAAAGGGATAATATGAACGGCTAGCAATATTATACTGCTATCTGCAAACACCTTAATACTAGATTACAAGAAACTGGTGTGATGTTTACCTGTGAAAATTAAATCTCCTAATATTTCATAATCAACATGGTTGCAGTATTTCATGAGTCAATTTCTTTATGGGGGGGAAAAAGCACAATTCCTCTAACGATACCATATTATATCAATAAATAGATAACATAAAAACATCCATGTAATACCTCTACACAGGTTCTCAAACACCACAGCTAAAAATAAAAACACGTGATAAGATCACATGATCTTCATGCAGTTTGATCACATGGTTTGGCTTGCCGAAAACAGAAACAAAGGGCACTCTGGAAGTAAATCACCATGTAGTAGATTTAGTGTACAGTGAGCCGGGAACAAATCATTGAGATGGAAACGATTCAAGCAATTCAACAAAAAAGACCTCTACCCACCAGTGGACATGGATATCAACCGTCATCTTAAAAATTATAAACGAGACGAAAAAAACTAAACAAGTTGTAAGGTTGAAAGACGGTGACAAACTGAATGTTACCAGTGTGACCCTCATACATATTAGTTTGTGTTTCAAAGCTGCAGAAAAGCAATGTTAATGAGTAGAGGTTCCCTTCCAGATATTTATGTACCGCCTTCACTTTATAAAAGCTATGCTGCCCGCTCCGGGGACTCACCCAAATATACAGTGTTTCATTGGACCTTTACTAGAATTTTCCTAGAATTTCCAGGTTTTGCTCAATGTGATCCACAGATGTGTCAGACTACTTTTGTCTCCAATCTGACTGATCCAACCTCTCAGAGCAATGTGATAGAGGTCTTATACAATAATCTAAAGAGTGCATCATTTGGGAATCGTTTATACATTACATTATTTGAGGCACAGATAAAGCTCAGCTCTAGTAAGGTATGATATGCCTTGGTTTTTCCTTTAAAAATAATCCCACTTGTAATTGTTGCGAGACCAACTGGATAACATTAAATCTCTTGAGTCTTCACACATCAATACTGCATGTTAAAATAAATAAATAGCCTGCACCAGCTAGGTGCAACATTATGCATGTAAACCAATATCCCAACATTGGTAAACAAAGACAAGCCTTATTAGAAAAGAACACAGTGCTGTACTTCCCCAGAACCTTTTCCAGTTAACAATCGATGAAGGTCCTAAAACAAGCGGACAACGGGTGAGAAGGGAAAGTTAATAATGCATGTGCCTAAAGAACACCAGGAGATTTCTTCCATCTGTCCTTCCAGTAGAATAAAGGTGTTACTGTAGTGGTTGCATCTATGCATGAAGAGTAATGCCGTGGTTGACCACATGGTCCCCTCTCTCCATGATTCAATTAGAATACCTGGGTAAACACTTCTTTATGATGAGGAACTGCGGGAGTCATCCACACTTTTGGCTCCTTTTGAGAAGGAAATGTCCAGCTGGTCTGTCGAAGGTCCACAGGATTGGGAATGCATTTGCCTTTATGAAACAAGACTAACTGGATGGTATCCTATGTCCTCTTCTGTATCTAGTGCTGTAACACTTGAGGGCAGACTTCTCTAGTGCTCCATTTCAATGGTAACCGAGGGGTCACCGTCTGGAAACAAACATAAAAATGTTAGAGATACGCCATCCTGAGAAACATTAATGGACCGGGGGTCCTATTGAACGCCAAACAAAGTTTACACCTAAAAAAGGGACCTTCTGAGAATAAGGGTCCACCAGTGTTGTAAACCAGATTAAATCTGCTTTTTTGAGAGTGCTTTAAAGTACTCAAAGCTAGCCTGGGTTGGTTGTTTTTTTACATTTACTGCTGGTCAGCCGATGTATTGGATCGGACCACCAGATGGTAGTAGGGAACCAAAGATAGAACCAAACAGTTAAACATTTTGAGGAAGGATTCTAGAGGAGAAGAGACAAAAAAATGCTCACCAATGCTGCCCTCATCTGACCCCTCATCAGACTCCTCCCACATCTCATCATTAGCCAGTAATGGGTTATGGGATTCATTTAGACTCTTCAGAGGGAAGTAGTGGCCATTTCCTTGGCTGTTAAAAATACAAAAAACAACAACAGGTGTACGGTTTTGTGAAAAATCCCCATTTGTCCCCAGCCTCTTTGTTCTAGTTCAAAAACGGCAGGCGCAGATTCCTTCCAGAAGTAGAAACAACTCAATGTGAAGCCATCATGTAATACATCTTGTTGACAGAACAATTACCCTGTGAAAATGGGAAGAAGCCACAGTCTCCTGTTCTCTCCGAACACCTGCTCCAAGTTTCGATGCATGCCCACGTTGAAACCGTTCCTGTCTGGCCCACCAACAAACACCGGAGCCGAGAAAGCCTCTGGTAGAGCACAAGGGACACTAGTGTGAGGAATACTTCACCTTGTTTTCCTCCTCCATAACTATCAGAGCATGCGAGATGTGTTACGTGGGGGACATTTGAGGAAAGGGAAACTTAAATATGTAAAAAGACATACCCAGGGTGGATCTGTTCTTGGACACTAGCCAGCAGTGGTAACTGAAGAGGAACATTAGACTGACAAAGAACATGAGCGCTACAAACATGAGGAAGAGCACATGGAACTTTGCAGGCCCATTATTAAGATCCCCCTGTGGATAAGAGTGAGAGAAATGCATTAACATTCAGTTCAACCCTGCTGCATCATTGATTGGCAAGGCTTCTAATCCCTTCAAAAGTAGAAAATAGAAGACACTCACCCCCCAGAACTTCAGGAAATACTGAAAGACTGTAGCGGCTATGAACACACAGTACACCATGGAGTAGGAGAGGAAGAGTAGGAAGAACTTGTAGTTGGAAAAACCCACACAGTTGTTGACCCTTTAAGGAAAGAAGATGCTATCATAAAACCTTTTTTTTTATTTTTATCAAAAAGATTTAGAAAAATGTGATTAAAAGTTAAAGCAAATGATTGTTGCCACTCACCAAGGACAGTGGTGGTCCATTTTTAAAACGCATCTGAAAAAATAGAATGAAAATATTTGTATGCATCATAGTCACTAAAGTGACTAAATATATATGTATTTATATGTTAAAAAAATCCCTATGATTATCCACCAAGTGATTGTTTTTCATCTGACTTTCAACATCACTGCCTTCATTAAACCTTATTGGCCTTTTCTTTCCAGCACCGCGATAACTAACCTTCTAATTATAGCAACAGTCCCTAGCCAGTAAATATCAGCTTGCCCGAGGCAATATCTCGAGACAAATGAATTGGAGGGGGAAAAGCAGACTTACGTTTCACAAACAGAGCAGTGGTGGCAGCGGTCAGGCTTCAGCACCTGGCATCGGTCACAGAACCTGATAGCTAGAGACAAGAAGATGGCCAGTTGAAAGAGGGGACATTTGAGCTGAGCTTACCCTTCACACACTTCCTGCAGCCCTATAACTTTGTAGAAGCCATCAGTACTAATGAAAGAACAACATTGGCTGATTACCCTCAAGAGGGGACAGCAAGCAACCAAACATGCACACACGCACACACACAAACACTTAATTGCCTTGCTTCTGAGTTTTCAACATAGTGTGGCTGTGTTCATGCAGTGGTATGACCAGGTGTACAAGAAGTGGCTTGTAGTTGTAGATCTAAAGTTCCATACCATGACACCCAATAATAGATCTGCATTTCACATGGAGGTCCCCTGCCTTTTCATAGTAAACTACTACTCAGACAAATTAAAGACTCACATACTGCACAATACATTTATTGTACCATCGTTGAATCTTTATAATTATGTTGCATGACTTAATCTTTAAGAAAACCAGTAATTTACCTCCAGATTGTGCCCGGCTGAAAATAGGTAATTTCTTTGCGATCTCAGCCAGTATTTGTTTCTGAGCATCTGGCCGCTCTTCCAATTCATATCTTTCTTTGTCAGAGTAAGACAGTTGGAACTGGGGGAACAACCATAAACACATGGTAAACCAACCTCAATTAGTCCCTTATGAATGACATACAATATGGCTTGCAAGTAAGGCTATCAACACTATTGGAGAATACAATTATCCGAGGGAGAACATCAGAGCTACCTTTTTGCATGGTGATGCAGGTGGAGTAAAGATTGACTTCCAGTATGTCCAGGAAAACATAACAAAACAAACATGGAACACCAGAAGGTAGGCCACTGCAAGCACAACACAACGCAATATAATTTAGGTTGAACATAACTGTTGTGCTTTTAAATAAAATGGCATTGTGGGGGACTATGTTCACCAATGCAGAACTCACCCTTTTCAAACGTGTTGGTGATTGTAACTGTAAAAGATAATAGATTCAGGCATACAATAAGTAATGCAACGAGAGAAAAACTTGAGACAGTGCACCACTGATGAGGGGGCTAACCTAGGTCGACTGCATCAACAATAGACCCTTTGTCTTGTATAAAAGGCAATATCAAATAATGACATATCATTCTAAAATATTTATTTATTTATTTTAAAGCCGATTAAGGGGAGTTATTTCCCAGAAAGAACACCGCATACAATACTTCCGCTTTGGGAGCTGCTAGCTTCTGCGGATCTTCGGCGTTATTTAGTCAACACAGGTATTCAGCATTAACACATACAATGAAAACGGCATACTTACACAAGCATAGTTCAAACACGTATGCATAATACGACCACAGCACCACGGAGGTTATTATAAGTACTGGTATCCAGGAGAAAACCCTTTGACAGAATCTCAAACCTCTGGAGAGAGCCATAGTCCATCTAAACCTCTAGCGTCATCTGCACTCGACTACCATTCCTGGGAAATACAATCTATCGCATAAGGCTGTCTGGGAGCGATTAACAGGATTTCCAGGTAGAACTGCACAAATAAGAGATACAGATGGTGGGAAATACTGAACTTAAGTACAGTTATCAGGTATCTGTTCTTTACTTCGGTATTTATTTTTCTGGCAACGTTTAACTTTACTCCCTACATTTGAGCACACATTTTTATTTTTGCATCATTGTGCACCTTTCCAACATGAAACGACAATAACGCCTAGAAAGGACGATCTCTCGTTGTATCCATCAGTGCATATCATGCGTAACAGACATAACAAGAACGCAACGATGTGCGTTCTTGTAGAGAAACTGCAGGTAGAAATGTCGCAGGGCTTCTTTTTGCTTTTATTATGTCAGTACATTTCAGAGCTTGTAGTTTTCCACTTTTATTTAAGTAAATAAGTTGGAACAGTATTTCTTCTTTACCAGTCTGTATCAGTACTTCTAGTTTGAATAAATAATATATTTATTTTCGCCACCACATAGCCTATATATATTTTGGAAAATTAGTTTCACCGTTGTCCATTTCACTAATATGCTATTTAGCAGGTACAGATCATGCTCTGTAGCCATAGACATTTCCTTTAAGCACCAAGAGGAGGCACTGTTACACCACTCCTTCAAAGCATACAGGCCTCCCTGAAACCACCGCCACCTGATGACAGACATACAAAAATACACCTTAAACTTTCAGGAAGAACACCTGTGCATCTGCTTGCATCAAGGGGATCAAGTTCAGATGATAGTCATACATATGGTTTTCACTGGAATTCATGCTGTGGTCGTAAAACCGTGCTTTAATGGTTTAACCTAAAGCCATTCTCAATGTTAGGGGGGCCTTTCCCCTCAGCAAAGTTTAATGTCTACATCATGGAAGGAGTAGACCTCCATGACCATGGCTCAGCTTTGTGGAGCTTCTCAGATGGTCATCATTGAAACATTTATGAGACATAGCGAGAGCGTTCCACGGGAAAAAAAACATGGGGATGGGCCCTATTCCTGAAAGACCCACATTGTTGATGTCACCAGGAATGGAAGAGATGATAAGCATCCCCTTCTTTGTTTATCCATGTGCAAGTCCCCGCATTAACGTAGCCTACAAATTCCTCTTTCCTCCATAGAGATGCTTCCTTCTTTTTTTTTTTCTCCCCCCTGTTCTCCTTTTCCACCTACAATTTATGGCGTTCCGTCATCCTCTGACGTTGCCGCGCTCGGCCCACACTGCGCAGCGACGGGCGCACTAACCTCCCCATTACTGAACGCTGTGAAACTTTTCATCACGGCGCCTGGGGACCCCTGAGTTACTGGACCGTTTTACCGAGACCCCAGTCAGCCGCCAGGACTGTTGATCACAGGTTTGATGTGGAGGCCGGAGGCCGAGGGGCCCGACATGGAACCACCTGCTCCCCCCCCCCCCCCCCCCCCCCCCCACACAAACCCTTCCCCTTTTACGTAATACTAAAAACTCCCACCCCGCTCTGGCCTTATGGGACAGGGGTGTGAGGTAGGTAGCGCCCACCACCGCTGACCTTTCATCATTCTTACGACGCACGGCAGCGATTTGTTGCTCCGCTGTTGTTCTTCAACTCCCCTCACTCCCACCCTTCCTCTCTCTCTCTCTCTCTCTCTCTCTCTCTCTCTCTCTCTCTCTCTCTCTCTCTCTCTCTCTCTCTCTCTCTCTCTCTCCATCAACCTCTCTCTACCTCTCTCTCGGTTCCTTCCTCTCTGTCTCTGTCCCACGGTCCCTCTTTCTTCCTTCCTTCCCTTCCCCTCTCTGTCTCTCTGTCTCTCTCTCAGTCTGTCCATCTCTCTCTCTCTCTCTCTCTCTCTCTCTCTCTCTCTCTCTCTCTCTCTCTCTCTCTCTCTCTCTCTCTCTCTCTCTCTCTCTCTCTCTCTCTCTCCATCAACCTCTCTCTCTCTCTCTCTCTACCTCTCTCTCTCTCTCTCTCTCTCTCTGTTCCTTCCTCTCTGTCTCTGTCCCACGGTCCATCTCTTCCTTCCTTCCCTTCCCTCTCTCTCTCTCTCTCTCTCTCTCTCTCTCTCTCTCTCTCTCTCTCTCTCTCTCTCTCTCTCTACCTCTCTCTCTCTCTAACCTCTCTCTCTCTCTAACCAGGCTATGGTGACTGCAGTGGGGTGTTGACAGCTCCTCTCTCACTCCACCGCTCACTGGAGGCAGGGAGCGGCCACCCGTCCATCAACGCGGCAGCGAGAAACCCTTCCACTACAAAGCCACCGTGACCAGCCAAATAGTAACAGCCTTTCAATCAAAACATTTACACTGCGAAAAAATAAAACTGTTCAACAGAAACACCTCACATCAGCAGGTCGAGGCAGACCTCTCTCACGAGTGCGTGCGTGTATGTGAGTGTTTGTGTGCGTGTGTGTGTGCATGCATGTGTGTGCGTGTGTGTGTGTGTGTGTGTGTGGGTGGGTTTGCGCATGTGTGCATGTGCGTGTTCATGTTTGTTTGTTTGTGTGATGCATCGTGTGGATAGCAGTGCAGGGTCTTCAGCAATGCCCATGTGGGGAGAATGTACCACGAAAAATGCAAAAAGACAAGATGAATAATTTGAACGCATACACCCTTGGTAACGGTGTATGAGGCACAATATAGACCAACGCAACAATTCCTCTAGTCTGCCTTTTGGATGACTGCCTCATGTAATGCACAGAAGAGATGCTGGCTCTTTGAGTTTCCTCGGACTACAGAAACGGTGTTGTGTCTCATTTAGATGATATGCTGATAACATTCCCGATAAAACGCATCTGAAAAAATAGAATGAAAATATTTCCCATTCCTTAGGCTTTGTATTCTACTATTGTGATATGGAGTGCATAGTTTGATAAGATACCCAGTTCATTCCTGTCATGCTTTAGCATCTGTACATAACGCTATGTATTATGCAATGAATTATGTAATGCAATACAATGCAATGGTTGCACCTGTTTGATGTGACAATGAGGCGCATATAGAAAATATGTCATATGCATATTTTTGTCACTGCATGTCAAATACTTATAGATGTAATGTAAAGGGTAAACATGCAGACTTTAATATTAAATTTAATTTATAGAGAAGTACAAGAACAAGGCTATGTCTTTATAAAGCCTGGTAGAAACGACATATTACCTTTGATAAAATACAGAAAAAGTGTTGACGTATTAACATATTATTTTGGAAAAGAAAATTCATAACTAGAGTGCGCGATTGAATGCTCCTTCAATGAAAACATTGATAACAATGCAAACTTCACTTTCCTAATGCTCAAGAAAGACACCTTTCATGGATATGCATGAACCACTTCTGCATTCCGACTCTATATGTTCTATATCCAAACATTCTCCACTGATGGCAATTGCGTTGGACCAAGCTCTGGCCGCGTGTCAAACTTCCTCCGTCCAACAGAAGGCCGGAGAATTCTTGAAAGCCGGTGAGTCGGTGATGTGGGAGAGAGAGAGAGAGAGAGAAAGAGAGAGAGAGAGAGAGAGAGAGAGAGAGAGAGAGAGAGAGAGAGAGAGAGAGAGAGAGAGAGAGAGAGAGAGAGAGAGAGAGAGAGAGAGAGAGAGAGAGAGAGAGAGAGAGAGAGAGAGAGAGAGAGAAAGGCCCTCATAACATCAGGACTACGTTTCTACCCCTGCTCACATTCGCACTTAACAGCAGAACAAACAATGACAGGGCGGGGAGGAATTGCAGACACCTCACCCAGCATGTGTGAAAATAAATCTGCAGCAGGGTGGAGCCCTGTGTGTCTTCAATAATCATGGAAATGTCAATGGCGACGCCACAAGGAGGGCAATACACAGCATAATGAAAGCATTTCATTTGGCCGTGTGTGCGTGTCACGGGTGACGTGTGCCTACTGGTATTTTGGATCATTGCTACCTTGAGAAACTGCACTGAATTGTAATTAGTTGCAATTACAAACACAGACATCATGTCCCATGTTGGATTTGTTTCCCTTTTTTCAAACGGGATGTCAGTTCTAGCAAGTTGCTGTAAAAGTCGTGTATGTTGATTAGCAGGTCGGACAGAAAGGAAGCATACCATTCATGTGACCTCAGTATGGAATTAAACATGGATTGGAATGTCTTTTATGATTAATTGTAAATTCCAGTAAATAATTGTTAATGCCAGTTCTGGCTAGTTCTGTGAAATATGTAGTCCTACATTTAGTGCTCTTTGACCTAATCCAGATGTAGGTAAATGTCATTGCATTTGTTAAATCGGTGTACTGGTCCAAAGTCACATTTTTACAAAACAATAATTTGGTAGTTGTAGAGATGAAGAGTTGGTGTATTTTCAAAATGAAAAGTGAAAATACGCAAACAAATTATGTTTGTGGTTGGTTGAATATTTATTGGTTAGGATCATTATGTATTGTCCACCGAGTGTCAAGGAATATTTCACTGTTATATTGTCTTTTTGGGGGGAGATGTACCAGTTTTTTGGACACATGCAGCAGCTGGAAAGTCATCATCACTTCAGTTGCAGATGCTGTTTGCTCCTCATTGTGTCCAGCCTTCAGTTTCTCCTGTGGGTGCAATCTGTGTTAGTGTGGTCTTTCCATGCAAACACACAATCACAAAAAAAGAGACACACAAAAGACAAGGACAATCACGCACGAACGCACACACCACACATACACACACACACACACACACACACACACACACACACACACACACACACACACACACACACACACACACACACACACACACACACACACACACACATAAACCACATAGAGGCATTTGATCACATGCATATCCCGACCCCCTCAAACTCTGAAACACACACAGACATACACAGAGAGATGACCCCAACCTCTGGATGATCAGCTGCACAGGTTGGAGCCAGATTGCTAATGGAAAAACAAATACATTTTCCTTCACCTCCTCACTTATCTCCTCGGCTGTCTGAGCTTCAAGCACAGCAAGGTGGCTAATCACAGAATGGGCAGCACAAAGACAACTGGCAAACAAAATGTAAACACATGTCTTTGTACAGTTCAGCTGTACTGCACTCTAAAAAAGAGAAAGGCAGCGTTGGAGCGTATTACTCACTGATGGGGCAGCGGGGAATAGAGCGAGACAGAGCGCTGAAGGCCTCATTTGGTTCTGATGATCCCGTGCATGCTGACGTTACCAACGCAGGCTTGGGTGACGGGCCGCTCTGGACCTCACCTGGGATTCAATCAGTCTTCTTCTACAGCCAATGTCTGCAAGCCCTAGACAAGTGCACCACACACACACACACACACAGACACACACACGCACACAGATTCGTTCAATGACCTGGACATAACCGTCTGTGGAATAAATGATGCTGAAATATCTTAGCATAAATAACCTTTGTAGACGTATTGGATACTGCAACTAATGGCCTGGTTGCCTTTCAAAGCTGTTAAATGCGAAAGGCAGGTGGCAGTCTGCCCCACATAGCAGTATAATGCGTTTTTCGGAAAAGTAGCTGTCTTCTGATGGCATGGTACCTGGGTAATGACACTGTGATGAACCCAACTGGGCAGGTCCATGTCCTCTACCACCGCAACCACAAGCAAAAAGCTGTGCCAGATAAGCCAAGTGCCAGATATGCAAAGTGCCAGACATGCCACGCACCAGCCCACGGCCATCACCATTTTGTGAGTTCCCCCCCGATTCCATCCTTTTGTCATTTTAACAAAAAGGTGAAAGTCTTCCAAAATGAAACGTTCATAAATATTCAGACAGATTCCTCAAACAAGCGACTGCGTCAGCGTCAATTATTTACTTTTAAAAGGCCAAATTGCGTTATGGCATAGATCTCTTCAGCCCTGTTAAAACAAAGTGGGTGTCTGGGTGTCTCTCCCTCTCTTCCCCCTCCGGTTGTCATTATGGAAATGGCCTGGAGTTATCATTGCGACACACTCACATGGCAGTGGAATTTCAGCACAGTCACTTAGGGGAATCTCTTTCCACGCTCCATCGCAATGCGCCGGAGTCAGGAGAGGGGAACAGCAGGAGTGGAATAACCGGTGCGCCTGTGAGGGGACAGAGAGTTGGAATCCTTGGAGATGGAGCGTGTTTGAGGAGGAGAAGGAGGAGGAGAAGATGGAGGAAGAGGAGGACAGGCTAGGCAATGGACGGGAAAACGTTTTTTTCAGCTGAAGCGAGATTAAGAAGATCAGTGGCTGTGCTGGGAGCAAAATAGGAGCATGGATCCAGGTAGATGTTGTAGTTCTGAAGGAAAAGGAAAGAGGGAGGGGGGGGGGGGGGGGGGGGGGGGGTTGTATGTGAATTTATACAAAAGTGAGAAGGGGGTTTACCCGACTAGGCCAACCAAGTCTCAGAAACAGCATCCAAAGATGTTGCTTACATTTATAAATCCTAACCAAATTTGATACATTATATATCTATAAACCACTTAGGACACTTTTGTCCAAAGCCACTTACATTGAAGGCATGCATACATTCTCAGGTGGCCCCAGTACAGCCTCCGACCCCTGACCCTGATTCATGTCATGTCTACCCACCGAGCTCCAGAGAAGCAACAGATCATGCTATGACGGGGCAGCCAAACAAATGAGGTCATGCGATTCTTGTTTTGTTTTTATCTCCCTCTTCTTGCTCTTGTCTCTCTGAGGAATTTGACAGGCACATGGCCGGCTGGTCGGCAGGAGGCTAGTTTGTAGTCAAAGCACACGCGGTTTGACCTTGTCTGCCCCGCGGCACATCCCCGGCCCCTCCCCCGCTTCCCTCCCCGTCCGTTTCGATTGGTCCCTCAGTCTGAGGAGCGCCTTTGATGCGCAGACCGGGATGCAGGGCAGACGGGCTAGATTAGCACACAGGTACACAGACACCAAGATCAAATTAAAGTATATTTGAAGAAAGAGCCTTTCTTCGCTGACACAACAGTAGATGTATAGTGTCCACGTACACACACACACACGCACACACACGCGCGAGCGCGCGCACGCGCACGCATGTGCTTGCACGCGCACGCCTGTGCTTGCACTCGCACCCACACAAGTTGTAACCCATACCCTGCATCTAATCTCTGCCATAATGGATAGTGTATTTAAAGATCAGAGTGCTGCATAACAGCACTCATCCAATTAGTTGTTATAATGCATAACTAATGCCCCAGAAAACGAAACCCGTGTAGACACACAGTAGCCTTCATTGTGTTTTTTTTTCCGATTTGAATGAAGGTGTTTTGAAGCAAAGAAAGTAAAAGAAGAGATTAGGCATAAACCAAACTAGATGAAAAGGTTGAACCACTGTTGGTTCAGGGATATTTTGCTAAATCCCTTATCTCCAGTTTACATAGTGATCGTTTCTGTTTACAATGCACTGCTTCAGAGCTCTATGAAATATGTCTAAATCTATGCATCCATCTTGCTCTCCACATATATACATACATATATACACAGTATATGTCTATCCACATATAAAGATATATGTCTTCATCTATGTATCCATATCTCTCTCTATCTCTCTCTCTCTCTCTCTCTCTCTCTCTCTCTCTCTCTCTCTCTCTCTCTCTCTCTCTCTCTCTCTCTCTCTCTCTCTCTCTATATATATATATATATATATATATATATATATATATATATATATGCAAAAGACCAGGTATATAATTTGTTATAACAAAAGGCTTAACCGCACAGATCAATATAGAAACAAAGGCGGGGTCGTCTTTCCACTAGTTCTTTCCACTGATGTATTTAAAAAAGACTCTGTTTTTCCATATAGGCTGCATGTTGGAAACACCGGCAGCGGCCCCTGTGTCCCCCCTGTGCTCTGATCTAGCGATACCATTCTGTCATTGTCATGGACCGCAAACGTCTGCCAGGAAAAAAAAAGAATCCCTCTAGTGGGTCCCACGCAGGACCTTTGCTGGGGCCCCGGGGGCCTCTCCTCAGCGACCTGTTAAACCCTGCACAGCACTACTATAGCAATGGCCCCGCTCTGCATGTCAACAAACTGCATCTATATTCAACTACAGCAACACTGATCCCACATGTGTAATGCAAAGTGTACGGTAATCTAGGGATTGTGAAAACTATGCGAGCAGAAATAACTTATACCCTGTGTGTGTGGATAGAGACAGCATATGAGGGCTGCTTGTTTGGTAAAAAAAAAACACATCTGTAAAAATAAATAATTGGATGAATTGCTGGAAAACTAATTGAATCAGCCGATTCATTCGAGTTGTGATTTGTTTTATATGTTCTGCGTTGGACAGCGAGATCGCTTTCTTTTTCATCACCGGCAGGATCCTGCATCCTGAATTCCTCTCACGAAGAGTCCCTCTCATAGCAATGCTGCGAATCCACACTTCTAGTCCATAGTGCCAGACAGATATGCACTGTATATACAGCAATGTTTCTGTCTCTATGACGACTAATGCAAAGTGTCCAAATGTCACCCAATGCATCAGATAATGGGCATGTCTTGTTATCATGATGTCACCACGTGTATTTTAAACCACTAAGTAGTCTGTGGTAGAGACTTCTCCTTTGCTCTGGTCTTCTTTGTTGAGCAAAGGATTAAAGGGGTATTAGGGAGCCGGTGTCACCTACAAACCGCGCCCCCATCTTTTAAAGTCACATGCAAAAAAGTTAAAGTGATGCACTTGGGCAGAAATTAGTACTTTGTTACATTGTATTTTCCATCTGGACACAATGGCCAAGAAAAATAGCACATTACCAGCAGTGCTACATCAAAGTCAGGAATAGAAGAGAAGGGGGGTAAGCAAAGGAGGGAGAGAGAGTAGTGTGGGGGGGGGGATTGAGGCAAAGAGAGCGAAAGAGAGGGAGGGAGAGAGAAAGAGAGGGCGAACGAGGGAGAGAGAGAAAGGGAGAGGGAGGGGAAAAAAAGATTGAGAGAGAGGGGCGCTGGGGTCGGGGGGGGGGGGGGGGGGGGGGGGGGGGGGGGGGGGGGGGGGGGGGGGGGGGGGGGGGGGGGGGGGGGGGGGGG
>NC_044057.1:18620731-18730731 GCF_902167405.1 Gadus morhua
TCTGCCTCGGTGACAAACTCCTTGTGCCAGTCGGGAGACGGGCTCCCTGGGCCCGATGCGGAGGGCCGGGCTGCCGGGGGGGGGGGCGGGTCGGAGAGTCAGAACATCATAGGCTGCGCAATTCATCTCATTTTAATCCCGATTTAAAAATTTGGGTTCAAACGATCTCCAAACTAACATCGAATTGAAACGATATTTGTGTGTGGTTTTTTTAGGGGGAAATTTCAAAGTTCCCACTTACTTGAGAAATGCTGAATCAATCCAGCATGTTTTCATACTTAAAGTAATTGTTGGAATAATCATGATTCCAATATTGACCAAAATAATTAATATTATGACTTTTTTTTAACCATAAATCGAGCAGCCCTAGAACATCTTGGACAACCATTGCCTGGTGCATCTCCCACTCTCACCGTAACACAAACTTCGCTAACCGTCGTTCCAAGTTACTCCCAGCTATCAGAAATGTATACAAGGCATATTTGTCTACTAAAGTTGACCTGAAGGCAGCGGTGACTCGTTGGTCCGATCGGCTCGGCTCTCCTTCACCAGTCCTAGTCCTCTGACCCGCCTGGGCGGTCGTCAGGGCGCGGTGGCTGCTACCACCATCAGTCACCACTGTAGGTGACCCCCCCCCCCCGGGCTCACCTTCTTCCACGGGCTCTGCTCGGTTCCTCCCCGCCGGGTCCCCTCCCCGGGAGCTGGTGTTCCACTCCTTAATCACTTCCAGGTCTTCGCTGTCCGAGTCGTCCGAGCCCTTCTTCTTCTTCCCCTTGCCCTTCTTTTTCCTGACGATGAGAGCAAGAGTTTGTGTTAAAAGAAAAAGGCGGAAATGGCCGAAGTTTTGTTTCTAGAGATGGTTCTCTGTGGTTGGATGGCAAAACGACCGATCGTCTTTATGAACGGTGTGGAAGTGGTGATTTTAGGATCTCAGTGGCTAGCCCATAGCCATGGGATTTATTTTGCGAATTGACCGTTTTATTGCATTCCAAAGTTGTCAAGGATTGAATATTAAGGAATTTTGTGCCAAAGACTAGTGCGAGGCTGCCGTTGTTTTCAGGCAACGTTTTTTTGGAATAAAGGTTGTGAGGCAACGTTAGGATAGGGGACGTCACGGTTGCTACGTCCGTATATTTAACAGTCTATGGTATGGCTCTAGGGTACGCGATTCATCCTACGATTTGAAAAGGATACACAAGATGCAAAAAGGATGCAAACTACATCTGCTTTTACTTTTTCTTGTCGTCTTCCGAGGTCATGCTCATGGAGGACTCCTCGGTCTCCGAGGCGATGAACTCCTCCATGCTGTCCTCGTCAAAGTATCCCTGCGCCGGAGAGCAGAGAGTTAGGCACCGCATTGGACATAGAAGATACACTCTCCATACACACTTCATGTGACGTGCTGTATTGCACCTGCATTCTGTAGCCACATTGGACCCGGTGTCAACTTTTGTTTCAATCAGACGACCCCAGTAATCGTCAGGCTCTAGTTCCTCTTCTTGTTCGAGGACGTCCCCCTGGTTCAGGGACGGTGGCCCCCCCACTCGGCCCTCACCTTGTTCTCTTTGCTGATGTAGTCGAGCTGAAGGCACCAGGGATGGGTCCAGATTCTGCTCAGCATCTGGAAGTCCTGGAAGAGTTTGGTCCCAGCGCGTCCCTTGCCCCCCTCGTTGGCGTTGCCAACACCTGCACACGGGGAGGGTGTTTTAAGAAGACCAGGCAGGTGCCTTTGTGTGTGCGTGTACGTAGCTGCCTTACATCCCAATACAATGACCACAATTTGGCTGTTCTCTTTCTTCTCTTTTCTGTCCTGTGGACACATTTAGATGTATTGTCCGTGCTGTTTCGTGAGATGTCGTGTGGCTATGTTTCGGAGTATCTGTGCGATATGTGAAAAAATATAAAATAATTGTGGCTGTTAAAGCTGGCGTCAGACGAGCTTTAACATCAAGGTAGTGCACACATTATACACGAGTAGCCTCGCCTTCCCTGCCTCTGCTTCGACCCCCTCCCCACCCAGAGTGGCTATTGGCCTAACCCTGGGTTATATCGATTCTCAGTCACCACATCAGTAGTGTGGACTCCGGTAAACCCAGCTTATTTCATCACTTCACACATCACTTGTTCACATGCTTTCTTTTTTTGCATTGTCCATCCACGTAACTAGATTTCCTGCGGTGCCAATACTAGCCATCCGTCTTGCCCAAACTGAGCCCTTCATTAGAGATGGAAATCTGGGTTTTAACACTCCCATGGCATTCACACACACACACACACACAACTACAAACATAGCTCACCTGTAAAGTTCTCCAGGTAGTACCGATAAAGTTTACACTGAATGGGCGTCACCCTCACAGCGAGCACATACTCATGCTTTGGAGGTAGGAATTTGGTCAGTGCCGTGTAGTCCTTTCTCTGCGCAGTTGGAATGGGAACAAGAAACAAAACAACGTCACCATTTCTGAGATCCAATCACTGAAATTGAAGGCCACAAGAAAACAGGATTTTTCTTTAAA
Source organism: Gadus morhua (assembly GCF_902167405.1). Taxonomy (NCBI): domain Eukaryota; kingdom Metazoa; phylum Chordata; class Actinopteri; order Gadiformes; family Gadidae; genus Gadus; species Gadus morhua. The sequence goes on from NC_044057.1 coordinate 18,623,249, forward strand.
CTTGTTTTCTACCCATTATGCAAGACACAGACAGTCGCGACACCAAATTACAGCCAGCCAAATCTTCCATCGCTCAAGGCTTGGCGAATGTTCCAGACCATCAAAGAGGTGTCGTTCAATCGACTGAGATGACATCCGAGGCCAAAGAATACATTTTGGCCTAAAAATGGCAATAAAGGAATGAGAACAGATCCAGGATCCCTCGAACGCGGACATCCGTGGTCTTTCATTTCGATAACCCAGGTGGGCGGTCACCCAAGCAATGCCGCCATCCCTTTAAGCCATTGCCTTAAATTCCTCCAAATCACAGGGGATCTATTGAGCCATACTGAATGGTGGTTAACTCCCATTTCGACCGGCTATGCTTGCCAGCTGGCTAACACCATATCATTTCACATCAACAGAACACCTCGATGCGTTTTGCCAACCAGTCATTTCACGTTATTCCCTATTCCTGTAGCAGTCATTCCATCCAAACGGAATTACAGATTATGGTGAATTCTGATGAATGTTTTAATGGGAGCCGGTAGGGTTACGGGAAATCAAACCCAGTGTCTTCCGGCTGGGAGTCACACACCCCCACACTATTTCTTCCTGTACAACCCTGACCCCATGATCATTTTGCCAGAATTTTTCCGAGCTCCACTGGCTTGTTCCTAGTTCCTACGGGGAGCGATGGCTGACCTGAACGCAGCCGGCCAGCATCTCGTAGAGGATGTGGGCCCTCTTCTTCATGACGCGCACGTCCTGCTCAGTGGAGTCGGCACACTGGCCGTTCTGGATGGGGTTGATGAATCGGTTCCTGAACTCCTTCACGGAGCCCAGCAGGTTCTCCTTGATGAAGTTCACCATGCAGTGGTCTGGTGGGGGGGAAGAAGAGGGTGGAGGTACGATGAGAACCGGCGTAACGAAGACACGCTGCACCAGGTTTTATGCACCGCATATCTGGGGGAACGTGCAAACAACAACCCCGGAATGTATGAGGTCTGCCTCAACACTATAGAGGGCTTGAAACTTTAAAATAGCTTGGAATGCAACTCTGTGCAGTCATTTTGCCCATTACTTAATAAAAAAACAACACTTTTTCTGATCGTCCTTCAATTCGAAAAGCACTTCGAAGGGCCTTTGTATTTTTTTTAGGGTATTCTAAAAATACATGTGCCTTGCTATTCCAACCGTTATCCATTTCTCTGTGGCATGTGTATCTGGTGGGGTGGGAGGCTGAAGTCGTTCACATTAGAGACTCACACTCTATGAGGTTGTTCTGCAGCGGCGTTCCGGTCAAGATGACCCTCCGGCGGGTCTTGATGGAGTTCATGGCCCTGGACACGGCAGACGCCTCGTTCTTGAGGATGTGGCCCTCGTCACAGATCACAAAGTCCGGACCTGAGGGGGGGGGGGGGGGGGGGGAGAGACACACACATACACACGTTACGGAGAAGTCATACTGAAGAGGATCTAGGTTTGAGAAGGGGATTCCAATAAAGTGTATTTCTACATTGGGCCGTTTACACAGTGTTGTTTCGACACCGTCACAGACACTGTTCCTGAACGTTGGGTAAGACGGGGTGTTTTGGCGCGTCTAACCACCAGAGAAAGTTTCCAGAATGCCTGGGAACAAGGTTAAGTTCTGGTCGAGTTTATGTTCCATGTTAGTGAATGACGTGCTTACAGATCCCAGCCTCGAGCTTCGATGTGATTGGTCAAAAAGAATGTGAAACACCCCAGTCGCCCAGATTGAGCTTTTCTGCAATTACACTGAAGATAATTCAGCTGAAGTCTGATTGGTGTGACACACACACACACGATGACGGACAAACAATAACACAACCAACACACACATACCGGGATCCACAAGAGTCTTCTGGAAGGTCTCCTTGAGCTTCTTGCTCTTGATGTTCCGTCCCTGGGTGAGGTTCCTGTACATCTCGTAGCCGATGATCATGATGCCCCCATCCTCCTGCCACCGCTGTAGGGCGTAGGCACGCTCCTGGGGCCTCTTCACCGTGGCCAGCTCCGTCACCTGGGTCGGGATCAATACATGAATGAAAAAAAAAAAAAACGGGAACAAAAACGTGACCCAATTTTGAAAAGTGTGATGCGAAAGACGGAGGTAAATGGAAAAATGTATTGATTCGCTTTTATCCAAAGCTCTTTACAATATTGCCTGACATTCACCCGTTCCACACCGACGGCGGGGTCAACCATACAAGGCGACAGCCAGCTCGTTGGGAGCAGTTAGGGTGAGGCGTCTGGCTCGGGGACACCTCGACACTCTAGCTAGGAGGAGCCGGGGGATCGAACTAGCAACCTTGCGGTTAACAGCCAACCCGCCATACCTCCTGAGCTACTGCCACTCCAGAGGTACACACGCAAAAACAGTAAATACCTCCAAGCTCTCCTCGTCCTTCATCCCGTGCTGCCACTTTTCAAACTCGTTGAGCCAGTTGAGGACCGTGTTCAGCGGGCAGACCACCAGGGCCGTGGAGAAGTTGAGCTTCTCACAGAGCAGCATAGTGTGGAGGAACGTCACCACCTGCAGGGCCAAACGCAGAACTGCACTCAGACAACACAACAACGACCCGTCGTCCGGTGACAAGGGGTGGTTGCTATGGCTCTCGAAAAAGGGACGTTTTGCCTAGATACAAGCCCAGAAAAACGTTTGCTCGAACATAGAAATCAGGGACGACAGAAACGCAAGTGGCTAGAGGGAGAAAAGGTTAAAAAAAAAAAAAGGTGCCATGAACCGTTAACGGAAGGAAGGACAAGAGCTCTGTCTCGTACCTGCAGGGTCTTCCCAGGCCCATGCAGTGGGCCAGGATGCACCCAGAGCCGGATGACTTCTCAGTCTTCTTCATCGACTCGCAGCAGCAGTCCCAAATGAACTGCACACCTGGGACGAGAAGCAAAGGGCGACAGACAAAAAGGCTCAGTTGCCGGTCTACTTCAGAGAGGGTCAGTGATACCCTGGATGCAGTCCGGGAAGAGGAAAGGTGTTATTTTCTCTTTGTGATGAACAAATATAAAGCTATAAATATAGCCGGAAATGTGTGAACTGTAAAGCAGGCTAGCAAGCTTTTGGTTGGTTTAAAATGCTCCCAGTGACAACAAATCCACAGTTCTGTCTGTCGTGCAGTTTCTCAAAGTGGCACAACGCACTAGCGAGTGTGAAGATTACCCCTCCAGAAACCATCTCAGCTGCGAGGATCAGAGCTGAAGTTGCTACTTGCGATAAGTGTGGCTGCATTTGGCCAAAAGCCTCAATAACTGAACACTTTAAGATTACATCACGGACCACCTCTCTGATTGTAAGTAATTGCATTTAATGCAACAATGTTCAAACACAAAATGGATGGAGACCAGACCTTTTCTTTTCACATGTGCCAAGGCAGCAAAAACAGAAAATCTGGGTCCTAATGCAATAATTCTATTGTTGGTTAACGGCTGATTGTTAACATGTCTGGGGTCTCACCTTCGACCTGATGCGGCTTCAGCTTGGTGACCAGCTTCTTGTGCACCTGCACCATGGGCTCCTTTGTCTCTTCATCCTCATCCAGCACCATCTTCAGGGTGATGGGACAGTCCATCTGACTGGCCTCCTTTATCTCCGCCGTCTGAAAGGAGTGTAGTAGCGGGTGAGCTCCACATATACCTTTGCCCCGATTGTTCCTCTGTCCCTTTGATTTTGGCCAGGAGCAAACTGTATTCAACTTATTTCTTTGACATGATTGTGTGATTTGTTGCAGAGCAGGACTGGTTTACTTTACTTTTGATACCTCTATCATTTTTTCCCTCAGCATCTCCCTCTCCGCGATACGCTGTCGCCGGTCCTCCTCCTCTTTCAGAGCGTCCCGGGTCTCCGTGCGGAGCTTGTCGTCCTTCAGGATCTTGCGGATCCTCTTGCGGCCCTTGGGCGTGTCCTTATCGTCTCCGTCTTCGTCGTCCCCGTCTTCATCGTCACCGCTCTGGGAGCAGAGCGGAAATATGCATCAGGTTTCTATCGTTGAGATTAGATGGCCGGGGTCAAGACATGCAGGGCAACGTGCGACCCCACGAGAAAGAATAAGAAAAAAGAGTCGAGAAGCAATTAGTCACACAGAGATGCAGCTACCTTGTCGTTGCTGGAGGAGGAATCCTGCACTTTAATTCTGCGCCTCTTCTTCTTCTGTTTCTGCTTGGAGCTCCGTTTCTCCACGTCTTTCTTATTGGACGACCTGTCGATACAAAACAGAGATTCCAGCTCAATGGATGGGATCAGTCGCTGGATTCGATTTTTTGTGGAGTGTTCAACTGGACATGGGAGCCTACCTGGTCTTTCTGCGTTTGCCGTCCTCTTCTGACCCGCTCAACTCCTCGCTCATCACAGACTCATCGTCGCTGGCGGATCCGGACTTCTCGAACTCAGAGTCCGAGTCGTCACTGCCGACTGAACAGAGCCACCACGAATGAATTAAGATTGCATTTGTAACACGCGTTAATCTAGGTCACAGGTGATGAATCACATCTACGCAACATCAAAACAAACCTTTCCGCCATGATCGTTTCTTGGGGTCCTTGCTCTTCTTGCCCTTGCCACCAGACTTCTCGTCCGCCGACTCTCCTTCGCTCAGAGTGAGTTTGTGGCGCAGCAAGGCGTGGCGCCGCCCCTTTTTCGTGTCTCCGTCCGAGGCGGAGCCTTGCTGGGAGTCCTCCTCGTAGTCGTCATCGTCGTTGTCTGGAGACGGGGACGCGACATATTGTGTGAGCGAGAAAGGCAACCAAGTGAAGTAATCTCTGCAGCACGTTTCACCGACGGGAGGTAGCACAGTGATTTACAGTACAAAAGGCAGTGAAACAGTCCCCGCCCACATAATTGCCAAACAGAACCGACATAGTGGTGTATAAAATGCTTTTCGATAAGGAGTTAGACGGGGAGTGTACCAGGGTCAGCCACTGGGTACCACTGCCACAAAGGAGAAATATAACCATTAGGATAACCAATAGGAGGAGCCGTGCATCGCGTGAGAAATTTCTGCTACCTTCCTGATCTTCATCTCCGTCTTCTTCCTCCTCCTCGTCATCGTCTTTTTTCTCTTTCTTTACTTTCTTGGATTTCTTGTCTTCGTTATCTCCCCCTTCACCGTCTGAGGAACTGTCGTCACCAGACGAGTAGTTGGACTTTATTTGTGCCAGAAGCATTTTCTTTGCAATTCTACAGCAGGGAAGGAAGAAAATTGGGTTGAGTCAATTCCTAGTTACATTCATCCCTTATTGGGTTCAGACAGGATAACCAGGATTAACCACAAAGTTTGGCTTTCATGCGTACCGGTTTTCAGCGTCGTCATCGTCTTCACCAGGATGAGAGCCGTCTTTATTGCCATCTTCATCCCCTGCACGTACAAAAACATGCGTCAACACACAATTTGGAGGCCACACGATTCAATTCGAAACAAGTACTTTCTAATGGCTGTCGCCCCCACCTGAGGACTGATGGAAGTTGCCGCTTGCTGTGGCGACGTTGTCCTCCACAAGAGGCTTGATCCTCTGCTGGTCGCTGTCTTCTCCGGAGTCCTCCCCACCGATGGCCCCTTCGTCCCCATCCTCCTCGTCGCTGGAGGACGACTTAGACGCCCCTTTAGCCTTCCTCGCCGTTCGCTTCTTTTCGTAGGACCTTTTCAGATCCCTGGCCTTGGCGTCGGGAGACTTCTTGACCTCTTCCTTCTTCTTCGTCCGGCTTGACCTTCTCTTGGTGGCCTTCTCCGGCTCAGAGTCCTCTGAGCCGCTGTGCTTCTTCTTCTTTGAGGACTTCTTGGATGCCACTGAAGATTTACTTTTGCCCTGCTCCGGCGGGTCAGAGTCGGAGGTGTCCGACTTCCTCTTGCGCTTGCTCGGCTTTTCCTTCTCCTTCTGCTTAAACAAGCACTTCTTGGCACTCTTCGTGACCCCCCCTTCAGCGGAACTGTGCTCTTCCGCCACCTTCTGCAGCAGTATGTCGGGCACGGAGTCTGAGTCAGACTCCTCCCCTTTGTCCTCGGGCGAAGAGGTCTTGGTCCGTTTTCCGTTTTTGGTCTTGGTGCTGCTGGACTTTCCGGCCTTGTCAGCCTTGTCCCGGTTCTGACCTTCTGTCTCTGAGGAGTCCTCCTTGGCCTTGATCTCCGCCTGCTTCCTGAGTGGTGTGGTCTTTGTCCGGCTAGAGCGACGCTTACTGGGGACGCAATCAGTTGGAGTTCCATTCCTCTGTTTCACCTCAGAACCCGAGTCCTTCTCCTCCTCCTCTGCCTCATCCTCCTCCTCACCATCCTCTTCTACCGCCTGTTCTTCCTCTTTTTCCACTTCATCCTCCTCTTTTTCTACTTCATCCTCCTCTTTTTCCACGTCATCCTCTTTTTCCACGTCATCCTCCTCTTTTTCCACGTCATCCTCAACCTCGTTCTTCTTCCCTTCCTTCTTATTCTTCTTGCTCTTCTTTGGGGTTTCAACCTCCTTGTCCTTGCTCTTGCTCTTGGACCTGGATCTTGAGGACCTGGAGGATCTGGAGCTGCACGTCGTCACCACCGGCACGGGGGTGAGTTTGACGATGAGGTTCTTCACCTTGGGCTGGTGTCGCTGGGAGTTCGCCACCTTCTCCTTGGACACGGCGGCCGTGTCTTCGCCGGCCCCGTCGTTGGCCGCGTCGTCTGTCTGCGAGAGCATGGAGGAGTCAGCGAGGCTCTCCACCATCTGGAAGAGCTCCTCGGGAACCGACGGGGGAACCGAGACGATGTCGTGGTCCAGGGACATCTCATCCATAGGCATGTCGTCGTCGTCGTCGTCTTCCTCGTCGTCGGACTGCGCCGTGACGTTGGCCTTGGCGGTTCCCGTGTCCACTCCCTTTGGCTCAGCATCAGGGGATCGATCGCTGTCCTCATCACCGTCCTCCACCTCCTCCTCCTCCTTGTTGTCCCCCTCTTCCTCCTCTGGCTCCGCCGCGGCAGCGATATCGTCCACGAGTTCCGTGTCTGCATCCTCCACGCTTTTCCTGTGAACGTGTAACCCCTCGTCGCCGTTTTGCAACTCCATGTTCTTGAACTCGGGCTCCAACGCGTCCTCCAGGGCAGTATGGGCTTTCTTCAAATCGCTGAGCACCGATTTGAACGCGTTCAAGTGTCTATACCTGATGGAGTTGTCCCCTTGCTTCTCGCTCGCCTGCTGGATGAACTGAATGAACGTGTTGTTGAGGCCCGCCGTCGTCTCCACCAGCTTCTTGGCCTTTTTGACGAGCTCTTTGGAAACGTGCAGCTTTTTGTAGCAGAAGGTCATGGTCCCAGAGTCCTCGCCGTGCTCCTTTCCGTTGACGGCTTTGTGTTTTTTCGCCTCTTTCCCTCTGTGCTGCTTGCCGTCGCGCTCCTGACTCTTCTCTGGTCTACGCTCCTTGTTCCACACCGTTTCTAACTTCTCCATGATGCGCTGGCATTTGGAGGATAAGTCAGAGAGTGGCTCAGAGGTGCACACGTAGCAGTGCCACTTTGAGTTCTCATTGGTGATGACGGACAGCTCCTTCCGTCCCAGGTTGCGCAGAATGCACTTCTTGCAGAAGGCGTTGTTGCAAAAGTCGCAGCAAATCAGTTTGCCCCCTTCAGCACACCACCTAATAAAAAGAGAAGAGTTTAGATTGTTACATAAATTAGAGGTTTGCTTTTACTTACTTTGTAGTAGTCTTTAGCCAAAATGTTATAGGGCTCACTGGAGAATGGTCCAAGTTTTATTCTCCCTGTTCGACTAAAAAGGATACAATAAAATATTGTCATATTTATAAAAATGTCAAAGTGGTGAACTATCAGAATGAATGTATTGATTAAGTGTACAAAGTCATCAACTTATAACATAATTCTAACAATTCAGTCAACAAATATTAAAAAAATATATAAAACAAAAAGAAAGCTCTTATTATGTGATTGAAAGCACCTGAACCCAAAAACATGTTAATAACCATTTAAATTTTTTTAATGTGATTATGGAGGTTAAACGTATTTAAATAAGACATTGTACCTGCACTGCTCATCCATTCCGTCCGAGTCTTTGCTGATGTCATCACTTCTGTAAAACTTGTAACACGACTAGACACAGTGACATCCTCAAATCAATATACAGGTAAGGCATTTACATGAATGACTAACGCTGACTACTTTTGGTAACTGAACCTGCCAAAACAGTTAGAACTGCATGGGTGAAAAACAAGAGAGAAAACTACCTTGCAAATAAGCACTTTGAGCACAGGATGCTCAAGAACAGAGTTACGTTGGAACTGATTAACTTGCTGCCCGCACGCTGTGCAGTTGACCTTCTTCTGCAAGGCATCATCTGTAATAAGGAACAGTTTGTTAAATAAAAATACATACACACAGCCTTTATTGTATGGCGAGGGGTAAAGGTTTACCCCCTTACCTGTGTTGCACTGTGTTTAAAATCCACTCTGAGCTTCATCGCTCCTTTATTTTCATTCACAACTGGCCTCATCACCAAGGTCGCTAGAGGAAACATTAGATACATTTAGCATCAAACTAGCGAACACAACATTGTCAATATGATGCAACTGAACCACTCTCACTTTTGGAAATGCTGCCTCCATTGCTCTCTGAAAGATTGTCAGAAGCGACGTCATTTTCGGACTCTTCTGAACTGTCCGATTGATTTGCTCTAGTTAGAGGATCTTCGGTGGCTGGCAATCTAGAAACATAAGAATATTTTTGTTGCCAGTAGTTAGGCTACAACAGTACGACTGTGCTCACATACGCGTGTTTGATCAAATGAATGAGTAACAACCAATGGAAAACAAAAGGATGTGCTACTGAAACTAGCAAATTAATACTTTACTTCATAGTGTGCTTCATAGCCTCTGTCGAGCTGCCAGGCTGAGGATGAGAATAGAATTCCATTTTATAACATAACATACATTGGATTCAGATGACTAAAAATATACTTTTGTTTTTAAAAGTCTGTATGTAATTTACAACCCAAAATTGTAATTAAAAGGGTTTACCTCCTCTGCCATCTCTGTCCCTTGATCTGAAGGCGATTCGCAAGAGGCCATACTCATCTAAATGGAAATTAAAAAAAATTGATTCTTATTATTGTTTAGCGTACTAAATGAGGCCGAAGGGATTTCTGATTAATCAGATTGAGCCACACGGTCGTCATCATTTCGTGCCAGATATGTTTTAGGGAAATTCGTAGCCAATGGGAAAGTGAAAAAAAATAACAATAAACTAACAACCCGAAAGTTTACCATTATTTCTTTATCCTTTGTCAAATAAACGATATATTATGAAGCAAGATAAGAACACCATTAATAATGGGTTTCATCCTTTTTGTAATTCTACAGGTCCAACATCATTTGAATAAATACTCTCGAATAAGAAAACGCAATGTGCAGTTCGAACAGCAGAGGCAAGCGTTCCATTCGTAACATGTTACTTAGCATTGTATGTAGACTTAAATCCTTGAAAGGTATTATTATATTTCGGAATGGAAGCCTGATGGTGCGAAGGCTCGGCCATTGTTTACATTGGCGTGTCACGTCATCATAATGTGCGCATCATGATGATGATGAGACCGCTAGCGAATTGTTGATCAATCAGCTCAGTCATACAAACAAACCAAACCAAACCAAACCAAAGTGCCCCCCCCCCCCCCCCCCCCATCGAAGGCCCGTATGTCACCAGACATCCCATACCGGCTTCAAACGAGCAAGTCACCACCATTACAGCATTTCAGACCTGCATGACCATGTCCCATTGTGTCATTGCAACAATGCAGTGAGCACAATGTTTTGAAAGAGTGCCGACATTATCATCAACCTCATCATCAACATCAGTACCGTAAGGAGCTAGCATCAGCAGCCTCCTCACTGCACAATTTATCCACCCGTCATTGCATGTTTCCCGGGCAACGATGCAGCCTTAACATGCATGCACCGAAAAATGCAAACAAGGGGCCTTCTCACACCCCCTGACTCAACGCCATGGCACAAGCTAGCGCAGGAATCGCGGGAATAGCAACATCTGGGCTAGCTGCGCTGGGCTGCCCTATGCCGATAGCTATACGTTAGCCTCCGGATTATTCAGGCGTCAGCAAATAAGTGCTTGTGGAAAGGTGGTTAAAAAAATAAATAGGTATCTGTGTTTTCGTTTAAGGAATAACCCTGTGGTAGGCAGATAGACGATTATCGTTGTTGGGTGCTAGGGATCTAATGTGCCGGCTGCGCACACATCAGTGCTAGGCCAACACACACAGGCAATCACTGGAGGCTAAGTTAGCTGTAGCAAACTTAGCAACCTGATTGATGCAAAATTAAGTCGTCCCACTAAAAAAGCGCGAATGCGTTCATACCTCCTCTCCAAGGCGGGCGTTTCGTGATGGGCAGACACAAGACCAGTCGGTGCCACGGTCAATCCAATTCCAGCTAAGCTTTTTTTTCGATGTCACTGCGCCGATAAAAACATCACATAACCAAACGAGTCCGGTCAGGGCAGACAAAGCACGGGGACCATCTTGCCGGATGGCTGTGGACGCAGTAAAATGGCGCATCTAGAGCAGATACTTTGAGCCATTTCATTGGTTGGCCACGTTAAAAAAAAAAGTGCTTTCTGAATGGCTGAAGTTCCTGAAGAATAAGTCCCGCCTCCAAGGCTCCCGGTTCCCTCGGTCAAATGTCTATGGGAAATAACATGGGGCTTTTGAATGATCGTGCATAACAAACTCTGTAGGTCGCGAAGAAGTAAAAGCTGCGTCACGTTTTGAACTACACACTTTTTACATCTAGTTTCGACTGGGTTTTTGGATTGTCGGTGCCGTTAAAGTACCAGTAAAATTGTATACTACTTTAAAGGCACCGGTGTTACGCCGAATTCTGCCCACCGAAAAGTGTGACTGACTGTAGCTTTTTATAGGGAAAGAAGCAACGATGATATCCATTGTATGGGTCTTTAAAATGCTAATCAAATCAAATCAAATGTATTTATTAAACACATTTAATAAAAAGATGGGGGGAGAACTTAAGTTTTATTTTTATGTTTTTGTCATGCCTGTCTACCTTCAAACACGTGCATGTTGCAGAAAATATGCAACAGCGCCCCCTGGGGTCACACTTTTCGGTGGGTCGCAGAATTCGGTGTAACACCGGCAATCCAAAAAACCCAGTCGAAACTAGATGGAAAAAGTGTGAAGTTCAAAACGTGACAACGATTATATAGAGGGAACCGGGCTGTTTCCCAAAGTGAAGGCAGCCACCATTTTCAAGAACCCGCCCAGTGAACGCAGAGGATTGTGGGTAGTTTTGGCTCGTCTAGGATGCAGCGATGCATCCTTGAAAAATCTCGGAATTCTCAAAAACAAAGGACGCAAAAATGGCGCGGCTTTCGAGTGTCCCGTCCTCAACATTGGAACAGTGCTTGTCGGCGTTCTATGACGTAGCGTCCTTAAAAGGGCGGCCGTTGAGCATGCTTCCTTGACATTGGGAAACAGCTTTAATAATAATAATAATAATAATAATACATTTAATTTAGAGGCGCCTTTCAAGACACCCAAGGTCACCTTACAGAGCATATAGTCATCATACATTTTTTAAAAAGCAAGACATTGTGGAAAAAATAAATAAATAAATAAACATAAGCAATAAGAAATAAATTAAAAAAAAAAAAATAAAACAATCAAAACAGTGATCAGTTAGACGTTGTGTGCGAGTTTGAACAAGTGAGTTTACTCTGGCTTGGCCTCTGAGCACTGGTGGATTCGGGAAACATGGGCCGTGTTCCAATACCCGTACTGTCCGTACTGCGTACTCAAAATTTGAGTACGCAGTACGTTCCAATTCAGATCCGGCGAAAATAAGTATACTTCAAGGACCCGGATGCCGTACTCAAAATGGGCTAATCGTGAAGTGTGGATCTCCGTACTCAACGGCAGCCATCTTAGCTACGTAGCGGAAGAGGCGGAGCCAGGCTGAGCCAAAGTCGGCGTATTTTCCACAAAGCCTGCATTAATAGTCATTTTGTAGTTTTTATAGCTTTTTATAGCTGCTAGGCGTAAAGAGTTCACCGTTCAAACCGGGATGTTTATTGCGGGGGAGGAGCCGCGGCGGCAGTCGTGATCGTCATTTCCGGTAAGTGCACCACAGAGTACTCGATTTGGAACAGCACTCACATCTGAAGAATTAGCGTACTCAAGTGAGTACGGATAGTGCAGATAGTGTACTTCCTTTAAGTGTACTCATGGAAGTACGGGTATTGGAACACGGCAATGGGCCGTTTCTCAATTCGCGTACTTGTGCGTGGTCGTGGACTCGTGAAACGTCATCAGTCGTTGCCCGAGCACTGTTCCAATTCGAAGCACGCATCAAGCGAGTACTGTCGTAAAACCCGGAAGTGTTCTTGATGCGTGCTGGATCCTCGATCTCGCCGTTTCACCAGGTTTCACCGAGCATGCATCGGAGGTGGCTCGTGTGTGCTTGCAATCGCTATAAATCCCAGGATGCATTTCGTACGATGGCGGACAATATGGAGAAGAAGCACAACTGTAGCTTAAGTTACTCTTAACTTATATATATATTTATATAATATAATAATAATATAAGATAATATATATAAAGTCGTGTGTGTATAGCTTATACACATGACAGGACGCATATCTTTTCAATTTTTATTCACTCAGAATATTTACATACTATTTGAAAATGAAAAAGGCTGGGATTTTTTTTTATATCATTTGTTTATATTGTTCAGTAGTATATGCCTAAATGAGGCCGTAGCACAGTTAACGGACGAGCAGAGGTGGTGACGTCATCGAGTCCGCTGCTGTTCCAAGAGTGGCGAAGTCACGCCCCTTCCGGTAGAGCTCATGGGACCTATGAGATCGAAAAATATGAATGGGTGTCAATGGAGAGAAAATAATTATTTTCTGGTCCCAGTCTTTATATACCCTGGATTACACATATGTTGTTTGTGGATTTAAATGATAATTTTTCATGCAAAGAAAACTAAAAATGTTCGTGAAGAAGTTTGATAATTTTAGGTTTTATGTGAGGCCGCTTTGTGAACTACAGCTCTTCGCTGCTCTCGACGCATATGATATACGTCACCACACCCGCCCTTGGAACTCGGCACAGAGATGGCGATCTCTCTGCCCCACTTCACCGCTTTTTCCAAGGGGAGGATAAAAGCATCGAAAGAGGTGAAAACCATTATAAGTAGGGGCACGTGCAGAGTTTCAGGTATGCCGATGGGAAGATTGTCGGTCTTCTCCACGCCAGTCGCAGGGAGCGTGACGTCACATACGAGCCGTGTAGTCTTTCTCGTTGTGTTTTCTCTACAGCCTTTATCTGAACAATTGCACAATAAAAGGTCGAACTCTTTGCATGAAAAATTATCCTTTAAATCCACAAACAACATATGTGTAATCCAGGGCATATAAAGACCGGGACCAGAAAATAATTATTTTCTCTCCATTGACACCCATTCATATTTTTCGATATCATAGGTCCCATGAGCCCTACCGGAAGGGGCGTGACTTCGCCACTCTATTGCAGGTACGTACTCGCGTGCTCGCAAGTCTGTGCTTGAAGTACGGACTTGCCAAGTACGTGCTTGCAAGTCATCGAGTCCGTAGTACGCGTGCTAGGAATTGAGAAACGGCCATGGACCAGTCCTGGGGGCTTGGCGTAAACGCAGTATTAAAAAGCGGAAGCGGAAGCGCTTCCACACTAGCAAGTCGTTCCAAAGTCCGAACGTTACAAACGCTAGGAAGCACTCGAGCTAGCACTCTAGTCTCATCTCCATAGGACGCGACTAGCAAGGACGCGTCCTAGCAAGGCTGCAGCCTTCACATTGGGAAACAGCCATAGGTCCCATTGGTTCTACCGGAAAGGGCGTGACTTCACCACTCATTAGTCCCGCCCCTTCCGGTGGTCCCCATGGGACCTATGAGATCGTAAAATATGAATATGAAAGGGGAGTGACTTCGCCGCTCTATACTTGCAGAACTGCAGGAATGGAAACTGTTTTTGTGCACATGCATGTCCGTATTGAATTGATGGCACTCATTGAAACAATGATATGTGTCAGTATTAAGTGCTCCGCTAGTTTTATTCTAGGTGGTTCTGTGTTATTCTTTATCTGTTCCTATTGCTACTCACCAGTGTTGGGGGTAACGCGTTACAGTAACGATATTACTGTTTTGGGTAACGAAGTAAAGTAACGTATTACATTTAAAATATCGGTAACTACACTACTTTAGTAGTAGTAGTAGTTTTAATTGTATGGGATAAAGTGACCTTTTTATATTTTTCCTTGACCATTTAATTTTTGTTCTCAAGGTTTACCAAAGCCTTTGTTTTGCAAAGTGTGTTGCTACTGATTGACCTCACCATAGCCTACTTTATCCTGTTGTTTGTGGATTTTACAGTGAGGCATTTTTTTGTGCAGACAGGGAGAAAAGTGCTACATAAATAAAGTTGCCTTGCCTTTCATATGGTTTTATATGCTATTTTGTAAAGATTTATACAATAAACACTAAGTGATGATAGGGCTATGATGTTTGTCCATGTATCTACAGTCAATTAACAAACGGGAAAGTAAAGTAATAAGTAGTGAAGTTACTTTTCAAATGCAGTAGCTAGTAAAATAATCTCATTACAATTTACAGAAGTAACTAGTAATAAGTAACTAATTACTTTTTTTGAGTAACTACCTCAACACTGCTACTTACTTTTGCGAGATTTCAGGCTTCCGCCCTTATCCACTCGCAACCTTTTCACCCTAGAGACTTGAGAGATTTCAAGCTTTAAAATATTAACCTTATATTGCAATCTGGCGCTTGTAGTCAACCTTTTCAGTTATTTTATAATTGAAGGCTAGCCCTATTACGTGTGAGTGAGGAGATTAGATTAAATACGTATATCAAACTTTAAAATGCTACTTTTGGATTTGAATGTGAGATTTGAGTGTTTATGAACTGTCATTTTGTTTAATCGCTAATGAGAACTAGATAACATTTACTGTCCACCAGAGGGCGTGAACAACCAAAGTAACATAGAAACTCAAGATTGTATTTGTATTTTCCTTTAATGTTGTGTGTGTGTGTGTGTGTGTGTGTGTGTGTGTGTGTGTGTGTGTGTGTGTGTGTGTGTGTGTGTGTGTGTGTGTGTGTGTGTGTGTGTGTGTGTGATTTAAGTCTGTACCCATTCCTATAAACTCCTGCAGGAGGAGTTTAAAGGAACTATAAAGCAATTCACACACACACACACACACACACACACACACACACACACACACACACACACACACACACACACACATCCTTCTGCTAAACATCTTTGCATCCCTAATCTGATTTGTGGGTTTTATGATTTTATGTTCTGTATGACTTTAGGTTCACATAACAACACGTTTTAACACTTTGTCTGATAACAAAATAGTAGGAGGCTACAAATCAATACTTTATTTTAAGGTAAGGCTTCTGATCTTCAGTTTGATGACTAATTAGGCCACACTTGGTCCTTATTAGGCCATCAGGAAATAATGACGCGTAGATTATCTAAAAGAGACCCTATAAGAAACCTGTGTTTGACTTCTGCCTGGGTTCACCTTCCAACTAAACCTAAGCAGAGGCTGCCTACACATGATATCATGAAGACATTCTCCACACTTTGTGTTGCACTCATGCTGCATTTCACTGCCGTTGATTTACACGCAAGTGATTGTGAACATCTGCTTGACATAAAAAAACAATCCAATAGCACCTATTCAAAGGTAAGACACGTGTAATCTTGCATTTGGTTGGAAAATGTTTGTTGGTTTTATTATGGCTAAATTGTTTACCCTTGAAATAGAATTTAATGGAAACTCACGTGCGCTGGAAGTTGACCGGTCATTATTATGGGGTATGTTAAAAACATCACTTATATTTATATTATTTCTAATCATTAATATATTTTTTTCTTTTTTCTAATCATTATATTATGTATGTTTCTGTTATTGTTTATTGTTAATCTGTTATTTTTTCTGTTTCATCTTATTTGTTTGTATTTCCTTATTCAAGCATAACTTCTTTTGTTTGGCTGAGAAAAGTCTAAAGGCTCATAATTTGTCTGAATTTGACTCTTCATGGAGATTGACTGACGGTTTGACCCAATACATCAAATTCAGCCAAGTAAGTTATTTTCAATGTAGAAATCATCTATTACATTCTTTCTTGTTTTATTTGTACCCAGTTCATGTACATTTCCCTTTTTTTCCTCAGCCAAAAAAAAATTGCACAGTCAAGCCCAACGAGAGTATTCGTGTGAAGGATCTTCTAACCATCATTAACAATTGTACCTTCAAAATAATGATAGAAAAAAATTGTATTCCAAACCAAAAATGGCACGCCAAAAAAGAGCGCATCCGTAGGTTTGTTTACCTGCCAAATTAGCAAAAGTTGTCACCAACCAATTGATTAGCAGTTACATTTGGACCCTAAATGTAACTATTGTATTGTGGTAAATGTAACTATTATATTGGAACTTTATTTCTACAATGTGCAATTATTCATTTTGACAAATTGTATTTTCTATTTTGTGAAACATATTTATTCAATAAAAGTTCCTAATCATAAATCGATTTCTAATGGATTTTATTGTATTTCAGCCAATTATTATTAACCTCTGTGCTAATCAGTACCACATTATGACACATACAGACCCATTCAGTTCAGTAAAAATTGATGAAACACTACTGGACAGAACCACTGCAAATGTATTGCATTTTATTTGTTTCAGGGCATATTTACTGAATGGGTTTACTCACACACAGACTGAGGTTGATTGAGGTTTCCAGCCCAAAATATAACTTGAACTCTACTCAATTTTTTATGTTGTATACTAGCCGGCAAATCTACTCTTTATCCCTCCCTAATTAATTAATTAATTAATTATTTCATTATGTATCAACTTGTGTTGGTGCGGGTGTGTGTCTGTGCAGGTGTGGGCATGTTTATAGATATGAATAGTGCAGATGAATGTGCGTATACAGATACCGACATTAGATGAGGGTCAACAGTATAATGGATTTATGATTTTTCTTTCCTTCAGTTATGTGAAGAATTTAACCAACAATATGGTATTCTAGATTCTTCCAATTGAATTGCAAATATTTCACATTAATTGATAACATTCCATGGGTGAACCAATTTAAAAATGGATTGCAACGACTGAATTCAACAAAATATGTGAAAATAATACATGGAATAATTTAATAAATTAACTTTACAGAGATAAAGATTGGTGAATGTAAACAGTTGACATACAGCATGATATAACGCCTCTTTTCTTGCACTGCAGTACACCATGTAATGAAATTATGCAACAATGTGAAAAAAATAATTGCTAGTGCATTTGACACTAAGGTATATTCTTGTAGGCTACATCTCAATAGATATCTGAGAGAAAGAAAAAAGATAACCTTAGTTTCTAATTGAAAAAATGTCACTACTGTAGGCCGTGGATGGCATGCATGTCCTACCATTTACAACTAGACATTAGTATACTGACATGGTTTTCTACAAGTTAAGGTCACTGATTTGATGACAAACAAAATGCTAGATCTAACCCTTTCTTTGATTACTATAGTTAACACCAAAAGCTTTAGCATGAAACTCTGTACTATATAATTCAACGCATTACCAGTGATCCTAGACAACATTAGCCAAATGTCTGAGGATATTTGACTGACAGACTGGACATTGGTAATTATTTGGTCTATATCGATCTGTATCATTAAGTGAAACTCATTTACCTGGTGATAAAGGTATCATTTCTGTTTCAGAAAGAGCACCAATTCCATTTGAGGCAACCTAAGAAATGTTTTCTATGAGCTGTGTTTCGGTCCAAGATCCATTGAATCGTGTACATTCGGCTGCATAAGTTGTTCTTTGCTATTGTTGGATCCAACAACCCGAATAATAACAGATTACACTTTATACATCCCTCAAATTTGAGTAGTGTCCAAACATCGTCACATTTAAAACCATACAGTGTATTCCAATTAACTTTTTACATAACTAAAAACAAATAATACAAATCTTCAAAATAATGACTTCAGTTCCTAAGTTTAAACGTGGGTTTGCTGGGCATGGCAACATTAAGAAGACTTCATTGCAAGAGGGATTCGATTACAGCCTCTGGCTTTGCAGATCTCTTCCTGTTAGGAGATAAGCACACAATCAGCATTATCACCAACACTTAGCAGTGAACTGCACCCATTAACCACATACACTGATAATAATATACAAACAAACTTTAGAGAAAAGTGCGAAAGCATCAAATAGTTTTCTTGATACATATGGGTATATATTATCTTCATATGTTGAGACTGCATGGTGTCATGGGTACCTCCTGCCGGTCTTGGGTCGACCGCTTTTGCTGCTCTTGGAGGTCCGGGGTCTTTCTAGTTTCATAAGGGACTGGCGCATACTCTCCTCTGTGTAGGCCAGGTACACATGGGACAGGTCCACCTCGAAGGGCTGGGGGGGACGCATGAGAGAGCATGGACAGAAGGCCAAGTCAAGTACGCAAAACGCATGTTTGGTCATCCTACATACATACACATACAACCATGAGAGTGGAAGCATTGTGTTTATGAAATGCCATATTGTATATTGTTCTCACATCTTTTTCTTTCTTGTCCGGTGCTGGGGTCTGTTTCCTCATATTGTTACCAGTGTACGCCACGCATTTCTGAAAGAAAGGGAATGGAAAGAGAACTGAAAAACAGATTTTACCCAGAACCCCAACCTCATTCTCAGTCAACAAACGGCAGGATATATTCTGTGACAACAAGATCCAATTTGTGTGCGTCTAACACGTGTCATTTACCACTATGGATGTTGTCATGGAAAATGTCATGGATGACATGCTCATCCATTCAATCTATCCCCAAATGTTTTGGGAATTCTAACTAGCATGGCAAGCTCTTTGCAAACATTTCATGTGTGTTTTCAGAACTCACCAGTTGCCACTCTCCTATATCTTCATTCCAGTGCACATAGTTTTCTATCATCTCCTATCATCAAAAACAGTAGGAAAAAAACATCAGCAGCAACGCAGCAAAAAAAAGTAGAATATATTCATGTTTACAAGATGTACATTTCAAAGTCATTCAATGTTTGCAATTCATGTTAAAAAAATGGGTCAGCAGCATACCCTATTACAGCAGTTTAAATAAATGACATAGACATATTGAATCAGGAAATTAAGGGTCATTTTGGAAGGACACAATGGGCATTTACAAAACTTATATCACACATTGAAGAACATATCTCCATGGGACCCACACATCTCCCAGTGGCACACACAAAAACATTTTCCGGTAATCCAAATCTCAGATCGACACCGACACAACTCTGACACACAAAAAAACGTCTCAAGCATAACAGCCCCTTGTGACTCACATATATCCCAATGATTCACACACACACCACACACAAACAAACACACATTTATGTCTCTCAGTCAGACACGCGTACACAAAGCCTGGCATGGCCAGACGAACTCCATCTGCACTCAGTGAGACGCACAAAAAACGCACACTCCCACACACACCTGGTAGTCCTGGGGGATGAAGTTGTCTATGATGAGCATCTGGAGGCGGAGTTCGCGGCTCAGCTGCCGGATGTTCTCCAGCAGGCCTTCAATCTCCCTGTGATGCTCCTGCTGCAGGTCAGCCATCTGACACAACAGGGGGACACAATGCCAGCGCTCTGTGAACCGCCAACGCTCTGAGAACCGCCAGCGCTCCGAGAACCGCCTCAGCCCGGCCTCCGGTTCAGCCCTCGCTACGCTAACCCCAGTTTTGACTTTTTATTTTTTGCCATTTGAGAACTCTGTTATTCACGTTTGGAGCGTTCAATTTGAGCGTTTTTTGCCCCATTCACTTTCCCTATTTAATAATTGCATTATAAAAAAAATATTAAACGATAACATATAAAAAATATAGCAGCGAGCAGCAATGTGGGGGTCAAGCAGAATAGGACTCCATAAACTAATTTAGCTGGAAAGACATAATCGGTAAGGTGGCTACATCACGACCGTCTCAGTGATTTCACCTACAATGAAAGCTATTGGCAAATGGGTATCACAATGAAAATACGTTGAAGTTGCTTTCGAAGGGCTGGAATAGACAACGCAGAACGCACCCCTAGAAGGCAAATGTCACCAAATTGTTTGGGTGTCCCCAGGATAAGGTCATGAGTCTATGTACCAAGGTTGGCTATGATATGTTAAAGAGTTGCTGAGAACAGGCTTACTTTCTGTTTGACGGCTTTGCCATCAAGTTTGATTGGCTGTCACAACAAACTGTTTTGAATTTGAAAAAGCTGTTTGATCAATTTGATCAGCTTGTTCTGGAGATCACATATTGCAAGTTTCATGAAGATTGGAAAGAATTTGTGGCCTGTGGATATGTACTATTGATTTTGGCAACTTTCAACATGGCGGCCAAATTCTGATGTTTCCATGAGAAATGATTTATTAGCTACATGAAGAGGTCTGACAGAATCACCAGACTTTAAAAATAAGTTTGATATATACTCATGTGAGTTAAAACACATCTTCATTAATTACAGCGCCCCCTAGAGTTCAAAGGTCACCAAATTAATTTAGTGTCCCCATGACGATCTCATGGGTCTATGTACCACGTTTGGTTATGATATGTGGCTGAGAAATTGGCTTACTTCCTGTTTGGCACCTTCGCGACGAATTTGATTGGCTGTCGTGGCCAAACAGTTTTGAATATGAAAAAATCTATTCTACGTTTTTTGTGGCCCATGATCTGACCATCATACTGTGCCACGTTTTCGAGATGATTGAACAAAATTTGTGATAGGAGATGCATTTTGAAGGTTTTTGACATAAACCAAGATGGTGGAAAATCCATCATGGCGCAATTTGATGACAAAGGTTGAACAAGGATTCCAATGATACCTTGATTTTGAATATTGGATGAATGGGTCAAAAGTTATAAACATGAATGTATGTGCAAATTTGACCTGTTGCTGGCGCTAGAGATCATGAGCTAGCGACTACAAATTTGCTGTGGGGGTTCATGGGACTGTCCTGAATCAGTGTGCCAAATTTCACAACTTTTGGCCATGGCGTTCTACGGGCTGCCATAGACTCCCATGGCAGGATAATAATAATAGGAAAACGTAGGATAACAATGGTTGTCTTGCAGCTTCGCTGCTTGACCCCCAATAAAATCTGCAATGGTTTTTCTATAAAGGTTGACAGCCACTACATTGAAATATTCCCGAGATTTTGGTAGTGGTTTTGTGAAAATACCTACAAAAATGTAGGACAAGATAATTAGGCAAAATGAATATAACAAATAAAAAGGGAAGAAGAAAAAACAAGCCACAGTAGTGTGGTTTGCTTTGCAAACACACTAATGAGTTCACTTCTTCCTGATCTGGTGTTTCTTACCTCTGACTTTGCCGCCATCAGCATGGTCCAAACCTTCTTCAGCTTCTTGGTCTTCCCTTGGGCCTCCTCCTGCAAGCTGGTGTATTTCTCTTCGATGTCCAGACGCTCTTGCTGATTTGGGAAGAGGGAAGAGCAGGTGGCTATGTTTAATACAGTTGTCAAGCTTCCCTTAATGGCTCCCGACCCCAAGGTTGGGAACCACTGGTTCCAACTATGATGTTACCTCAGAATCTGACTCGGTAAGAGGAAGCTCTAGTGGATTATACCGCTTTAGTTGGTAGACAGGTTGGCCATGTTACAGGTATTATCAGCATACCTTTCTGACATGTCACGGAAAGTTCAGAATTAATCAGATCTCTGATAGCCGAATCACTTCCACACATCAGGCAGTTCTTTCACCCACGTTCAGTGGCTGGCACTGATAGTTCTCATGAGCTTGACATGTTTTACAATAATGACTGCATGCCAGTCATGTCTCAACATCGAAACCAAACTACACTGGCATGATGCTGCTGTGGTGGTGTTTTCAAATAATCAGGGCTACAGGAGGAAGGGCTTCCAAGTAAAGCTGCCATCGAAGCAGATTTTATCACGGTTCACATTGGTAACGATTTATTGTCCACAGCCGAAGAAGAATACATTTGATTGTACAATTTTGACCTTCAAGGCATGGCTATAACATCAGGACTTTCAATTTCAATAACAACAGGGCTGATGACGTGCTTGTCTTAACCTCTTAAGACCCAATCGCCCACCGGTGGGCGATTTGGTTTGTTGACGATATATTTCCACTACGGAGCGACATAACCCGCTTCAACTTTCATCATTACAGACATTCTATACGTCGTTAGAAAGGTTAGAATCTCCACAATTTATTCATCCGGTTGTTTTTTTCTATAAATCATGAGCACAAAACCATAAATATTGATATTTACCAGCATGGTAAACCGGAAATGCCAAAAAACAGAGTGACTCCCTACCTTTGAAGCAATCTGAGAACCGTAATATGTGTCCATTCCTCAATTATTTATATTCCAATTGTCCGTGAGTATCCACTGATCAAAAGCATCCAAATGGTTTTTCATAAAATTATTCCAGCTTGTGAATATCGTCGTGTAAAGTCCATTTGTTTACCATCTCCAAACTTTGTTCGTCAACTAACATACAGACGTTCGCAGCCGTATCGATATTTTCTCTAGCTCCAGTATGCAGTTGTTGGATATGCTTTTTTTCATCGCTTTGCTGGCTACAAAATAAAAGTGTCCCCGTCTTTTTCTGTTCAGTTTTCACTCCGGTACAGCCCGTGAAGTAGATGGAGCGCTCCCAGTTCGAAGGGCCAATGGGCTTTGTTTACTTTGTTTGGCGGCTTTAGTATAGGGACAGCGTATTGGCTATTGATATATCAATCACTTGGGCTTCTAGCCAATGAGTTTACCTTTCCAACGCTGCTAGGCGTGTCCAGGTGTGATACGTATGAGCCGAGATATAAAGCTGCGTCAACACGGCAGACAACTCACTTTGCGCATATTTTGCGCATATATTGTTCATATTTAGTTCTTGTCATATTTTCATGATATGGCCAATATCTCAATATGAATGTGTGAAAAAATTATGTTTTGAATCATGGAGAAAGGTTTTATAGTCACCAAAATGCTTCAGTAATGTTTCCAGTGTCACAGAAGTAGAGTAAATGCATTTGGCACAATTTGGCCATTTGGAGACATTTTGGAGAGGTTTGTGCCGCCAGTGACAACACACCATAAAAACTCCATTAACTCCCCAAGGTTTAGGCCTAGAACTCCAAAATTTCTTCCAGGTGTAGTTGGCATGATGTAGAAGGTATTTGGCATATTGCCATATGCCTTACATATAAAGCACATCCTAGTTATTGTAGTTCAATTATGACCTATTATTTTCGAACACAAAAAAAATTGCTTAAGAGCCATGTCTGAACTGATGTCATTTAGGTTGTGTGTATGATACATGCCAAATACATATCTAATGAAGTATCATACATCCATCTAGGACTTAGGGTTACTGTGTTATAAGCTTTTCCATTTGGGTATGTGTATAGGCGAAAAAAACCAAAATACTGCCGGGGCCTGGTCTTAAGTACAGTTTTTTGCATTTTTATAGGTCTATATTCCTACAATTTTAGAGACTATTTCTGGCTCCAAACAGGGCTGACATCACCACAGGCCGCTTGGAGGTGGGTCGGGCTCAATTTGGCCCAACCTCGGAGATGGTCCATAGTAAAGTCTGTAATGGGAGACTTCAGATCTGACGTAGCAGCAGTATAGTGCCATGGCAGGCTAGAGTGTTCAACTACCACCCTAAAGGTTCTGGGTTCGATCTGCCTTCTTAGCCTGTTAGATCAAGATGCTTGAGCCCTTATTGCCCTCAAGCTAATTGGTAATTATTGAAACCCATAAAACCGATACCTCTTTCTCCTCCAGTTCTCTGCGAAGTTGCTCAGCCCGTCTCCGGCGTTCCTCCAGTTCATTGTTGGACTCCTGCAGGAGCTTCTCCTGCTCCTCAGCCTTGGCCAGCAGATCCACGCCTCCCACAATCACCTTCTTCTCCAGGGCAGACAACTTCTCCAGCAGCAACTGGTGCTCCTGCCTACATTGGATACAGAGTATTGAGGCGAAACGTCATTAAAGGGCCAGTGAACCACAAATGCGAAATCCTATTGCTTTTCCCGTCTCCACCAACAAGATTGTGAGTGTTATTCTCTGCTCCCAACTCAAGTCAATTCTTACCTTGACGTCACATCATGACAAAGGAAAAGTATGCAAGGGTATGCTAATGCAGCGGTGTCAATAGGTGTGTGGAGCCCCGTCTGGGCAGTGGTCGGTTTTGATGGCCGAGGGAGGTTTAGCTTCTCATTTAAGCTTACATTCCATATACAACATAGGTCATAATTACGCTCATACACTTACATCTTATGAAGATCTCAATGCAAACAGCATTGTTTTTTCCCTCCTAGCTTGCAACGTCAAGCTGAAACTCGGGATTCACCTAAAACACTTTAGACTCGGTTTACACTCAGTTTACACTCAGTTTACACTCAGCTTAGACTCAGCTTAGACTCAGTTTAGACTCAGTTTAGACTCAGTTTAGACTCAAGATAAGTTTGTATTGACCGTGTTAGACGCAAGCTCAAAAATAAGCTTCACACTTGCCGTCATGCTTGTGAAAGTAGATTGATGTCTGAATCAATTCCTGTATCCATGTCCAAGTCGCTGAAGGTAAAGCCCGACGGTGGAGGCAGTTTACTCACTGAGCTTTGAGCAGGTCCTTCTCCCTCTTCTCCAGCTCGGCCCTGGCCTTGTTCCTCTCTTCCTCCTCCATGTCTAGCTTGGCCTCCAGAGCCTTTCGCTCCTCTCCGGTCTTCGCCTGCATCTCCAACATCTTGTCAGGGGAGACCTTCTTCTTCCCTTCAACATGGACAGGAATAATAGACATTAAACGAGGGTGTGTGTGGCAGGCATGATTTTTCTGGTTAGTTGTTTTCTTTTTAGTGGAGGGGCCGGGGAAGGAGAAAAACATGGATTCAGGTCATGACAGGTTACATTGTTAGATGACATTTTAAACCAATATGCTGCAAGAACAAAAAAATGTGAGGGTCAGTTGCGGACAAACATCTACAAGGAATCTCAATATCCATTCATTAAGATTCCTTTGATCGGTATTTGTCTGGTAGTGAGCAGAGCGACAGATTACCAACTTGTTATCAAAGAATGAAAAGCACCTCAGTAGAGGGATTTGAGATAGTCCTTGGTCTTTGTGGAGGATTCTCTCCAGGACAAAGTGAATAGAAAAGGGGCAATAGCAGGACGATGGAAGACAAACAGATGCACACAAAAGGATGTGAATAGGAGAGTGTTAACATGGGTTAGACCACAGGACTTCTCCTGCATCGTCTGACTTGTCTGTTGCAAAAGCCAGCGGGTCGGCCAAACATTGCAGTGGGCTTGGTTAGGGGATGGTGAGCAAAGCTATGCCACAAGTGCATTCAGGAGCATTGAGGATTCTCACACCAACCTCTGTCTTCTTCAATTAAGGTGTACAGGGAGCCAGCAGTCGGCATATTTCAACCAATCAAAGGAAGGGGGAGAGAGAGCAGGGGAGAGCGAGTGAGACAGAGAGAGAGAAAGATAGTGCCACATTTCAACAAGAAAACCTTTTTATACTCTACAGGGTGAAAACACTTCACAGTCAGGGTAGATTGAGGACAAGGTAAAGGGAGCGAAGGGAGACTGTCAGCATGACAGAATGAGGATGGTCAATGGGAAAGGGGGTAACACCTTGGATGTCTGCTGATCAACATACAAAATACTATCCTTTAGAAACAATCCTGTCCTGTATGGTTTATTCTGAGTTGAGCTGAACAAACCCTTTTTCAAATCAGGCGCTGTACGGATTGTTACTTCATTGCATGGAAGTAAAAGTGTCATCATCAGATGATCTTCCCACCCACAGGAGTTTTACTAATGACTCAAATCTCATCACAAATAAAACACACCATGAAGTGACTGTTCCATCATGAATGGTTCCAAACCAGACTTTGTACAAATGTCAAATGATTCCATGATTATCATCAAAGCCTTTTGCGGACCAACTCATACACAACAGATACTGCAAGAAGGTCATGGCAAGTGGGAAACAGCAGCCCTCCTCCAATGTTTGCACAGTGAGGAAAATTAAACAAACAGAAAAATTGAGACATATTGAGTACATGAGACATATTCATTTAAATCGAGCAGGTGAATAGAAAGATGGATTACCCGCCCTATATAGCCTAGTGTAGACAAACTTATACTGCACCCTTTCACCAAAATATCCAATGTATTGAGAGGATTCAATTATACTTGAGTTTAACTTTTACTCCTAGTGTAAAATAGTGCAGCAAATGGCTTTTTGCGGAAGGGGTTGATTATGATGGAGTGGGTTTGTTTAGGCTATCACTCTTTGTTAGTTGGAATCCAAAACTAAACTTCTTCTTATTAAGTGCAGTGATTTGACACATGCACAAGATGTTCTCAATTTCGTTGGTTTTTACCAAAAAAATATATACATATAATATATATAAGAAAACATTTGGAGAAAAAATACGATACAATCTCTAATAAGACAATGTTCATGTGATTTTATGCATCCGTAGTGTTGTGAAATAAATTATTGCACAATGATCGTGAAACCGTCAATCTGTGGTTATTCCTCAGACCTCAATCGTACTTCAACATCTATAATTGCTGCATCCCTACCCAGCCATTTGCAATGAATGAACTCTTCCGGCCCACAATGAACTCTTCTGAACGACAAAATGGATCAGATAATAACATGAGTCCCAGTTATATCATGAAGCCATACCGCGTTAGTGTTGCAAGCAGTGTACCTTCAGTTGTGACAGGGGGACTGATGGGGGTCTGGGTGGATGTGACGAGGGGTAAAGCAGTTAGGTCAATCGGTTGGGGTTAAAAGGGCTCGGTGCTTTGTAAATGGAGCTTAACGTACACACACACACTCACTGGTGGGAGCCTTGTTCTCAGTGGTGGCCTGCAACACTGAGGTGAAGCAGACAGAGCCTGAGCTACTTCCTCTGCTTCCTGCAACAAACACATGGGAGGCACCACAGCCACCACACACAGAGAGAGAGAGAGAGAGAGAGAGAGAGAGAGAGAGAGAGAGAGAGAGAGAGAGTCATGCTCACATTCATAGTGGAGTTGATCTCCGTGACAGCTTCATCCTCTGTGGGAAACTGGTAGATCTGTACTCCGTTGCTCACCAGTTCACTCATGATATTACTGACACACTACTGAAAACCTCTCATACATACTACTGAAAAACTCTTACACACAATACTGAAAACCTCCCACACAAACTATTTAATACTTTTCACTCGGAATGCTGAAAACCTCTCACACACAATACTGAAATCCTCTCAATATACTACTAAAACTCTCTTATTTACAGTATTGAAACTCTCATATACAGTATGGAAACTCTAAAATATATAGAATTGAAACTATCTTACATACACTACTAAATACAAAAATAGTCAACTTTAAGAAGAGAATAGAACAAGTTAACCAAAGCCAGAAATTAAATACATAATACAGTTGCAAAAAAAGATTGAGAACCTTCTGGATCATCTGCATTAATGGCTCCTAAAATATTCAGGTCTTTTGTAAGAGATAACAAAATATAAAAACTGTGTTTAAAAAAAAGAACACAAAACATTTAACTTTTATATTACTTTGTTAATTAGGTTCTTCAAACATTTAAAACATGGTTTGGGAAAGGTATGTGAACCACTAGGATAATGCATTTTGCTCAATTTGAATTTACCTTCAGTACTAGGTCTGGGTCTGCGGTATGTTAGTGGGATTTCTCCGTCTAAATTTTCTGCGTCCAATCAGCGAACAGTGGGAGTGGCTGAGCTCAATGATGTTAAAGTCAGCTCTCGTTGATGGACATCTTCCCACACGGTGATTGGTTTGTTTACATTCTGCATGCAACGTGATTCCCGGCCAAAAGTTAGCGATTGGTTATGGCAGATCCAGAGTGGCACTTGGCAGATCCAATGGTTTTAAACTTCAACAGACACCCGCCTTCAAGTGAGTTAACGTTTGTCAATTGAGTAGGTCCAGACTCTCTGTAGTCTGTACAAATTAAATGAACTATGAGAGTCTGGTAGGACCAGGCTAGGGCTTCCCAACCATTCATCACAAAACAGTCTGATTTTGTATCTAACGTTCCTGTATTCCATGTCTCTTCGTTCCAACATTAAGGATTCTAACCCTCTGCTTCCATCAAGATCTTCCCACTTCTGCAGCACTGTCCTCCGACACCACCTTCCCGGTTTCCTCACTGACCCAGGTTGACTCCCACATAAACCAGCTTCTGCCCGTTCGCAGTAAGGCTGGGCGATATGGACCAAAAGTCATATCACGATATTTTCAAGCAGAATGTCGATATAAGATGCATATCGATATTTGTTGACGCAATAACATAGTTAACGTTGCCGCACTCCAACTCGTCATTCTACATCGGGGGCGCCGCTGTGCTTTTATTTCCAGCCTGCCCGCGTCACTGTGCGCGTTAACCTGCCTTGCTGACTGCAAACTGAATCCTAAATTGGGTGTGGGCAAGTGTAGCTCAATATTTTACAATTAATCAGTCAAAAGCAGTCAGTCCAAGATGTGGCAAATGCCACCGAACTGCCTCCGCTCTGCATCGGCACCAACAGCAGTTCCCCCCCCCCGGTCCGTTCCGGAGCCCCTGGACCTCATCGCAGTGCCCCGGATCTATCATGAACTTGGCGCAGTGTTCAACAAGCAACACGCCTAATCCTTGCCACCACATCGCCACTACGACTGCGCCATTGACCCGTTGCCGGGCTCGCCATTACCCAGCAGCCGTCTGTTCAACCTCTCGCGGCCTGAGCGGGAGGATATGGAGGGGTACATCCGGGACTTGCTCGCGGCAGCACTCATCCGCCCCCTCCTCCTCACCCATAGGGGCAGGGTTCTTCTTCGTGGCCAAGAAGGACAAGACCCTTCGCCCCTGTATCGACTTCAATGGTCTCAACGACATTACGGTCAAAAATAAATATTCACTGCCCCTAATTTTCTCAGCCTTTGTCCCCCTGCAAGGCGCCACCATCTTCTACAGACAGAAATGATTGCACAATAATCGTGAAACCGTCAATCTGTGGTTATTCCTCAGACCTCAATCGTACTTCAACATCTATAATTGCTGCATCCCTACTGAGCGATAGCCCTTGTTGACTGATACGGGGACATGCAAAGAGGTAGCCATTTGCAATGAATGAACTCTTCCGGCCCACAATGAACTCTTCCGAACGACAAAATAGATCAGATAATAACATGAGTCCCAGTTATATCATGAAGCCATACCGCGATAGTGTTGCAGGCAGTGTACCTTCAGTTGTGACAGGGGGACTGATGGGGGTCTGGGTGGATGTGGGCGAGGGGTAAAGCAGGTAGGTCAATCGGTTGGGGTTAAATGGGCTCGGAGCTTTGTAAACGGAGCTTAACGTACACACACACACTCACTGGTGAGAGCCTTGTTCTCAGTGGTGGCCTGCAACACTGAGGTGAAGCAGACAGAGCCTGAGCTACTTCCTCTGCTTCCTGCAACAAACACATGGGAGGCACCACAGCCACCACACAGAGAGAGAGAGAGAGAGAGAGAGAGAGAGAGAGAGAGAGAGAGAGAGAGAGAGAGAGAGAGAGAGAGAGAGAGAGAGAGAGAAAGTCGCCGGCAGTAAGGGTGCAAATCTTTTGGTGAATCGTGATTTGATTTCGTCAGTTGACGGAATTCTTGGGGTCAAGAATTCAATTCTAAATTCCCCATTCAAAATGAAACTTAAAAATAAACTTACCTCCCACCAATACTACTAAAAAACTCTCACACATCCTACTGAAATCTAACATCTCTCACCAACTACTGAAAACCTCTCACACACAATTCTGAATTTTACTGACACACTACCCTAACCCTAACCCTAACCCTAACCCTAACCCTAACCTCTCATACATACATACTACTGAAAAACTCTTACACACAATACTGAAAACCTCCCACACAAACTATTGAATACCTTTCACTCGGAATGCTGAAAACCTCTCACACACACAATACTGAAATCCTCTCAATATACTACTAAAACTCTCTTATTTACAGTATTGAAACTCTCATATACAGTACGGAAACTCTAAAATATATAGAATTGAAACTATCTTACATACACTACTAAATACAAAAATAGTCAACTTTAAGAAGAGAATAGAACAAGTTAACCAAAGCCAGAAATTAAAGACAAAATACAAATGCAAAAAAAGATTGAGAACCTTCTGGATCATCTGCATTAATGGCTCCTAAAATATTCAGGTCTTTTGTAAGAGATAACAAAATATAAAAACTGTGTTTAAAAAAAAGAACACAAAACATTTAACTTTTATATTACTTTGTTAATTAGGTTCTTCAAACATTTAAAACATGGTTTGGAAAAGGTATGTGAACCACTAGGATAATGCATTTTGCTCAATTTGAATTTACCTTCAGTACTAGGTCTGGGTCTGCGGTATGTTAGTGGGTTTTCTCCGTCTAAATTTTCTGCGTCCAATCAGCGAACAGTGGGAGTGGCTGAGATCAATGACGTTAAAGTCAGCTCTCGTTGATGGACATCTTCCCACACGGTGATTGATTTGTTTACAGCCTGCGTGCAACGTGAATCCCGGCCAAAAGTTAGCGATTGGTTATGGCAGATACAGAGTGGCACTTGGCAGATCCAATAGTTTTAAACTTCAACAGACACCCGCCTTCAAGTGAGTTAACGTTTGTCAATTGAGTAGGTCCAGACTCTCTGTAGTCTGTACAAATGAAATGAACTATGAGAGTCTGGTAGGACCAGGCTAGGGCTTCCCAACCATTCATCACAAAACAGTCTGATTTTGTATCTAACATTCCTGCATTCCATGTCTCTTCGTTCCAACATTAAGGATTCTAACCCTCTGCTTCCATCAAGATCTTCCCACTTCTGCAGCACTGTCCTCCGACACCACCTTCCCGGTTTCCTCACTGACCCAGGTAGACTCCCACATAAACCAGCTTCTGCTCGTTCGCAGTAAGGCTGGGCGATATGGACCAAAAGTCATATCACGATATTTTCAAGCAGAGTGTCGATATAAGATGCATATCGATATTTGTTGACGCAATAACATAGTTAACGTTGCCGCACTCCAACTCGTCATTCTACATCGGGGGCGCCGCTGTGCTTTTATTTCCAGCCTGCCCGCGTCACTGTGCGCGTTAACCTGCCTTGCTGACTGCAAACTGAATCCTAAATTGGGTGTGGGCAAGTGTAGCTCAATATTTTACAATTAATCAGTCAAAAGCAGTCAGTCCAAGATGTGGCAAATTCCACCGAACTGCCTCCGCTCTGCATCGGCACCAACAGCAGTTCCCCCCCCCCGGTCCGTTCCGGAGCCCCTGGACCTCATCGCAGTGCCCCGGATCTATCATGAACTTGGCGCAGTGTTCAACAAGCAACACGCCTAATCCTTGCCACCACATCGCCACTACGACTGCGCCATTGACCTGTTGCCGGGCTCGCCACTACCCAGCAGCCGTCTGTTCAACCTCTCGCGGCCTGAGCGGGAGGATATGGAGGGGTACATCCGGGACTTGCTCGCGGCAGCACTCATTCGCCCCCTCCTCCTCACCCATAGGGGCAGGGTTCTTCTTTGTGGCCAAGAAGGACAAGACCCTTCGCCCCTGTATCGACTTCAATGGTCTCAACGACATTACGGTCAAAAATAAATATTCACTGCCCCTAATTTTCTCAGCCTTTGTCCCCCTGCAAGCCGCCACCATCTTCTACAGACAGAAATTATTGCACAATAATCGTGAAACCGTCAATCGGTGGTTATTCCTCAGACCTCAATCGTACTTCAACATCTATAATTGCTGCATCCCAACTGAGCGATAGCCCTTGTTGACTGATACGGGGACATGCAAAGAGGTAGCCATTTGCAATGAATGAACTCTTCCGGCCCACAATGAACTCTTCCGAACGACAAAATAGATCAGATAATAACATGAGTCCCAGTTATATCATGAAGCCATACCGCGTTAGTGTTGCAAGCAGTGTACCTTCAGTTGTGACAGGGGGACTGATGGGGGTCTGGGTGGATGTGGGCGAGGGGTAAAGCAGGTAGGTCAATCGGTTGGGGTTAAATGGGCTCGGAGCTTTGTAAACGGAGCTTAACATACACACACACACACTCATTTGTAAAGCCGGCCACACACAGGCGCCGAAGCGCCGCGGTGCACATTTCACACGAGTCAATGGCCGCCCTTAGCACCAATATGAAGTGTGGCGCTGCAGCACCGTTGTGATTATGTTATGAAAGAAGCAGATCAACAAACATAGTCGGAATAGGCTACCCTAACGTTATACCAGTTGTTTTATCACTACATAGATGCATTGTGGAATTATTTATCTAGTGCATACAGTGACGTGAAGGCTAGTGGGCCGGCACGCCACCGAGCGCTGGCGCGCGTCTAGCCGCAGCCGGTGTGGGCTAGTACGTCGGAAATAATGGGGGCGTTTTCTTTGACGCGCCGGCGTGTGTTGGGCTTAAGAGCCTTGTTCTCAGTGGTCAATGACATTCAGATTTTCTCACAGTCTCTCTCAGAACAGACTGAACGTCAAACCGATTCTACAGCGTCTCCCGGAGCACCGGCTGTTTGTCAAGGTGGAAAAGTGCAGAGTACCACGTGCCTTCTACATCCTTCCTGGGTTACATCATCGGCCATGGGAGGATGGAAATCGAACCGGCGAAGGTGAACGCGGTGACAGAGTGGCCCATCCCTTCCGACCGGAAACAGCTACTGCGCTTCCTTGGCATCGCCAACTAACCCTAACTGTATCCGAAACGACAGCCGCATCGCAGCTCCTCTCCCCTCTACTGCTATGACGTTCTGCTGGACTCCAGAGGCGGATTCGGCCTTTACTCTGCTGGAACACCTCTTCACCTCAGCCCCCGTCCTCGCGCAGCCGGACGGCAAGCTCCAGTTTGTGGTGGAGGTGGACGCCTCAGTCTCTCCTCCGGCTATCATCCGCAGACCAACGGCCAGCCAGAGAGGGCCAACCAGGAACTGGAAGGCATGCTGCGCTGTGTTACCACCGCCAACCCCGCCTCCTGGAGTGACCACCTTCCCTGGGTAGAGTATGCGCACAACGGTACACCGCAACGAAACGACCGGGATGTCGCCCTTCCTATGGTCCCTAGGCTACCAGCCGCCTCTGTTTCCAGCGCAAGAGGCTGAGATCGCTGTCCCCTCAATGCGCTCCCATATTCTACACTGTCAGCGCATCTGGAACAAGGCTCGGGCCAGGCCCCTGTACGTCCCCGGAGGGAAAGGTTTGGCTCCTTGCTAGGGCGCTTCCACTGAAGGTGGCATCTCAGAAGCTCGGTACATCGATACGTAGGACCGTTTGAGATTGAGGCTCCCTGCCTAAAGCGTCTCCACCTCCCCTCTGGCGGTGACGGCAACGGCAACGGCACCACCGCCACCCCGCATCGTTGACAACCTCGCTGTCCTCCGACACCACCTTCCCGGTTTCCACGCCGACCCGGCTGGACTTCCACATCAACAAGCAAATAAACATTTTGACTTTACAACCCTCGTCTGTTGTCATGCGTTTGGACTCCCCCTTCCTTGGGCCGTAACAGTACCATTGATATAAATAACTTTTATTTCCAAAAAACAGATTATCTGGTCTTCTAGAATAAATAAGACCATCTAAATCATATGGAATGATCATTAATAATATTTAAAATCATGTTTTTTTTCACTTGGTATTAGTCAAATACACTCCTCACACACAAACACTCGAGTGTGTGAGGTTTTTTTAGTATATATTAGATGTTTTCAGTCGTTTCTGTGAGAGGTTTTCAGAAGTATATGTAAGAGGTTTTCAGTGGTGTAGATTAGAGGTTTTTAGTAGTATGTGTGAGGGATACATTTGAATGAAGGCCTATACGGTCCATCCTATCTTATGGTAGCCAGACCCCCCCCCCCCCTTGAAAAAGTATTGTACTTTCTTAGAAAATACAATTATTGAAAAGTTGTATGAAATGTATCGTTGAACCAATGTTCTACGTACACTCAAACATGTTTCCTTTCAGCATTTCACACACCTTACATTTCCATATAGATAGTAAAAAGGGAAAGTACCAACTGATTATTAATCAATCGGATGACTGCAGAACCTATATCCATGGATCTTATTAATAACTGCAGAAAAACCGCATGGAGACATGCATGCATCTGTGCAGAAATATGGTGTCACTCTATAGGTGTTAACCCACAAAGAGGATATCTGCTAATTTCACACAATTCCACGTAATCATCTTCAAAAAACAACTCATACATTTCCTTAGCAGTATCGACACGTACTCACACACTTACTTTTTGTCTGTGCGTTAACTCTTTCATAGCTACCTTAAAAAAGGTACAATATTCAGTGTTTAACGAGCGCCCCCGCCAGGCCAACAACCGGCCAAAAATAAAAAAAAAATGAAAAAGAGAAAAAAAAAAATAAATGAAGAAAAAAAATAATAATAATGCGGCAGCATTAAGTTATATCATCATTAGCATGGCACCACCAAAAAAACTTAAAAGGGATGAAGGACAAAAAGGTATTTCAAGGTTCTTCCTAAACACGGCGCCAAACGAGAGTACATTTATTCTCCGGCAGAAGAACTATACCACGAACCGATCGCGTAAATGCGACGTCTGATTGGTTCAGCCCGCCGTTACCATGGACATTTTTACCGCCCCCGCAAAACACTAGCCTCGTTCTTTATATGTCCATAACTTAACCAACTTGTGATGGCTAAGCAAGTGTTTTATATGGAAATAACCAACAAATACTCTGGCATCCCGTGAAACATGTATAACAAATCAAACTATCAGCTCTTACCACCGGGCCTAAAAAAAATTCTAGGGGAAACACTGATATTCATTTCCGCATTGAAATATCTGAAAACAACTTGACCTGTGATATATTTAGTTGGGTTTTGTACTTCAAACCTACCTTCAAACCTAAATCCTTTTTAAAAGATTTTTTCTAAAGTTTTATTCACATATGTCCGTTACATTTTGAAGTATGGCAATGGCGTCATATGGCCTTTTCCCCTAACAACCGGGTAAACCCACTAAAACAGAAATACTAATTTATTTATAGGATATATCTTCATATAGATCTACAATGTGTTATTTTGACAAGTGGCTCATGCCAGAGATCAAGACAAGGCCCACAACATACTCGTCACCAAAACAGTTTGACAACAGAGTGTCATAGGTTTCCAGTAATGTTACATATTCTGCATGGAAACTGCTGAAACGGATTTCCATTTCGACAATTTCAACAATTTCTATTCGTGCATGACCCCTGTGCCTTTCAATTTAAGGCCAAGGCCGCACGTGTGGGAGGGGCTTCTGAGCGAGTGAGAGGACTCCTCCCTACCTCTTCTTCTCCTGCGGCCTTCTCCCGCCTCTCCTCCTTCCTCGTCTCCGTCGTCCAGCTCCTCGGAGCCGCTGGCCTCCGAGCCAGAGATCTCCTCCCCTGGACGGACACAATGAAGCCTCTTAAAACGGATTCCATTTAAAAATAACAACAACAACATAAAACAGAGAATTTTCCCAGGCCAGGTAAAATGAGATCCCTCATGTTTGATCTAGATATTCTAAGACAATTCCATATACATAATATTTACCTTCAAGAGATAATATGAACCTCTTAAATGTACGTAGGACTTTAATTTTAGATACTGAGAAGACGCCGTTATCCAGCTTTTGGTATCGACTTTTGCAAATACATTTTCGAGCAGTAATGACAAAAAAAAGAACGGACAGAGGGTTAGAGAGGCTGCAAACGTTAAAATAATTCTTGAGTAGACAATGTCTCAGAGACGCAGAGATAACAACACATCGTATAGATGACAGACGTCACAGACCCATGTAGCCAGGAGGCTCTCGGTGGCCGCTGGAGTGGGGTGGGGGTGGGGGGGGGGGGCTTACCTTCCTCCAGCTTCTTCTTGAGGTCCTCGATCTCCTTCTGGAACTGCCGCACTTGGGGTCCTCGTTGATGCGGGCCTTGTTCTTGATGTTCTTGGCCCGGTTGGCGTAGCGCAGCGTGCTGATGGTCTCGTCGTAGTTGTAGTCCGCAGGGCCGATGTTGGCACACTGGTGGTCGGGAAAAAACAACGGAATGTTCACTAAACCGCTGTGATTCAGGGGTTCGGCATTCGTTCTCGCCATCGAAATAAACTCTTTGATTCATTAGAAATGTATGTATAATAAATCAGTTATAGTAACAACTGTAATGTATATATACATATATATTTATTTATTATTATCATTATTATTATTATTATTATTATTATTATTATTATTATTATTATTATTATTATTATTATTATGCATTCAAGGTCCCATGACATTCCACCAGGTGTCGTTACAAGCCGTTTTGGAAATCTGCCAAAACGGCTTGTAACGGCTCATCTATCCGTCACACATCTAGGTGGACACGCCCACCTGTGATATCATAAGGGGCAGATTTCCAAAACGGCTTGCAACGGCTAATCACACCACACTTGGTGGCATGTCATGGGAACTTTAACAAATTACAAAACTCTCGTAGGGAAAGAAAGCATACTTCCAGCAGGTACAAAAAGTATAGATAAATAATTTGTTGGCAATACTGTTTACAACAATATTCGTGCCATAAAGCTTTTTGAATGGAATTGAAGGTGGGCACGGGGGAAAGTTCACCCCTGCGTCTTCCGAATTGGAACGGACAAGGGGGGAAACGGGGGATCCACCGTTAGTGCGGACAGAAACCCTCACTGAAATCCGCAGGCCCCCCCACCACCCACGGCAAAATACCCCCACCCTCACTAACTCATTTCCGTTATCACACCGGTGCCGAAGCGCCGCAGTGCACATTTTACGCTCATTAAGTTCCGCCCCTAGCACCAATAGGAAGCGTCGCGCGGCAGGACCGTTATGATTATGTTTTGAAAGCAGCAGATCAACAAACATAGTCGGTATAGGCTACCTTAACGTTATACCAGTTGTTGTATGACTACATATATGGCCCTGAAGCCCATGATCCTCTGTGCTTACAATGATGGTCACATTAATTCATAGTTACTTTATCTACTGTCGGGCACTTTGTTTACACTTAGTCACTTTACACACTTTAGCATCAACAATCTCCATATGTAAATGACCTTGTATCAAGCTGGGATGTACCAAACAGCTTTAAAAAAGTGTTTTTAAAAAAGTGTTTTTGAATATTTACAGAACACGGTCGAAGGCTGCGTGCACCTCCACTGTAAACAGAGCGCATTGTACCGTGGACGCAAGCTGCTCAGGACCACACCCCCTGCCTCCTCCTTGACCCACCTTGCTCCCCCACATTTGCATTAACGCTACACACACCGAAACGGCGCGTTGGGAGAAATGATTATCACGCCTTCCCGTGTGGATGGACACTGTCTTTCAGCGACCCTCACAACCCTCATCGACACCCCCCCCCCCCCCCCCCCCCCCCCCCCCCTTCCCGTGAGGATGGACACTGGGGTTTCAGCGGCCCTCACAACCCCCACCACCCCCCCTTCCCGTGAGGATGGACACTGTGTTTCAGCGACCCTCACAACCCTCATCACCACCCCCCACCCACCCCCTTTCCCGTGAGGATGGACACTGGGGTTACAGCGGCCCTCACAACCCCCACCACCACCCCACCCCTTTCAAGTGTGCATATTGTATATAGTTCTACTTCTATTGTATATAGTTCTCTGCAAACCTATGGTGGCATCATGCCTTCACTGTGCATATTGTATATAGTTCTGCTTCTATTGTATATAGTTCTCTGCAAACCTATGGTGGCATCATGCCTTCACTGTGCATATTGTATGTAGTTCTCTGCAAACCTATGATGGCATCATGCCTTCACTGTGCATATTGTATATAGTTCTACTTCTATTGTATATAGTTCTCTGCAAACCTATGGTGGCATCATGCCTTCACTGTGCATATTGTATGTATTTCTCTGCAAACCTATGGTGCATCATGCCTTCACTGTGCATATTGTATATAGTTCTACTTCTATTGTATATAGTTCCTCTGCAAACCTATGGTGGCATCATGCCTTCACTGTGCAATAGTGTATGTAGTTCTCTGCAAAACCGATGGTGGCATCATGCCTTCAGTGTGCATATTGTATGTAGTTCTCTGCAAACCTATGGTGGCATCATGCCTTCACTGTGCATATTGTATGAGTTCTCTGCAAACCTATGGTGGCATCATGCCTTCAGTGTGCCTATTGTATATAGTTCTCTGCAAACCTATCGTGGCATCATGCCTCGTGTGTCTTGAAACAACCACACAACGTTGCCAATTTATATGAATTTTGTTGATGTATTTGCACGTTTGAATCTTGCTGAATTCTACAAGGCAAATTAATTAATTTAAAAACTTTAAGGGGCCGTTCCCTGTTCTCGAAGACATGAATAATTGTGTCCAAATACAGATATGAGGACGACAAATGACCTGAAAGATTTGGTTGGGGTTTGCCTAATTTTCCTGCATTTACAGTGTGGGCGCAGAATTCGACGGTGCGCTAGATTGATTGTGGAATCGTTGATTGCGACCTGCGTTGCTTGTGGACTCTGTGATGATCGCAGACATGAATAATTGTGTCCAAAATACAGATATGAGGACGACAAGATGACCTGAAAAACATTTGGTTGGGGTTTGACGCATTTCCCCGCTATTTACAGTGTGGGTCGAGATTTTCGACGGTCTGCTGTCATGAATTGTGACCCATCGGATTGCGACTGCTGCTTGTGGACTCTGTGATGATCGCAGATATGAATAATTGTGTCCAAAATACAGATATGAGGACGACAAATGACCTGAAAAACATTTGGGTGGGGTTGATTCATTTTCCCCGCATTTACAGTGTGGTCGCAGATTTCGACGGTCTGCTGTCATGAATTGTGTGACCCATCGTGGATTGCGACCTGCTGCTTGTGGACTCTGTGATGATCGTAAACATGAATAATTGTGTGCACATACAGATATGAGGACGACAAATGACCTGAAAACATTTGGTTGGGGTTTGACTAATTTTCCCTGCATTTAGTGTGGGCGCAGAATTCGACGGTGCGCTAGATTGATTGAGGCATCGTTGATTGTGACCTGCGTTGCTTGTGGACTCTTTGATGATCGCAGACATGAATAATTGTGGCATTAGTTCATATTTATTTCATAAACGGCATTGCAAAATAATAATAACGGTGGGCATACAAATAAAAACGGTGGGCATTATAACAAAAACATAAAATGTGCTTGATAAATAGGCTACATTTGATTTCATTTGCATTTCACAGACCCATAGAATGGATAAGGTGTTTAGTACGGTCAATCACCGTTGCTTCTTTCCCCATAAGACGCTACAGTCAGAAAGCATTGCCCTGTGTCACAAAACGAATGTACCCATTCCGAGTCTAGCTTCAAACTCGTGCATGTTGCTGAAAATGAGCAACAGCGCCCTCTGGGGTCACACTTTTCGACGGGTCGCAGAATTCGGTGTAACACCGGGTGTCACCCTCTGCCTTTGCGATGTGACCGAAGACATGAGCGAAAGAGTTGGGAATGATGCCCCTGAGCTCTGGCACTGCCCTTACGCCCTCCATGGTGAACGTTTTACCAGTGCCAGTCTGCCCATATGCAAAGATAGTTCCTGTAATACACAGCAGGGGTCAGTATCAGTATACATGACTTCCTACAATAGGTGCTTACAAAATAACTAAATTCCCCATTATTATTGCCTACATTGACGTTTTCAGAAGTTATACAGTAACCCATCTTAGTATAACATTTGTATGACATGTATTTTAAATGTAAAGGTTAATCATAATAAAAAAAACTATATATGATTATAAATAACTCAAATGTCGTTATTTCCATATACGAGTTTACCATTGTAACCCTCTAAGACTGAGTCTATGATAGGTCGGGCTGTGAGATTGTAAACATCAAGCTGTCTGGCCCAAACACAGTGTCGAAGGTGAAGCATTTGGGCGGTTCATGCTGAGTTTCTAGTTTGTTAACGGTGATGGTCCCTCGGATCTCGTCCACACTGACGGCCTGTTTGCTGCCCATCTGTTTCTCCTTCTGGTTGAGTGGACGACATCTCACAACAACCTTGACGTTGTCGCTTATCTCGGGTTTGTCGTGTTTATTACTCTGTAATAAAAGGTGTGATTGTATATTTCAGCGTTGACTCTCTCTTGTAAACAACATATACGCAACAAACTAGAAGAGAAGATGGCGATATAGAGGCCCATATTTCATGGATAATGCAAGATGCTAAGTGGCCCTTTAAAACGAATTCGTTTTTTATCATATGCATCAGCCATCAAATCGTTATTGTGAATTTTGCAATTGGGGCAAATAGTAGACAACAAAGCACTACATGTCATCCTCCACCAGCGCACAATAATTAGTCAAATTCTGATAGCTAAATTCAACATCGATTGCTTGGCTGCTAGGAAAGCAGACAAATGCTAAGCTGCAGAATGAGCTGATGGGATAGCACAGCGGGACAAAAGCACAATTATTTACAAACTTATCTCAAGAGAAAGAGACATTTTAATGGGGGGGATCAGTAATCTCAATGAAGCGTTAATCAGAGGAGTGGCATCGGTCCACTTCAATAGAAGTATCTGTTAGCATCACATCAGATCGGAGGAAGGGAGGATCCCTTATGAAGGTATTATTGTAGCAAAAGTCTTAAGCACCTGTAACTGCAGAATTTGAATGCGTAGGCTACACTAAAGTCACAGTAAATTTGAAGTCGCATATATTTATTTTGCATGTGTACTCTAAAGTCACAAATGTGTAACAGTACATTTGTAGCCTTTTTTTTTTATACCATTGTAAACACAAAATAGGGTCTACGAGTACGCTAATCTGTGTTAAAGGGGCATAAATCCTTTTGCTACAATTATTGCAGCGCAGTTGGTGCAAAACACATTCGCACACCCGTGTTTCATAATCTGAGACCATGCCCAAAAGGTGTGCATTCGTAAACCCAAATTTGAACAAATGCATCAGAAGTTGCACATCTTTGAACGCTATGTTAATTCAGCATTTTAATGAGCGAGCACAAAACCATTTTACAACTGCTCGAATCTGCTCGAATCGGCGAATCTGCTCGAATCGGCGAATGTGTTTTGCACCAACTGCGCTGCAATAATTGTAGCAAAAGGATTTATGCACCTGTAACACAGATTAGCGTACTCGTAGACCCTATTTTGTGTTTACAATGGTATAAAAAAAAATATATATTTTTTTTTTACGACTACAAATGTACTGTTACACATTTGTGACTTTAGAGTACACATGCTAAATAAATATATACGTCTTCAAATTTACTGTGACTTTAGTGTACGCATTCAAATTCTGCAGTTACAGGTGCTAAAGACTTTTGCTACAATAATACCTTCATAATCCCTCCGCAAACACACAATCACTCAGAGGCGGGGCCGATTTACCGGCATGTTTGAAGTGTAGACTGTAGCGTCTCACGCTGATTGTATAGGGACTGTGAAGCTCAAGCGCTTAAGTCAGTTTTTTGTTTTTATTCTAGGTGGATTTATATGGCAGCGCTGTGCCAATAGTATCCGTACCCTGGAAACACTGTTGTCACGACGGACTGGCTGTGCGGCTGCGCAGTGAGTGAGGAGCAGGAGAACCAATCGGCAACGAGAACACATAACCGTATCAAATGTAAATTCAGTTATGTGTAAAAAATAACAATCAAAATCTCTTATCAACCTGACGTTAAACAGAATAAATTAAATGCATATTAAATGAAAGACCATTTTCTACCATAGCAGTGATTTAGGTATGTAACGTTTGATTTGAGGCCATGTAAATATTCAGTAGGGTAATTAATGCCAATACATATCAATATATAACTCCCTACATCCAAAGGGGCTGAGTTATATCCCCAATGTCTACTGCCTTGTATGCATCCTACAGCAAGATGTCTAAATTGCCTGTTCCTGAATGATGTGATGATGTATTTGAGTTCCCTTATATTTTGGGGATAAAAGCATCTGGCAAATAACAAAACAGTTTTTATAAATCTCTCATCCGCACACACATAAAAAGTTATCCCCATATGGACGTATTGTTTATTACACATTAGCAGTAACAGGGTCTGACAGAGGCACTGAACAATGTGTGGTACAGGGGTATTAAACAGTGATGAGGGGGGGGGGATTTGTGCAACTATCAGAGTTCATGTGTAACAAACATGCACATACACAAAAATATATATATTTTTTTAATGTAGCCATACTCAACAGACCTCATCTATTTAAGGGAGCAACACACGATTGTCATCTGGAATTATTACACCGATTTCCAGGTTCGCTGTGTAACAGCTGCTCGGTCATTCAGGCAGTGTGACGATCAGAGAAAGGGAATAATGTGGGAATACTGCAATCCAATCAGCTGAGTCTCTCTAGTGTCGGGAGAATACTGCTGTGGAATAAGCCAGTGTGTCCGGTGCTCTCCTGTGTCACCAGGAGCCGTCCGTCCGGTCTGGGCCTGTGGACCAGCACACGCTCTCCTTGTAACAGACTGAGCTCAGAGTCTTCCTGGGCTAAATAGGTGGTGCTCACTCTGTGCCTGGTGGGAAACAGAGAGGCAAATGGAAAAACGTTAAAGAGCCCATGCCATTAAAATCACATTTTTCCTGTCGTTTGTTAAATAACATAGGTCTGAATAAGTTTGTGAGCTGTGGTAAGTTTGAAATCTATGCAGTTTGTCTGCTGAATGCAATAGGCAATGAAAGGAAAAAGGCAGAAGAAATGAGCCAATCTGGATAAGGTGACACTGTGACGTAGCGTTGTCAAACTATTATTCATGGCCCTGCCCACTTGGTTGGTTCGTAACCACCCACAAGAATTCTGAAGGAGTCGTGATTGAGCTAGTGCTAAATGCTAATACGTGCATGGTAGTTGCTTAGTTCGTAGTAACAGGCTAGTTACAGAATTTT
This sequence comes from Gadus morhua, assembly GCF_902167405.1. NCBI lineage: Eukaryota > Metazoa > Chordata > Actinopteri > Gadiformes > Gadidae > Gadus > Gadus morhua. The sequence continues at coordinate 18,666,403 of NC_044057.1, forward strand.
GAATGCAATGGCAGAACGACATCGAAGTACATGAACTGCGACATGCTGCCTGCCGCCGGTTGCCGCGGCGCGAGGCACCACCGCCGCGAAGCACCACCGCCCGGCAGCGGGCAGCCGGGCGGTGGTGCCTTGCGCCGGCAGCAGGCAGCGCGCGGTTCTGTCTACTACAGATTGATGTGGAAGTGGAAGAACCAGAGAGGTCGGAGAACCCAACGAAGTCCTTTGTGATTCATTATATCGTCTGGACGTTGCACACAGCTTTTGGCCGTGATAATATGTATTATTTGATATAGATATCTATGTATATATGATATATTTAGATATAGAGCTCCAGGACTGTTAACGCAAGTGTGTTACTCTTCCTGTGTATTTGGATAACGTTCTGCTGTTGGTGTGATGGGCGCATAAACACGTCGGACTCTCGTCTCTGTATTTCTACAACGAGACTCGTAGTGGGGGTTATCTCAGGCCATGGTTGAGAATGAATTGGGGAAAGGAACATTGGCTTTGACTCCCTGAAGTAGGCATGAACCACAACATGGAGGAGAAAGGGATTGTTGACCGCGGTCGTCTCCGCCGGAGCCTCGCTGCCGATGGACCACCGCTTCAGGAGGCGTTGATTAGCGCTGACCCGCTGCCGAGGGCGGCGGGAAGCAGGGCTCAAGCGGGATACATTCGCGGCCAACAATCCCCTTCTCCTCCATGTCGTGGTTCATGTAGCCTACTTCAGGGAGTCAAAGCCAAAGTTCCTTTCCCCAATTCATTCTCAACCATTGGCTGAGATAACCCCCACTACGAGTCTCGTTGTTAGAAATACCAGAGACGAGAGTCCGACGTGTTGTTTAGATCCTAATAACAACTCCAGCAGCGTTACAGTCCTGGGGCTCTACATCTAAATAATATCATATAATACATAGATATCTATATCAAATAATACATACTTATCACGGCCAAAACCTGTGTGCAGACGATATAATGAATCGCAAAGGACTTCGTCGGGTTCTCCGACGTCTCTGGTTCGCTCCACTTCCACATCAATCTGAAGAAGACGCGGGTCGTGTGGATCGTCTGGAGGCTTCACACGCTTTTGGCCGTGATAATATATTATGAGATAGATTCTATGCATAAAATGGGTTTCTATGAGGCCCATTGCGATACATCCACCGTAAACAGAGCGCATGGTACCGTGGCTACAAGCTGCTCAGGGCCAGGTGATAATATATATTATAATTATATATGATTAGATATCTATGTATAATATGGGTTTATAAGAGCCCATTACGATACATCCACCGTAAACAGAGCGCATGCAGGCCAGGGTGATAATAATCATATATTATATTATTTAGATATAGATATCTATGTATAATTATGGGTTTCTACGAGCCATTGCGATACATCCACCGTCAACAGAGCGGCGAGCGCCATGGTACTGTGGCTACAAGCTGCTCAGGGCCACACCCCCACCCCCTCCTTGACCTGCCTTGACACGCCACCGTAACCAGAGGCATTGTACTGTGGCTACAAGCAGCTAGGGCACACCCCCACCCCCCTCCTTGACCTGCCTTGACCAGCCCACCGAAACAGTGCTGTTTGGGGGGAAGCTCAATGTGCGACTGGTTTGGGAGTGGCTGTAACTCTGCACCACGGCTGAATTTCGGGGACGTCTTTGAATACTGTGTTTGTTAGCCCACTAATTACCTATATTAAAGCATCCATAAATAGCATGGCATGGGATCTTTAAGAGAATAGCCGCAGTCAGGCCAAATTCAGTGACTACCGCGAGTGCCAAAAGAGTGAATGCTTAGAAAGACAAAATAATAAATATGATCGTCAAAGGACCATTATGCTCAAGTTGTGTTCCAGAAAATGAATCACCTGGTGGGACTGAATGAGCGGATGCGGCTGATTGCATGCAGGCTGTTTCTGGGCGGTTGGAGTTCAGGTCCGAGATCTGGCTCGCCTCCAGTCCTTTCCTAAGGACGGGGGCCTTCCCTTCTTTGAGAATGATTCCTGGTCCATCTCTTCCCAGGGTGAGTGATGGGGCCCACACCTCCAGCGAAGGAGGCCCCGTCGAACCTGAAGAAGCAATCTGATTTCCAGAGGACCAAGAGGAGGTTCTCCGCCTTATGAGAGGGGATTTCTCCTCTGTGAGAAACCGTACTGATTTTCATTGGCTGGCGTGAGGAAGGTTGCGGGAGGGGGGGGGGGGTATTATAAGGTTATTGTAAGAGAGCGATTATTTAAGACGTTTCATACATAAACCAAATTATGAATTCATACTTTAACTTTCATGGGAAATAACAAGGAGCAAAAAATATTAGTGTACCTTTTCCGTGTGGTTTTTCTGCGAGTCGGGTCGAACTAGGATGGAGTGAGGGCCATTTGGAAGTTGTCTGTCTTCCTTGAAGGCAGCGTCGTAAGAAACGGGCCAAAGTCTCTGCTGTTCAGGATGTCGGCAGCAGATGGCGCTGTTGCTTCCAGACATCCAGCCCTAGCTCTGCCAGGAGCAGAAGGAAGCTACTGTGTTTTTTCCTTTGCAGGACAGGGGAGTGGCTAGACACTTGGACCTGTTTTAAGTTCTGTAAGTGGGATTGGACATTTGAACTCGAAACATGGGTTGTGTAATGGTTTGCCCGATGAGGCGTTCCTGAAAGAACAACATTGAAAATAAATAAGCAAGGGATTCTTTGAAAAAAATGTAACCCAACACCATATCAAATACCAGAGCGGGTCTTAGCGGAGTAAGATTGTGTAGAGATTTGTTGTCCGCCCAATCACCTCCGTGTGAATTAAAAGCCCGCCTCACAGTGTCCCAACCTTGGGAGACCCCAGAAGCCTTCCAGCGGCAGCAGCCGCATTGGATTGCATCGTTTGCGGCCCCCGTTGAGGACAGATGGGCCCTGTCCCATAGAATACCCTGTTCCATCTGCGTTGACCCGGTCCAAGGCGAGGACCACAGCAGGGTTCTTGGGAGCTGCGGGTCTCTTTCCCGCCGTGAATGTGTTATAGGATGCTGCTGCTGGCGCTGCTTGGTCTCCGTCAGCTTCGCGGACGTCCTGTCATGTCCAAGACAACAAAACAAGAATTCAGTCTTAACATATGGGAAGGACCGGCAGATCTTGTGGTGCTACATGAACTCCACAAAAGACATCATATACCGTTGTTTGTTTAATCATTAGCAGATGGGTTTTATCTTAAGTGACTTGCAGAGAGTTCAGATGCAGGACACTTGCAGGCGTGTTGCTTTAAAAAGGTTGACTGCAGACATGACGGTTGGAATAAAAAAAAAAAACAGCTTGGAGTGAAGGCTCCTATAAATAACTTTAGTGTTACTGTTGAATTGTGAAAGATACAGTAACTGTATAGTGGGGTTACTTAGCTAAACTACATTCACCTGATGCTGACCAGGAGCATAGAAGATATGTCTCCCTTCCAGCTCATTTGCTCTTTAGGCTCTCAGCAGGAGCTTTATTTCAAATATTTATTTTTTTCACATTTGGCATGCTTTGGTTTGTTATTACTTTCAACACCCCACACGTCTTTGTCATCTACCCTTTATCAGACTGAATAAATTATCATGCACGCCTCTGGTTATCTAGATTAACAAATGAATGCTTTACTTATGGTACCCGTGGATTCCGTTTGGCTTTGTTACAACCCAGAGCCGTGCGGCGGACAGAACACTATCCTGTCTTTGAATAAACCCCCAGGCCTCCCCCCCATTTTGTTTTACACCGTTCAAAATGTAAATGGTATTCAACTCCCACACAAAGGCCAGCAGGGTTCGCGGGGGGCACGCACTGAGACCGGAGTAGTGACATAGTTGGCGGGCGAGGATGCCAACTTTGCTGGTTCTCAGGGACAAGCCGCGCAGCAGCCCTCGTTGAAGCGGCCGTACACCCCTCACCATCTCCCCCTCCTGAGCTCCAGCTCCTCAGGCCGTCTGGGCTTGTAGGAGTACAGCACTGCACACCTGCGTGGTGCAACAGACGGAGCTCATCAGCATATTGTCTTCCCACAAGGGCTTCAGCCGTCATCGCAGCCTACGGTTTTCAAACAGCAACTCGTAGGAAACGGGGCTATGGAATATCGGAGCTGCCGTCATCTCGGTTGGTTATTCGAAGGCTTGTTACAAAAGATGATTGTTGGTCATGAGGATGTTTTTGTTATGGATGTATTCAAAGATAATTGGTGGTTCAAAATAAAGACAGTCGTAATTATTCAAGGCTTGATACAAAGAAAAGATTGTTCTTCACAAGAATGTTTTACCATTGTGTTATCAAAAGCCGACATTCGGGGCTTCTAAACAAAACTACAATCTTCTATTGTGTGGGTTACTGGCTCAACCGCAGCCTCACTAGACGAAACACTGGTCATATATTTCCCTCAGTGACTGGCCGTGCTGTTTCCCATGTTGTTCTTTGAGGCTGTGTGAGCCTCCTGGAAGCACATTCTGGCATCACAGTGTGACGCATTAGCGCCGCTATCATTACTCACACGCTGACTGGAGAGCTGCTGGGTGGAGGCGTTCTTGACCTCCGCAGAAGAGCTGGCCACCTGGGGGCTGACCAGCGCCATGGTGAGGGTGGGGTGGGGTCGTGCTGTTCCTCTTCTTCTCGCCCTGAAGAGCGCGCAGCAGTGAGTGAGTCAACATGGTTTTCCATCGTGAAATAATAAGGGAGGGAAAGCAGAGATGATGGTGTCACAATGGAATTTGAGCTGAATAAAAGTGACTTCCCGGTTTGAAGGCGAAATAAGAAGGTAGGGGATGGGTATCAGTCCATATTGTGTGCTTGGGAGTTGTGAGCTCGTGCATTCCGAGGTTTTATGTGGAATCCCGCTTATTGTGAATACATCCGACTCAGAGACAGAAATACTTTGGTGATCCGCGTGGGGAAAAGGGCTGGTTTAAAAAGTGTTATCAAGTGTCAAGAAACACAGAGGGATTAGATGCAAACACATGCCTGAATACAGTGTCAGCCACTGAGTCAGACAACAAGAATGTTGTTTTCCCAAGACTATGACCCAGGGGTTAGGTAAGTAAGAGGCGCATTGGGCCAATTCTGTTTCCAAGGCCTTTACGAACATATATTAAGATTTATGTAAAATTAACATTTGTATTTACATATGTTCGGAGGGTGAACAAATAAATAAATTAGTTTAATACATTTTTGGAAGCCACGATTTGCGCAATGGCTATGATCTGCACACAGGGCTGACCACTTAACCTTTGGACAACCCCCTCCCCCACATAAAAAATGACGTGAATATACTTGATATGATCAATAAAACCCTTTTGGCCACCCTTACAGAGCAGAGAGTGGATGAAACACAGGCAGGCCTCAGATCAGCATGCTGGGAGTCGGAGCTCAGACAGCCAAGACCTGAGCTCTCAGACAATCACCTCGGGTGTGGTTCAGAGTCGCGTAGGAATTATGTACCATTATCGCAACAATAATTACACTTCATCCCTGTGCGCTCGTAAATACAGCCTGAGAATACAGATTTGAATCTTTATACTTCCCCACAAGTTAATGGTTCAACCACTCAGTTACTAACTTACTAACTAATGAATGAACAAAAAAAAATTGATAGGAACCAGGCAACTAACTAACTAAATAATAAGATGCAATGATGTCTAAAATAAGGTTGAAATATTTGGGAGAGGGAACTTGCATTCCGGGTGCCTTGTATAAATCTGGTGCAGTATGCTATCCAACAACTGCTTCAATTATAAATCCTCTGGGACAGGCCGCCACACATTATATCTATGCTCCATCCATAGGAAAACGAGAGGGAGGGAATTGAGCAGTGACGATATAACTACCACCACAGTCTGCCGAGGGTTCGGTCCACAGTGGAGCCCTAAGAGGCATGACGTGTAAGTGAACAAACTCAGCCCACGTTGTCCTGGGTTGAATGCAGCCTCCTACCTCCCGGGGACCCGTAGCACCGCAAAGGGGGGGATGAATGAGCCTTATTGAGTGCATCTTTTGTGCGCTATCCACAGAAAGTGCTATCTTAGATCGAGCTCTTGCTGGGAGCTTGCTGTGGACGGGGGGGCGCGAGACAGCCGAGTTGCCCTGACACCATAACCTAGAGCGGTGCGAGGGAGGAAGGCTGCCTCGCCCCTCAGAGAGTCAGATGAGAGGGAAGGTGGAAGAATGTAAAGGATCTCATGACGTGCAGCATATACGATTATACGATACAACTTTATTTGTCAGTTTGGGCTGAAATTCTTCTTCCCTGTTTTTATAAGCACCTTTTTTCAATAATTTTATAATCAAGGATCAAGATAATAGTAATGAACAACGCTTAGAAATGGTTTACAGCTGACACCTGAATTTCCATCCAGGGATTAATAAAGGTTTATCTTATCGTAAACACCGACTTCGTGTATGCATAAGCTTTGATCCTTATTTGCCCGTGATGGACAACATGCTAGTTTGTCAATCTAGGATGTTACTTATCACTTTGTCCACGTAACCATGCTAGTATAATCGCAGTATGGCTCTTCTCATCCAGCGATGATGGGAAGCCCACTTAGCATTGTTGCGAGGCAGCAGAGGTGAAATGCTAATGGGAGACGTTTCTCCAAATAGCGCGCACCAACACAATCAAAGGATCAACTAATTGGTAGACTGGGTTCAGCGTTAGGGACGCTAGACCTCCTGTCGTCTCCTTTTAAGTGAAAATGCGTGTGGCTTGTCTGCTATTATTGGCCCAGTGAAGTGAAAGAGGGAGTTCTACCTGCACTGGTGAGAGAAACCAGCTCAAAAGGCCACACACACACAAAGAGACTGAGAGTTGGAGGGAGATGTGTTATATAACTTACTCTGCCAATGACTCATCATCCTCAACATATGAGAGAGAGAGAGAGAGAGAGAGAGAGAGAGAGAGAGAGAGAGAGAGAGAGAGAGAGAGAGAGAGAGAGAGAGAGAGAGAAGAGAGGAAGAGAGAGAGAGAGAAGAGAGAGGAGAGAGAGAGAGAGAGAGAGAGAGAGAGAGAGACTCCCTGTTCGACTAAAAAGGATACAATATTATATTGTCATATTTATAAAAATGTCAAAGTGGTGAACTATCAGAATTAATGTATTGATTAAGTGTACAAAGCCATCAACTTATAACATAATTCTAACAATTCAGTCAACATATATTAAAAAAATATATAAAACAAAAAGAAAGCTCTTATTATGTGATTGAAAGCACCTGAACCCAAAAACATGTAATAACCATTTAAAAAAAATTGAATGTGATTATGGAGGTTATACGTATTCAAATAAGACATTGTACCTGCACTGCTCATCCATTCCGTCCGAGTCTTTGCTGATGTCATCACTTCTGTAAAACTTGTAACACGACTAGACACAGTGACATCCTCAAATCAATATACAGGTAAGGCATTTACATGAATGACTAACACTGACTACTTTTGGTAACTGAACATGCCAAAACACTTGGACTGAACTGCATGGGTGGAAAACAAGAGAGAAAACTACCTTGCAAATAAGCACTTTGAGCACAGGGATGCTCAAGAACAGAGTTACGTTGGAACTGATTAACTTGCTGCCCGCACGCTGTGCAGTTGACCTTCTTCTGCAAGGCATCATCTGTAATAAGAAACAGTTTGTTAAATAAAAATACATACACACAGCCTTTATTGTATGGCGAGGGGTAAAGGTATACACCCTTACCTGTGTTGCACTGTTTAAAATCCACTCTGAGCTTCATCGCTCCTTTATTTTCATTCACAACTGGCCTCATCACCAAGGTCGCTAGAGGAAACATTAGATACATTTAGCATCAAACTAGCGAACACAACATTGTCAATATGATGCAACTGAACCACTCACTTTTGGAAATGCTGCCTCCATTGCTCTCTGAAAGATTGTCAGAAGCGACGTCATTTCGGACTCTTCTGAACTGTCCGATTGATTTGCTCTAGGGAGAGGATCTTCGGTGGCTGGCAATCTAGAAACATAAGAATATTTTTGTTGCCAGTAGTTAGGCTACAGCAGTACGACTGTGCTCACATACGTGTGTTTGATCAAATGAATGAGTAACAACCAATGGAAAACAAAAGGATGTGCTACTGAAACTAGCTAATTAATACTTTACTTCATAGTGTGCTTCATAGCCTCTGTCGAGCTGCCAGGCTGAGGATGAGAATAGAATTGAATTCCATTTTATAACATACATTGGATTCAGATGACTAAAAATATACTTTTGTTTTTAAAAGTCTGCATGTTATTTACAACCCAAAATAATAAATAAAAGGGTTTACCTCCTCTGCCATCTCTGTCACTTGATCTGAAGGCGATTCGCAAGAGGCCATACTCATCTAAATGGAAATTAAAAAAAATTGATTCTTATTATTGTTTAGCGTACTAAATGAGGCCGAAGGGATTTCTGATTAATCAGATTGAGCCACATTGAGCCACACGGTCGTCATCATTTCGTGCCAGATATGTTTTAGGGAAATTCGTAGCCAATGGGAAAGTGAAAAAAAATAATATATTTTATACTGTAAATATGAGCATTAGAGCTCAATAACTCCCAGGTCATGTGACCTATTTGCTCAAAATCAACACAGAACAGAAGATCTAAGCCTCCTCTATGACTCTCACCTGTTTTTATTGCATTTGAACACATGTAATTTTTATATTAATTTTTATATATTTTATACTGAGCATTAGAGCTCAATAAGTCCCGCGAACCAATGCCATTCCCTTCTATTCCCTTCACAAATCATTAAATCACGAGGCAGCATTTCCCCCAGTGTTTGTTTGCGATATTGAGGCGAATTACAAATCATTAAATCACGAGGCAGCATTTCCCCCAGTGTTTGTTTGCGATATTGAGGCGAATTACAAATCATTATATCAAGAGGCAGCATTTCCCCCAGCGTTTGTTTGCGATATTGAGGCGAATTGCTTCACTTTTCCAACAGCGGAGCGGCTCAAGCGCACTCCCGCGAGGGGGTGCTTTTCACGCCAAGGGTGCATAATACGGCCCAACACCTGTTTCAAACGAGCAAGTCACCACCATTACAGCATTTCAGACCTGCATGACCATGTCCCATTGTGTCATTGCAACAATGCAGTGAGCACAATGTTTTGAAAGAGTGCCGACTATGGCGTCACATTAGTGCCATAATTCACTAATGTGATAAAAGATGCATTCGGGCGTATTACATTATTCCACACGCGTAGATATTAACTGCGAGCGCGCAAATGATCTCGCTCGAATTTAGAGCAGGGCCGAGCTCTCTGAGTGGCCAACGACGTGCGTCGCGACCTAGGTCGCATTGGTCGCGACGTAGGTCGCATTGGTCGCGACGTAGGTCGCTTTGGTCGCTGTGTTGGTCGCACGTCTGGCTGCCGTTTTCTCGTCTGGCTGCCGTTTTGGTCGCTGGCTGGCTCGGCCGCTCAAAGTCTATGGGCGGTCCTTAATCAGTTAATTTGCATGTTATTAACGGGTTTTTTGCGACAGTTGAAGTACCAGAAAGGGCGAAAGCTACTACAGCTCTTTATTGCTAATATTGTTTTAATATTTCTATATTGAAGTACAGTTTAAAATGATGAAATCGTTGGTCTATCAGTCAAATAATGAATTTTATATCTTATATATAGCCTATATATTTGTTTTGTTAAATGTCATTAAGCCTAATAAGGTATATTATGCACAAAGCACTTCGTTATAGAGTGATATATTAGTTATAATTAAGTGGTACAAGTGGTTGTGGCCCTAGGTTGGTAATCATCACAATGGCTGTTCGATACCCATCACGATCAGGTATATATTTGCCATTTTACTCAAACTCGTAATCGTAATCGGTCTCTTTCATTTGAACATTTTTGTATGATTTAGTACGATGGTATGATAATCATACGACGTAATGACGGGCAGCAACGCCTGGCTGGTATCGGCTGGCTAGCTGCGACGACAGGCCTGCCGCGCTGGCTGCCACTGTCCGCGCTGGCTGCCACTGTCCGCGCTGGCTGCCACTGTCCGCGCTGGCTGCCACTGGCCGCGCTGGCTGCCACTGGCCGCGCTGGCTGCCACTGGCCGCGCTGGCTGCCACTGGCCGCGCTGGCTGCCACTGGCCGCGCTGGCTGCCACTGGCCGCGCTGGCTGCCACTGGCTCTGGCAGGCTGACCGACTAGGTCGCGACCATAAAAGCGTCGCGACCCTTTTGGCGGCAAATAGGTCGCAACCAACCAGAGGTATGGCTGATTGAGCGACCTGTGGCAGCCAGCCATTGTCACCATGGCTGCTACCACAACCAAAAGCCTATGTTATCAGTTAACATCTCATTGAACAGAATAAATATAGGCTACGTGCGTCAGTGTAATAAAAACGTACATGCAATAATATATAGCTTAGATATTGATAGACCAATATGCCTTTTTATAATATAAAAATAAATAGGCCTTTTGGTCTATCCATCTATAATTATTTTTAAATTAACTTTGTAATACAGTGATGCGTATGAATTTGTATTGATTATATTGTAGCCTATAGCCTTTTCTTTTTTAAATGTCAAAGACTAATGAAATATCCCATGAAGCAAATTATAGTGTAATATAGTTCTATAAAAAGTGTAACGTGTCTATCATAAAAGCCACAGTTACACTTATTGATTATAAGTGTAACGATGCTTCCCTTGTTAGCCACAGTGGTGTAAGTGGTAGCGATGCTAGGTTAGTATTCAAGAGTTCGTTGGTTCGAATTGATTCACAATCAGATATTTTTGCTCTTTTAGTCAAACTTATTGACGCTGGCTATGGCTGGCTGCCACAGGTCGCTCATTCAGCCATACCTCTGGTTGGTTGCGACCTATTTGACGCCAAAAGCGTCGCGACGCTTTATGGTCCGCGACCTGGTCGGTCAGCTATGGAAAGCCAAGAAGGCCACAATCCGGACCTAGATTGGCGCGGTAAAAGTGCAAAACCGTACGGAATCCGTACGGAATCCGTACGGTTTCCGTACGGATTCCGTACGGTTTCCGTACAGTTTGGCAAGAATTCCGTACGGAATCCGTACGGTTTTGAATGACTAATAGCCGCGGCTATTAGTCATTCACTCCGGCTATTAGTTATTCACTCCGGCTATTAGGTATGCAGAACGAGCCCCTCCCCTTCTTTGCTTGACCACTAAGTTTGAAGGCTGTCTAACCAATCAGTGAAGAGAAAGACCAGACTAAAGTAACGCATTGTCGAAACTAGAGCTGCAGTGCCTCCATGTTTCGCCGTAACATAAGGCTGTGTTGTCTTTACTAGTTTCACTACAATGTAATGACCACCACTAGCTAGTGGAAAATATATTTGTGTCTAGTACAGTGATATATTTGTTAGGCTATATATTGAGATGGCAGTCCCTCATCCCCAGATTGTTCGCGATATGTAGTAGCCAGCTCGGCCATAACATTACAATTTCATGGATGCAAGCAAGCCAAGACAATCGATCTATATCTATAGCCTACATGACAACACGCACACACACACACACACACACACACACACTGGTAAAGCAATAGGAGCCTGCATTGGCTAAAGTTGTTGGGATGCACCTTATTTTATAACAGGGAGGGGCAAAGTTGTGCATTACAATGCCAACACGACAATAATTGGCACCGTTCTTGCGCACTCAGAAGAACATGAACTGAATAAATGCCAGGTATATCGGAGACGGGTACACAATCAGTGCATTTGCAAATGAGAGCCTGCAGTAGGGACCGATCTTGTGACATTATTTAACCATCCATCTACAGCTAATACGATCAGACAGATACATCATTGATCACATAAAAGCCCACAACAAGCCCAACATCACCACGGCAGGTGCGCTCTCTCACGCACATTCAAACAATCACTCCAACTTCTCCAACTCCAAGGCAAGGCTGTTACACTAAGACCACAAACAACCACAACTAACCAGCCTACATATCCACAATAATGCACAACCATCAGTTCTATACATTGCGTCTATCTTCTGTTTGGTGCACATGGCTAATTTGCATAGTTTGCACCGGACTGTCGGCTCCGCTTGTCAAAAAAATAGAACGTATTTGTGAATAAATGCTTTGAATTCTGAATACTGGACTTGGTGAGCTTGAATAGGCTAAATTTAAGTGACTATATACCTATGCTATATATGCTATATATGCTATATACCTGGCATTTATTCAGTTCATGTTCTTCTGAGTGCGCAAGAACGGTGCCAATTATTGTCGTGTTTGCATTGTAATGCACAACTTTGCCCCTCCCTGTTATAAAATAAGGTGCATCCCAACAACTTTAGCCAATGCAGGCTCCTATTGCTTTACCAGTGTGCTTAATGTGTGTGTGTGTGTGTGTGTGTGTGTGTGTATGTGTGTGTGTGTGTGTGTGTGTGTGTGTGTGTGTGTGTGTGTGTGTTGTCATGTAGGCTATAGATATAGATCGATTGTCTTGGCTTGCTTGCATCCGTGATTGTATTGTATTGTGTATTGTGTACAAAATTGTAATGTTATGGCCGAGCTGGCTACTGCATATCGCGAACAATCTGGGGATGAGGGACTGCCATCTCAATATATAGCCTAACAAATATATCACTGTACTAGACACAAATATATTTTCCACTAGCTTGTGGTGGTCATTACATTGTAGTGAAACTAGTAAAGACAACACAGCCTTATGTTACGGCGAAACATGGAGGCACTGCAGCTCTAGTTTCGACAATGCGTTACTTTAGTCTGGTCTTTCTCTTCACTGATTGGTTAGACAGCCTTCAAACTTAGTGGTCAAGCAAAGAAGGGGAGGGGCTCGTTCTGCATACCTAATAGCCGGAGTGAATAACTAATAGCCGGAGTGAATGACTAATAGCCGCGGCTATTAGTCATTCAAAACCGTACGGAATTCTTGCCAAACCGTACGGATTCCGTACGGATTTGCACTTTTACCGCGCCAATCTAGGTCCGGATTGTGGCCTTCTTGGCTTTCCATAGTCAGCCTGCCAGAGCTAGTGCCAGCGACCAGCGGCAGTTGCCAGCGGCAGCCAGCGGCTGGTGTTGTACCCTTAAAAAGGGGAATAGTAGCGGGAGAAAGATTAAAAAACACACACGCAACTCTCCTTCACTCGTCTTATTTTGAATCAGATTTTACACAACGCATACAAACAACAGACAAATGCATACACACGCACACTCAGCTCCAGGACCACAAATATCATGACATGTATTAAACACAATATATTAATTGAATAATATAATTGAATAATATATAGGGTTATATATAAATGAAGCAGTAACACGCTTTAACACCAGTCAACATTCTCATATCCTAACGGGCGTGGCAAAAGGTATTCGGCTGGTAGCTTACACGAGTAAGAGTACGAGTTAACAAGAAACTAGACAACAAATAAGTATAACAAAAAAGTATTTTCTCTACATTTAAGACAAGCATAACATAAGGAAAAACGCAATCAACATGTGTAAATATATAGTTATATATAAATGAAGCAGTAACACGCTTTAACACCCGTCAACATTCTCATATCCTACGGTGTGGCCAAGAGGTATTCGGCTGCTAGCTTACACGAGTAAGAGTACGAGTTAACAAGAAACTAAACAACAAATAAGTATAACAAAAACGTATTTTCTCTACATTTAAAACAAGCATAACATAAGGAAAAACGCAATCAACATGTGTAAATATATATTGCTTTGCAATCGGTAATCACCTTAAAAAAGGGGAATAGTAGCGGGAAGAAAGATTAAAAAAACACACACGCAACTCTCCTTCACTCGTCTTATTTGAATGAGGAAGAGGAGCGCGATCCCCCCTACTGGAGCCCCAAGGCATTACCAACAGATCGACGAATCAAACGATCGACGAATATTATTGTTACCATGGTAACAACAATATAACAACAATATATAATACAAACCGTATGTGTGAATAAACTGTTATATACAACTTGCTATGAATAAATTGCTATATACAACTTGTCACATACTCCCCCTCAAAATAGATGTTGTCCCCAACATCCTAAACTTTGACCTTTAGTGTAAACAAGGGTTAAACCATTAATAAGGTTAAACCACTAAACCAACATTAATAGACACACAATGCACCACTATTTTAGACCAACAAGTCAGCTGCATTTTTCTCTTATATAGTGCAATATTACAGACTGGAACTCTTTCAAACATTCCTTTATACCCGGATAAACACCCAGTCCTCCCTCAGTGTCCTGTTCTCTGGTTTCGGTACTTGTTCTGGCCTACAGTGTCCACGTAGTTACACAACAGTCCATTGCCGCCTTGTTAACAGTTCTTATAGTATGTCCAAAGTAATTGCACTTGCCTCCAATAAAGGTCCATGAATGTGATGTAACTGACTGCAACCATGTCATATAAATGTGTATGTTGAGTGTAACCACAGTCCATATCATGTGCAACAGTCCATTTAAATGTGGATTCTGTGCTGAACAGCCCATTTTGCGTGTAATGTATATGTACTAACTCAGTTCAGTGGCGTGCACTATTCTGACTTCCACATCTCTAATGTCAGAAGTGGCAAAAGTGGTATAGTTGCTTCGGGTATGTCCATGGCACCATACAGTCTTGCCGCTGTAGTGTCCTAAGGTTGTAACAGGCCGGTGAGCCAAGCCGGTCATATGTGAAGATCTTGGGCTGTCTGTGTTGACGTCTAGGCCGCTGACGCTCCTCACTGCTGAGATCACTTGGCACAGGCGAAGGATCAGCGTCCTCCAATTGCAGGTCCTCAACGTAACTGCCCTCTCTCTCCTGTGATTTTTCTGTTTGATCCGACGCTTGTTCTCTCTCAGGCTCAGGTGGCATGTTTTCCTTCAGATTGTATGCGTTCAAGCTTGGGAGGTGTACTAGTACGCATAGGATTGATTGTATCAGACAGGCATGGTTCAGATTGGTGCTGAAGTGGGACTGGATAATACTCATCATCGTCCCCTTCCTCTGACTGCTCTGTTTCCTCGATTTCCTCCCTTTTTCTCTGCCTTGTTCGTGGCTGTACTGAGATTTCCAGTGGCAGGTGGTCACATGGGAGGAGAAGATTGCGATGCAAGATCCTTGATCTCCCTTGTCCTTTCTCAGGTCTTAGTTCATAAACAGGGATGTCTTTACTCACTTGGTGCACAACTGTGTGGATAGAATCCTCCCAGTGGCTCCTCAGTTTTCCTGGACCACCATGAGGTGTCATGTTCCTGATTAAGACACGATCACTAGGCTGTAATATTGAGCTTTTCACTTTACTGTCATAATGTCTCTTACTTCTTACAGCAGCTTTATTAGCATTTTCTCTTGCAATCTCATAGGCTTCTTCCATGCCTTGCTTCCACTTCTCCATGTAGTCACTGTGATTACAGTTTCCTTGTTCCGAGGTCAGGTTGAACAACATGTCGACTGGCAGTCGTGGGGAACGCCCGTACAACAGGTAAAATGGCGAAAAACCAGTTACTTCACTACGAGTACAATTGTATGCGTACATCAGTTTGTTTAGTGAGTCTTTCCAGTTAGTCTTTTGTCTCTCTGTGAGGGTCTTCAACATCTGGAGTAGTGTTCGGTTAAACCGTTCTACCTGTCCATTCCCTTGAGGGTGGTAGGGAGTAGTTCTCGACCCAGCAACTCCACAGTACTTTTTCAGTTGTGTGAACAGTTGATTTTCAAATTCACCACCCTGATCGTGGTGTATCCTTGTTGGGAAGCCAAATTTCAATGCATAGTCATTAAATATTTTGTCTGCCGCTGTTTTGCCTGATTTGGAAGTTGTGGCGTAAGCTTGTGCAAAACGTGTAAAATGGTCAATGATTACAAGAATATACTCGTAACCATCCTTACATTTATCAAGGTGCAAGAAAATCCACTGAGACAAGCTCAAAACGGTTGAGTGGTGACAATGCTCGTCAGCGGTGCTCTTGTCTCTTGACTTGGCTTCTTGTGTTTGAGGCACACACATCTTCTTGCAACATAATCCTCTATCTCTCGCTGCATGTAGGGCCAGTAAAATCGATCTCGTATCAGTGATGTTGTCCTGTCTACACCTTGGTGGCCCATTTCATCGTGAAGTTCCTTTAACACTGTACTTTTATATTTTTCAGGAAGCACCAACTGTTTTCTGTTTGCAGTTTTCCTGTACAGCACTCCACTTTCATTAATTTCCAGTTTGTCCCACTCTCTGAGAAGACATGTGATCTGTGAACTGAGTTGTTTTAGTTCTTGACCTGATGGCTTTTTGTCAGCCAGTTTGAACTGAACCACCGATCCAACAGTGGGATCATTCCTCTGGTCGTGTTTAATTTGTCCTCCTAGTGGAATGAGGGATGTGCCTGTAGCAACTTCCGCACATTCAACTGCAACGCCCATGGACCAAGACACGTTGGATTCATCCTGATTTTCCACAGCCTGTGTAGTTGCACCAATCACATCATATGGCATTTCCTCTGAACACTCTTTCATGAATGTCTCCACATCCAAAGGCATTCTGGACAGACTGTCTGCGTCAATATTTTCTTTACCAGGGCGGTATTTGATCGTGAAATGGAAATCTGCTAGTTCTGCTACCCACCGGCACTGTTGCATTCAGTTTAGCAGTAGACAGCACATAGGTAAGTGGATTATTATCACTGTAGACGGTGAAGAATGGGGCATAGTATAGATAATCACGAAATTTCTCTGTGATTGCCCACTTTAGAGCTAAAAACTTGCCCGAATGTAGATGATAGTTTTTCTCTGCTGCGGTCAAAGTACGGGAGCCATAAGCAATTACGCGAAGCTTCCCATTTTGCTTTTGGTACAAAACTGCACCTAGTCCCTGGTTGGAAGCGTCAGTATGGAGAATAAAGGGTTGTAAAAACTCTGGGAAGCCTAGAACAGGAGGCTGAATGAGACAGTCTATTAACCGTTCCAGTATTGACTGGTGTGCTTCAGTCCACTCAATGGGTGTGCTGGATGGCGTTCCTCTGCTGTTTTGTTTTGTTTGCCACTTCCTCTTTGGTTTTGCAGGGTCTCAATCTCTGCAGGTTTTTTTAAGCAGGTCATACAAGGGGCAGGCAATACGTGAAAAATCCTTGATGTACTGACGGTAATAACTCAACAGTCCTAATATTGCTCTTAGTTTACCAACAGTACCTGGCTGCTTGTCTTTCAGAGCCCTTACTGCAGCAGTATCAGCAGAGTCCATTCTGTTTCCCTCAGCAGACACAATCCTCCCAAGGTACCGCACTTCCGCTTTAAATAGGTCACATTTCCTGGGTTTCAGTTTTATTCCATGTTCCCTCAGTCGTCGCAGCACCCTTCTAACATCACTGACATGATCCTCAAAGGTTTTGCTAAACACGAGAACGTCATCAAGGTAAGGCACACATATTTCATCCCTTAAGCCCTCTCAGCACTGTTCCATACAGCGTTGGAATGCTGCAGGTGCGTTCATGAGCCCAAACGGAATTCGGACCCACTCATACAGGCCCCAGGGGGTCACAAAAGCTGTTAAGTGTCTACTGTCCTTGGACATGAACCCCTGGTGATATGCCTTACCCTGGTCCAGCAGTGAAAACAGGGTGTTTCCCCCAAGAGTGTCCATAATGTCCTGTACTCTGGGGATAGGGTGGCGGTCTGGGTGCGTTTTCCTATTGAGCTCCCTGTAGTCAATACACAAGCGCATAGTACCGTCTTTTTTTCTTACACAGGACAACTGGGGAGGAGTAAGAAGAGGTCGATTTTTCAACCCATCCTTGCTCTATCAAGTCCAGTATGTAGTCTTTCATCTCCTTGTACAAAGGTTTTGGAACAGAAAGATATGCTTTTGACACTGGCTCAACATCTTTAAGTGAAATGTCCATTTGTAGGTTTTCCACACAGCCTATGTCATCATCAGACCTGGAAAATGACTCTGATTCTTCCTCTTAACATCTGACCGACTATTTTTCTCTGATGTTCTTCAAGGTGAGTCAAATCAACAGGAGGATCCCACGGTTCATGTGCAGGGATGCTTTCACTGGAACTCTGGGCCTGGACATGGTGAATGGATGCAGTTTGGTAGATGATCTCTTTTAAATATGTTGGCAGGATACACTAACCTCACCGATTGTACAGTTCCAATAACAGTTCTTCCTGGCAGTGTAATGTCATGACCTGTAGGGTTTTGTACACTAACAATGATTTTTGGGCCATGCCTGCCTTCACTGACACAAGGGTATCACAGAAGTCCAGTCCCTTCAGGCCACTGTGGATTCTCATGAGGTTCAAAAATCAGAGTCTTATCCTCTCTGAAAGGTGGAGCCTGTACTCGACACTCAATTGGATGGAGTTCTGTTTAGGCACACTGATTCTCTCATTTGCTGTCCTAACATTATGATCACATGCTTGCCCTACACTCACTGCATTAATAAAGGTTTTTGCGTTGTTCTTCCTGAGATGAGGAAAAGCCATCTTTTCAGCTTTCACAAGTTTCTCTTTGTCTCCTTGCTTTGGTTGATCTTGCAGGCTATATAGGACAAGGTGTTCAATTACATTAAAACCAATAATGGGACACTGTTGTTGGTTGCCTTTCAGCACTAGCATAGGTATTAGCAACTCACGATCACTAGCTGTGAGCTTGAATGACACTTCAAGCCAGCCAATGTATGGCATTTCTGTCCCATTGGCTGCTTCAATTTGTAACGGATCAAGTGGGTCGACTAGCTCTGCTACATCTCTGAGTGGCACATCAGGTAAATTGCTTCTTTTCCATTGTTCGTCTATAGCACAAATCTGTGAACCTGTGTCCCAAAGTGCCTGAATCTTTTGTTTGTGCAGGAAACACTTAATTATACACTTCTTCCCTACTAGCTCTCTTACAGTAGATGTTTTCTCCGGAGCACTATTTTTTTTGCATTTAATGTTTTTGCATGACTGTGTTGTCTTTTCCTTAATATTTGAACATGCATAAGGCTTACTGTGTCTTTTGTGTGCCGGCCAGTGGGTTCCTTGGCACTCTTTTGAGGAGTACAGTGTGGTTTTACAAACTTCTTCTTCACGACCTGTGCAAACTTGGGACTTATCTATGTCACTGGTTGTTCCATGTCCCGTGGGAGCAACCCCTCTTAGTTTAAAGGACTCTTTCTAGCTGGCTCTACTGGTCGCTGTGCTTTACAACCTGCTCTGAAGTGTTCACTGCTTCCACACCTAAAACAATGCTGACAGTACTCTTCGCCTGCTTGCATACAAAAGAAACACCTTGGGCGAGAGCGTGGTGCTGGGTAGAACCGCTGAGGTGCAAACCTTTGCTGGAACTGAGTTGTCTCCCTCGTGAGCCCAGGACCGAATGCTGGTCGGTACTCCTGCACTGCTGTTGGTGGCTGCTGTTGGTAAAAGGGCATGGGATCTGATTCATTGTTACAATGTGGGGGCTGTGGGGGCAAGAACACTGGATATGGGGCAGGCATATTTGCTGGTTCTCTGCTTAGTTGGGGATATTGTGGGGTGCAGGTCTGGATCTTTGGATGGTTTCCCTGATCTGGGAGACCTCAGCTTTCAAGTCCTTCAACAGCACCATGTCAGAGCGCATTTCTTTTATCTCCGAAAGCAGGTCCGGAGGAAGTGTAGCTGTGCGTTGTGGGATGGTGTTTTTCTTTTCTACTGGAAGTTCACTTGACTGAACTGTATTCACATTAGATACACGTGATGGAGCAGTATGTTTCTTTTTGTCTTGCCTCTCTTTTTCGTTGCCGCATGCAATGTTTCAGCTTCTCCAGCAGCAGCTCATCTGAAGTGTTTGTTTGGAGGAGGTAAGGCTGCAGGTCACTCTTAATATTATCACTCTGAAGGCCAGTTAGGACAGTGTGCATGAATAGACTCTGGACCAGTGCTGGGTCGTATTTTAGACTTGAATCAGCTTCCTGAGAAGCAAACAGGATCTTCTGTCTCAGGTCCATTGCTCTTATCAGGAAATTCTGAGGGGACTCCTTACTGTTTTGAACCTCAGAGGTGAGTTGTTTATATAACTCTGTGGCACCTTTCTCCTGGTAATGGGATCTGAGAATTCTGCGAAGGGCAGGCAGGGTAAGTTTGTCTTTCCCTTCAAGGTAACTTCGTAATTGCAGACCTGGTGTGATGGCGTGGATTACAGCATCAGTAATCTCTAACTCTGGATAGTCTCTGCTGAGCCCACTTTCAATTTGTCGGGCTAAACTAGAAAAGGTTAGCCTATCTTTTTGCCCTGGCTCACCTATCTGGCCAGATATCTTGAAGTCTTTGCGCCACATAGAACCTTTAGAGGGTGCCGGGGCCATATTCTTTGCTGTTTTGCTGCGACTAGCAGAGGTGTTAATACTTGATTTCATTAGGCCATGCATTGCATCCTCTTTTTCTTTCAGTGACAGCCTCAGCGCCTCTACCTCTTTCTGGAGATTTTCCTGTTCATCAGCTTGACTTATAGTTTCACATTCACTTAGGTTTGTTGCCATTTGGATTTTGTCTATTGTGTCCCGAAACATAAAGGAGATCTGACATACCCTCATCCCCCCAGACCGGCCAGTTCTTCCTGCTCGACATACTCTGTTACATGAGAAATTAACTGACTGCGAGTTTTACCAGCCACGTGTTCTATTCTTGTCCCAGAATCGGAAGTGCATTGCATACTTTAATCAGCTGTTGGAACAGTCAGTTGGTACAATGTTCCTTTAATCTCCAGTTGCAGCTTCTCCAATTCAGACTCCATTTTATCAGAGGAGTTGGCACAAGCAGTAAAGTAAGGGTTTATCTGACTTTACTTGGCTTCTTTCTGCACCTAGTGGTCACTTTTGCTCACTTCAGGATACAAGCTGCCAGTATGTGTCTGAAG
Organism: Gadus morhua; assembly: GCF_902167405.1. NCBI lineage: Eukaryota > Metazoa > Chordata > Actinopteri > Gadiformes > Gadidae > Gadus > Gadus morhua. The sequence goes on from NC_044057.1 coordinate 18,687,245, forward strand.
ACCACCTTAATCGCCTTGTCGGACTCTTCTCTCTGATGCCTGGATTGTTTTTAAGGGATGATGGACCCGAGGATTACACTTAGTGCTCAGGGATGGTCCTCAAGCCAAACATCCCAGCGGGGCCTCCAAATGTTGTACCCTTAAAAAGGGGAATAGTAGCGGGAGAAAGATTAAAAAACACACACGCAACTCTCCTTCACTCGTCTTATTTTGAATCAGATTTTACACAACGCATACAAACAACAGACAAATGCATACACACGCACACTCAGCTCCAGGACCACAAATATCATGACATGTATTAAACACAATATATTAATTGAATAATATAATTGAATAATATATAGGGTTATATATAAATGAAGCAGTAACACGCTTTAACACCAGTCAACATTCTCATATCCTACGGCGTGGCCAAAAGGTATTCGGCTGGTAGCTTACACGAGTAAGAGTACGAGTTAACAAGAAACTAGACAAAAAATAAGTGTAACAAAAAAGTATTTTCTCTACATTTAAGACAAGCATAACATAAGGAAAAACGCAATCAACATGTGTAAATATATAGTTATATATAAATGAAGCAGTAACACGCTTTAACACCCGTCAACATTCTCATATCCTACGGTGTGGCCAAGAGGTATTCGGCTGCTAGCTTACACGAGTAAGAGTACGAGTTAACAAGAAACTAAACAACAAATAAGTATAACAAAAACTAATTTTCTCTACATTTAAAACAAGCATAACATAAGGAAAAACGCAATCAACATGTGTAAATATATATTGCTTTGCAATCGGTAATCACCTTAAAAAGGGGAATAGTAGCGGGAGAAAGATTAAAAAACACACACGCAACTCTCCTTCACTCGTCTTATTTGAATGAGGAAGAGGAGCGCGATCCCCCTACTGGAGCCCCAAGGCATTACCAACAGATCGACGAATCAAACGATCGACGAATATTATTGTTACCATGGTAACAACAATATAACAACAATATATAATACAAACCGAATGTGTGAATAAACTGTTATATACAACTTGCTATGAATAAATTGCTATATACAACTTGTCACACTGGCCTGTCGTCGCAGCCAGCCAACCGACCCAGCCAGCGTCGCAGCCCGTCATTACGTCGTATAATTATCATAACATTGTACTAAATCCTGCTAAAATGTTAAAATGAAAGAGGCCGATTGCGTCAATAAGTTTGACTAAAAGAGCAAAAATCTATCTGACTGTGAATAAATTCATACCCACATCCCCTTGATTACTAACCTAGCATCGCTACCACTTACACCACTGTGGCTAACATGATGAACATCGTTACACTTATCAACAGGTATACCACTGTGACTTCTATGATAGACACGTTACACTTTTTATAGAACTATATTACACTATAATTTGATTCATAGGATATTTTATTAGTCTTTGACATTTAAAAAAGAAAAGGCTATAGGCCTACAATATAATCAATACAAATTCATACGCATCACTGTATTACAAAGTTAATTTAAAATTAATTATAGATGGATAGACCAAAAGGCCTATTTATTTTTATATTATAAAAAGGCATATTGGTCTATCAATATCTAAGCTAGGCTATATATTATTGCATGTACGTTTTTATTACACTGACGCACGTAGCCCATATTTATTCTGTTCAATGAGATGTTAACTGATAACATAGGCTTTTGGTTGTGGTAGCAGCCATGGTGACAATGGCTGGCTGCCACAGGTCGCTCATACAGCCATACCTCTGGTTGGTTGCGACCTATTTGCCGCCAAAAGGGTCGCGACGCTTTTATGGTCGCGAACTAGTCGGTCAGCCTGCCAGAGCCAGTGGCAGCCAGCGCGGCCGGCAAGTGGCAGCCAGCGCGGCCGGCAAGTGGCAGCCAGCGCGGCCGGCAAGTGGCAGCCAGCGCGGCCGGCAAGTGGCAGCCAGCGCGGACAGTGGCAGCCAGCGCGGACAGTGGCAGCCAGCGCGGCTGGCCTGTCGTCGCAGCTAGCCAGCCGATACCAGCCAGCGTCGCAGCCCGTCATATAATTATCATACCATACCATCGTACTAAATCATACAATGATGTTAAATGAAAGAGGCCGATTGCGTCAATAAGTTTGACTAAAAGAGCAAAAGTGAATCAGTCCATGGAGAGAATAGAACACCGGCCTTCAGGATCAATAACTTAGCGTCACTACCACTTGTACCACAGCTTGCGCCACTGTAGCATTGATTTCAAACTATTCCTCTTATATTAAAGTAGGCCTATAGCCTATCGCTCTATAACGAAGAACTTTGTGCATAATATACCTTATTAGGCTCAATGACATTTAACAAAACAAATATATAGGCTATATAAGATATAAAATACAATTAAATAAATTATTTGAATACGCCCCAAATTACAACTCATGTATTTTATTGATACTGATAGACCAACGATTTCATCATTTTAAACTGTACTTCAATATAAAAATATTAAAACAATATTAGCAATAAAGAGCTGTAGGTAGCTTTCGCCAGAGAGCATGGCTTTCTGGTACTTCAACTGTCGCAAAAAAACCGTTAATAACATGCAAATTGACTGATAAGGACCGCTCATAGACTTTGAGCGACCGAGCCAGACGAGAAAACGGCAGCCAGACGAGCGACCAACACAGCGACCAATGCGACCTACGTCGCGACCAATGCGACCTAGGTCGCGACGCACGTCGTTGGCCACTCGAAGAGCTCGGCCCTACTGCGAATTTAATTTTGGCACTATGGGGGAGGGAACCAAGGCAGGGCGATACGTGAAACGGCCAAACGTGATTGGCCGTTTATGAAGCGCGATATTTGATTGACAGCCCTCCTCACATTCAATTCTGAATTGTGCAGTAAATGGCTGAACGTATTGCTCCCGATTCTATGAGTATAGGCGCAGCCTTTGAAGTGTCGGCCTCATTGTCCTTTAAATAGCTGAAGAAAAGCTGTTTATTGGGAGAAGAACGTCCGCCGGCGCCCGACTATATCTGCGAAATGCGGACGTCGTTGAGGCACGCCGCACGCGGACGTTATTGAGGCCCACGCTGTTGGTGGGGGGATTACAAATTTTCAGTGCTACGGCTCACGCCTAGGGATAACCCAATATCGATAGCCTTAAAAGGCTGCCCCTATACTCATAGAATCTAGAGTTACAATAAGTAACTATCGTTTCAGCCATTAACTGTACAATTCAGCCCCCCGAAACGTTAACGGGCCACAGGGAATTCTCCCAACTCTCCCGATTACCACTCTGCGTGTGCGTGCGTGCCTGTGTGTGTGTGCAGGCGTTATTCAATTGCCTCTCGGCCGCTTGTACCCGCGATCTCGTCCTTTCGGTCATCACCCAACCCTCATGACCATAGGTGAGGATGGAACGAAGATCGACCGGTAGATCGAGAGCTTTGGCTTGCGACTCAGCTCTCTTTTCGTAACGGTGCGGTAAAGCGAACGCAATACCGCCCCCGCTGCTCCGATTCTCCGGCCAATCTCACGCTCCATAGGACCCTCACTCGCGAACAAGACCCCGAGGTACTTGAACTCCTTCACTTGGGTTAAGGAATATTCACGTGATAAAAATAGATCTCGCATGTAATTAAAGAAAAGATCTAAAAAAACAAAGTAACGACCGTCACGTAGCCAAATGGAACGGCGTAAAAGTACCGTTCTTTCTTCAAATATTTACTCAAGTAAAAGTAAAAGTATGTTGCCATAAAACTACTCCTAAAATTACAATTTATCCAAAAAGTTACTCAAGTATTTGTAACGGAGTAAATGTAGCGCGTTCCTACCCACCTCTGGTGACGTCATGTGTGAACATCAAACGGGAACAACTAAGAAACCATAATAGCAAAACAATTTCTTTTGACTGCACAAACCAGCACAAACGTAGCACTAACGATTGGGACTATTTTGATGAGATTTGAGCGTTCTAGGGGTGATGGTTGCATAACAAGTGGACTGTTTACATAACAAGAAGGGAAAATAAAGTTGTATTAATTACTTAAAAAGTAAAGTATCAAAAACATTTATTTTAACAGCACAAACCAGCACTAACGTAGCACTAAACATAGAGACCATTTTGACGCGATTTGAAGATGGAGGGGGGGCTGAGTGACGTCACGTGAGAAACCTCAAACTGGAATACCTTTTAAACTATAGTTGCACAAATATTTCTTTTGACTGCACAAACCAGCACAAACGTAGCACTAACGATAGAGACTACTTTGACGCGATTTGAAGGAGGACGGGGGGCTGAGTGACGTCATGTGTGAAAAATCAAACGGGAACAACTAAGAAACCATAATAGCAAAACAATTTATTTTGACGGCACAAACCAGCACAAACGTAGCACTAACGATTGGGACTATTTTGATGAGATTTGGGCGTGAACGGGGGGCTGGGTGACGTCACATGCCAGAAAATGCAATTTTGAATTACTCAAAATCCTTACCAGCACAAACGATACTTTTTACGGCACAAACCAGCACAAACCTAGCACAAACGAACAGCAGTGTTATTTTAATATTTTGAATGAGACGGGGGGCCAACTTCACACAGGTATCTAGAGCAGATACTTTGAGCCATTTCATTGGTTGGCCGCGTTAAAAAAAAAGTGCTTTCTGAATGGCTGAAGTTCCTGGAGGCTTGATCATAATAGACCTCTGAAGAATAATTCCCGCCTCCAAGGCTCCCGGTTCCCTCGGTCAAATGTCTATGGGAAATAACATGGGGCTTTTGAATGATCGTGCATAACAAACTCTGTAGGTCGTGAAGAAGTAAAAGCTGCGTCACGTTTTGAACTACACACTTTTTACATCTAGTTTCGACTGGGTTTTTGGATTGTCGGTGCCGTTAAAGTACCAGTAAAATTGTTTACTACTTTAAAGGCACCGGTGTTACGCCGAATTCTGCCCACCGAAAAGTGTGACTGACTGTAGCTTTTTATAGGGAAAGAAGCAACGATGATGGACCGTACTAAACGCCCTATCCATTGTATGGGTCTTTAAAATGCTAATCAAATCAAATCAAATGTATTTATTAAGCACATTTAATAAAAAGATGAGGGGATCGGGGGAGATCTTAAGTTTTATTTTTATGTTTTTGTCATGCCTGTCTACCTTCAAACACGTGCATGTTGCAGAAAATATGCAACAGCGCCCCCTGGGGTCACACTTTTCGGTGGGTCGCAGAATTCGGTGTAACACCGGCAATCCAAAAAACCCAGTCGAAACTAGATGGAAAAAGTGTGAAGTTCAAACCGTGACAAAGATTATATAGAGGGAACCGAGATCGTAAAATATGAATATGAAAGGGGAGTGACTTCCCCACTCTATACTTGCAGAACTGCAGGAATGGAAACTGTTTTTGTGCACATGCATGTCCGTATTGAATTTATGGCACTCATTGAAACAATGATATGTGTCAGTATTAAGTGCTCCGCTAGTTTTATTCTAGGTGGTTCTGTGTTATTCTTTATCTGTTCCTATTGCTACTCACCAGTGTTGGGGGTAACGCGTTACAGTAACGATATTACTGTTTTGGGTAACGAAGTAAAGTAACACATTACCTTTAAAATATCGGTAACTAGTCTACACTACTTTAGTAGTAGTAGTAGTTTTAATTGTGTGGGATAAAGTGACCTTTTAATATTTTTCCTCGACCACTTAATTTTTGTTCTCATGTTTCCCAAAGCATGTGTTTTGAAACGTGTGTTGCTACTGATTGACCTCACCATAGCCTACTTTATCCTGTTGCTTGTGGATTTTAAAGTGAGGCATTTCTTTGTGCAGACAGGGATATCTTTCTTTCATCTTTTCTATTAATTAATTTTTAATTAATTTTATTGTGTGACAAGGTTTATTTGTGAAGCACTTTGAGTCTGCCTTGTGTATGAAAAGTGCTATATAAATAAAGTTGCCTTACCTTGCCTTTCATATGGTTTTATATGCTATTTTGTAAAGATTTATACAATAAACACTAAGTGATGATAGGGCTATGATGTTTGTCCATGTATCTACAGTAAATTAAGAAACAGGAAAGTAAAGTAATAAGTAGTGAAGTTACTTTTCCAATGCAGTAACTAGTAAAGTAATCTCATTACAATTTACAGAAGTAACTAGTAATAAGTAACTAATTACTTTTTTTGAGTAACTACCCCAACACTGCTACTCTCTTTTGCGAGATGTCAGGCTTCGGCGCTTATCCACTCGCAACCTTTTCACCCTAGAGACTTGAGAGACTTCAAGATTTAAAATATTAACCTTATATTGGAATCTGCCGCTTGTAGTCAACCTTTTGAGTTATTTTATCATTGAAGGCTAGCCCTATTACGTGTGAGTGAGGAGATTACATTAAATACGTAAATCAAACTTTAAATTGCTACTTTTGGATTTGAATGTGAGATTTGAGTGCATATGAACTGTAATTGTGTTTAATCGCTAATGAGAACTAGATAACATTTACTGTCCACCAGAGGGCGTGAACAACCAAAGTAACATAGAAACTCAAGATTGTAATTGTATTTTCCTTTAATGTTGTGTGTGTGTGTGTGTGTGTGTGTGTGTGTGTGTGTGTGTGTGTGTGTGTGTGTGTGTGTGTGTGTGTGTGTGTGTGTGTGTGTGTGTGTGTGTGTGATTAAAGTCTGTAACCATTCCTTTAAACTCCTGCAGGAGGAGTTTAAAGGAACTATAAAGCAATTCACACACGCACACACACACACACACACACACGCACACACACACACACACACACACACACACACACACACACACACACACACACACACACACACACACACACACACACACACACACACACACACACACATCCTTCTGCTAAACATCTTTGCATCCCTAATCTGATTTGTGGGTTTTATGATTTTATGTTCTGTATGACTTTAGGTTCACATAACAACACGTATTAACACTTTGTCTGATAACAAAATAGTAGGAGGCTACAAATCAATACTTTATTTTAAGGTAAGGCTTCTGATCTTCAGTTTGATGACTATTTGGCCACACTTGGTCCTTATTAGGCCATCAGGAAATAATGACGCGTAGATTATCTAAAAGAGACCCTATAAGAAACCTGTGTTTGACTTCTGCCTGGGTTCACCTTCCAACTAAACCTAAGCAGAGGCTGCCTACACATGATATCATGAAGACATTCTCCACACTTTGTGTTGCACTCATGCTGCATTTCACTGCCGTTGATTTACAAGCAAGTGATTGTGCACGTCTGCTTCAAATAAAAAATCAATCCAATACCACCTATTCAAAGGTAAGACACGTGTAATCTTGCATTTGGTTGGAAAATGTTTGTTGGTTTTATTATGGCTAAATTGTTTACCCTTGAAATAGAATTTAATGGAAACTCACGTGCGCTGGAAGTTGACCGGTCATTATTATCGGGTATGTTAAAAACATTACTTATTTATATTATTTCTAATCATTAATATATATTTTTCTTTTTTCTAATCATTATATTATGTATGTTTCTGTTATTGTTTATTGTTAATCTGTTATTTTTTCTGTTTCATCTTATTTGTTTGTATTTCCTTGTTCAAGCATGACTTCTTTTGTTTGGCTGAGAAAAGTCTAAACGCTGAAAAACATAATTTGTCTGAATATGACTCTGAATGGAAATTGACTGACAGTTTGACCCAATACATCAAATTCAGCCAAGTAAGTTATTTTCAATGTAGAAATCATATATTACATTCTTTCTTGTTTTATTTGTACTCAGTTCATGTACATTTCCCTTTTTTTCCTCAGCAAAAACAAAATTGCACACTCGAGCGCAACGAGAGCATTCCTGTGAAGGATCTTCTAACCATCATTAAAAATTGTACCAGTAAATTATTTTTACAAAAATGCCCACCCAAACAAAAATGGCACCCCAAAAAAAAAGTTCAACCATAGGTTTGCTTATCTGCCAAATTAGCTAGTTATCACCAACCAATTGATTAGCAGTTACATTTGGACCCTAAATGTAACTATTGTATTGTGGTAAATGTAACTATTGTATTGGATCTTTATTTCTACAATGTGCAATTATGCATTTTGACAAATTGTATTTTCTATTTGTGAAACATATTTATGCAATAAAAGTTCCTAATCATAAATCGATTTCTCATGGATTTTATTGTATTTGAGCCAATTATTATTAACCTCTGTGCTAATCAGTACCACATTATGACACATACAGACCCATTCAGTTCAGTAAAAACTGATGAAACACTACTGGACAGAACCACTGCAAATGTATTGCATTTTATTTGTTTCAGGGCAGGTTTACTCACTCACAGACTGAGGTTGATTGAGGTTTCCAGCCCAAAATATAACTGGAATTACTCCTAAATTTTGTATACTAGCAGGCAAATCTACTCTTTATCCCTCCCTAATTAATTAATTAATTAATTAATGAATTATTTCATTATGTATCAACTTGTGTTGGTGCGGTTGTGTGTCTGTGCAGGTGTGGGGATGTTTATAGATATGAATAGTGCAGATGAATGTGCGTATACAGATACCGACATTAGATGAGGGTCAACAGTATAATGGATTTAGGTTTTTTCTTTCCTTCAGTAATGTGAAGAATTTAACAAACAATATGGTATTCTAGATTCTTCCAATTGAATTGCAAATATTTCACATTAATTGATAACATTGCATGTGTGAACCAATTGAAAAAAGGATTGCAACGACTGAATTCAACAAAATATGTGAAAATAATACATGGAATAATTTAATAAATTAACTTTACAGAGATAAAGATTGGTGAATGTAAACAGTTGACATACAGCATGATATAAAGCCTCTTTTCTTGCACTGCAGTACACCATGTAATGAAATTATGCAACAATGTGAAAAAAAAAATTGCTAGTGCATTTGACACTAAGGTATATGCTTGTAGGCTACATCTCAAAATATATCTGAGAGAAAGAAGAAAGATTTGCTTAGTTTCTAATTAAAATGTCACTACTGTAGGCCGTGGATGGCATGCATGTCCTACCATTTACAACAAGACATTAGTATACTGACATGGTTTTCTCCAAGTTAAGGTCACTGATTTGATGACAAACAAAATGCTAGATCTAACCCTTTCTTTGATTACTATAGTTAACACCAAAAGCTTTAGCATGAAACTCTGTACCATATCATTCAACGCATTACCAGTGATCCTAGACAACATTAGCCAAATGTCTGAGGATATTTGACTGACAAACTGGAAATTGGTAATTATTTGGTCTATATCAATCCGTATCATTATGTGTAACTCATTTACCTGGTGATAAAGGTATCATTTGTTTCAGAAAGTGCACCAATTCCATTTGAGGCAACCTAAGAAATGTTTTTTTATGAGCTGTGTTTCGGTCCAAGATCCATTGAATCGTATACATTCGGCTGCATAAGTTGTTCTTTGCTATTGTTGGATCCAACAACCCGAATAATAACAGATTACACTTTATACATCCCTCAAATTTGAGTAGTGTCCAAACATCGTCACATTTAAAACCATACAGTGTATTCCAATTAACTTTTTACATAACTAAAAACAAATAATACAAATCTTCAAAATAATGACTTCAGTTCCTAAGTTTAAACGTGGGTTTGCTGGGCAAGGCAACATTAAGAAGACTTCATTGCAAGAGGGATTCGATTACAGCCTCTGGCTTTGCAGATCTCTTCCTGTTAGGAGATAAGCACACAATCAGCATTATCACCAACACTTAGCAGTGAACTGCACCCATTTTTCGTAGAATAACCACATACACTGATAATAATATACAAACAAACTTTAGAGAAAAGTGCGAAAGCATCAAATAGTTTTCTTGATACATATGGGTATATATTATCTTCATATGTTGAGACTGCATGGTGTCATTGGTACCTCCTGCCGGTCTTGGGTCGACCGCTTTTGCTGCTCTTGGAGGTCCGGGGTCTTTCTAGTTTCATAAGGGACTGGCGCATACTCTCCTCTGTGTAGGCCAGGTACACATGGGACAGGTCCACCTCGAAGGGCTGGGGGGGACGCATGAGAGAGCATGGACAGAAGGCCAAGTCAAGTACGCAAAACGCATGTTTGGTCATCCTACATACATACACATACAACCATGAGAGTGGAAGCATTGTGTTTATGAAATTCCATATTGTATATTGTTCTCACATCTTTTTCTTTCTTGTCCGGTGCTGGGGTCTGTTTCCTCATATTGTTACCAGTGTACGCCACGCATTTCTGAAAGAAAGGGAATGGAAAGAGAACTGAAAAACAGATTTTACCCAGAACCCCAACCTCATTCTCAGTCAACCAACGGCAGGATATATTCTGTGACAACAAGATCCAATTTGTGTGCGTGTAACACGTGTCATTTACCACTATGGATGTTGTCATGGAAAATGTCATGGATGACATGCTCATCCATTCAATCTATCCCCAAATGTTTTGGGAATTCTAACTAGCACGGCAAGCTATTTGCAAACATTTCATGTGTGTTTTCAGAACTCACCAGTTGCCACTCTCCTATATCTTCATTCCAGTGCACATAGTTTTCTATCATCTCCTATCATCAAAAACAGTAGTAAAAAAACATCAGCAGCAACGCAGCAAAAAAAAGTAGAATATATTCATGTATACAAGATGTACATTTCAAAGTAGTTCAATGTTTGCAATTCATGTTAAAAAAAATGGGTCAGCAGCATACCCTATTACAGCAGTTTAAATAAATGACATAGACATATTGAATCAGGAAATTAAGGGTCATTTTGGGAAGGACACAATGGGCATTTACAAAACGTATATCACACATTGAAGAACATATCTCCATGGGACCCACACATCTCCCAGTGGCACACACAAAAACATTTTCCGGTAATCCAAATCTCAGATCGACACCGACACACTCTGACACACAAAAAACGTCCCAAGCATAACAGCCCCCAGTGACCCACATATATCCCAATGATTCACACACACACACACAAACAAACACACATTTATGTCTCTCAGTCAGACACACGTACACAAAGCCTGGCATGGCCAGACGAACTCCATCTGCACTCAGTGAGACGCACACAAACGCACACTCCCACACACACCTGGTAGTCCTGGGGGATGAAGTTGTCTATGATGAGCATCTGGAGGCGGAGTTCGCGGCTCAGCTGCCGGATGTTCTCCAGCAGGCCTTCAATCTCCCTGTGATGCTCCTGCTGCAGGTCAGCCATCTGACACACAGGGGGACACAATGCCAGCGCTCTGTGAACCGCCAACGCTCTGAGAACCGCCAGCGCTCCGAGAACCGCCTCAGCCCGGCCTCCGGTTCAGCCCTCGCTACGCTAACCCCAGTTTTGACTTTTTATTTTTTGCCATTTGAGAACTCTGTTATTCACGTTTGGAGCGTTCAATTTGAGCGTTTTTGCCCCATTCACTTTCCCTATTTAATAATTGCATTATAAAAAAATATTAAACGATAACATATAAAAAATATAGCAGCGAGCAGCAATGTGGGGGTCAAGCAGAATAGGACTCCATAAACTAATTTAGCTGGAAAGACATAATCGGTAAGGTGGCTACATCGCGACCGTCTCAGTGATTTCACCTACAATGAAAGCTATTGGCAAATGAAAAAAATAAATAAAAATCAATCACAATGAAAATACGTTGAAGTTGCTTTCGAAGGGCTGGAATAGACAACACACCCCTAGAAGGCAAATGTCACCAAATTGTTTGGGTGTCCCCAGGATAATGTCATGAGTCTATGTACCAAGTTTGGCTATGATGTGTTAAAGAGTTGCTGAGAACAGGCTTACTTCCTGTTTGACGGCTTTGCCATCAAGTTTGATTGGCTGTCACAACAAACTGTTTTGAATTTGAAACTGTTTGATAAATTTGATCCGCTTGTTCTGGAGATCACATATTGCAAGTTTCATGAAGATTGGAAAGAATTTGTGGCCTGTGGATATGTACTATTGATTTTGGCAACTTTCAACATGGTGGCCAAATTCTGATGTTTCCATGAGAAATGATTTATTAGCTACATGAAGAGGTCTGACAGAATCACCAGACTTTAAAAATAAGTTTGATATATACTCATGTGAGTTAAAACACATCTTCATTAATTACAGCACCCCCTAGAGTTCAAAGGTCACCAAATTAATTAAGTGTCCCCATGACAATCTCATGGGTCTATGTACCACGTTTGGTTATGATATGTTGCTGAGAAATTGGCTTACTTCCTGTTTGGCACCTTCGCGTCGAATTTGATTGGCTGTCGTGGCCAAACAGTTTTGAATATGAAAAATCTATTTTAAGTTTTTGGTGGCCCATGATCTGACCATCATCTGTGCCAAGTTTCGAGATGATTGGACAAAATTTGTGATAGGAGATGCATTTTGAAGGTTTTTGACATAAACCAAGATGGTGGAAAATCCATCATGGCGCAAAATGATGACAAAGGTTGAACAAGGATTCCAATGATACCTTGATTTTGAATATTGGATGAATGGGTCAAAAGTTATAAACATGAATGTATGTGCAAATTTGACCTGTTGCTGGCGCTAGAGCTCATGAGCTAGCGACTACAAATTTGCTGTGGGGGTTCATGGGACTGTCCTGAATCAGTGTGCCAAATTTCACAACTTTTGGCCATGGCGTTCTACGGGCTGCCATAGACTCCCATGGCAGGATAATAATAATAGGAAAACGTAGGATAACAATGGTTGTCTTGCAGCTTCCCTGCTTGACCCCAAAAACGTACAAAAAAAAATGCTTGTCTTGCAGCTTCGCTGCTTGACCCCCAATAAAATGGTTGGTCTATAAAGGTTGACAGCCACTACATTGAAATATTCCCGAGATTTTGGTAGTGGTTTTGTGAAAATACCTACAAAACTGTAGGACAAGATAATTAGGCAAAATGAATATAACAAATAAAAAGGGAAGAAGAAAAAACAAGCGACAGTAGTGTGGTTTGCTTTGCAAACACACTAATGAGTTCACTTCTTCCTGATCTGGTGTTTCTTACCTCTGACTTTGCCGCCATCAGCATGGTCCAAACCTTCTTCAGCTTCTTGGTCTTCCCTTGGGCCTCCTCCTGCAAGCTGGTGTATTTCTCTTCGATGTCCAGACGCTCTTGCTGATTTGGGAAGAGGGAAGAGCAGGTGGCTATGTTTAATACAGTTGTCAAGCTTCCCTTAATGGCTCCCGACCCCAAGGTTGGGAACCACTGGTTCCAACTATGATGTTACCTCAGAATCTGACTCGGTAAGAGTACGCTCTAGTGGATTATACCGCTTTAGTTGGTAGACAGGTTGGCCATGTTACAGGTATTATCAGCATACCTTTCTGACATGTCACGGAAAGTTCTGAATTAATCAGATCTCTGATAGCCGAATCACTTCCACACATCAGGCAGTTCTTTCACCCAAGTTCAGTGGCTGGCACTGATAGTTCTCATGAGTTTGACAAGTTTTACAATAATGACTGCATGCCAGTCATGTCTCAACATCGAAACCAAACTACACTGTCATGATGCTGCTGTGGTGGTGTTTTCAAATAATCAGGGCTACAGGAGGCAGGGCTTCCAAGTAAAGCCGCCATCGAAGCAGATTTTATCACGGTTCACATTGGTATCGATTTATTGTCCACAGCCGAAGAAGAATACATTTGATTGTACAATTTTGACCTTCAAGGCATGGCTATAATATCAGGACTTTCAATTTCAATAACAACAGGGCTGATGACGTGCTTGTCTTAAGTGCTGGTCTTAAGTACAGTTTTTTTGTATTATTATAGGTCTATATTCCTACAATTTGAGAGACTATTTCTGGCTCCAAACAGACAACAGGGATGACATCACCACAGGCCGCTTGGAGGCGGGTCGGGCTCAATTTGGCCCAACCTCGGAGATGGTCCATAGTAAAGTCTGTAATGGGAGACTTCAGATCTGACGTAGCAGCAGTATAGTGCCATGGCAGGCTAGAGTGTTCAACTACCACCCTAAAGGTTCTGGGTTCGATCTGCCTTCTTAGCCTGTTAGATCAAGCTCAAGCTAATTGGTAATTATTGAAACCCATAAAACCGATACCTCTTTCTCCTCCAGTTCTCTGCGAAGTTGCTCAGCCCGTCTCCGGCGTTCCTCCAGTTCATTGTTGGACTCCTGCAGGAGCTTCTCCTGCTCCTCAGCCTTGGCCAGCAGATCCACGCCTCCCACAATCACCTTCTTCTCCAGGGCAGACAACTTCTCCAGCAGCAACTGGTGCTCCTGCCTACATTGGATACAGAGTATTGAGGCGAAACGTCATTAAAGGGCCAGTGAACCACAAATGCGAAATCCTATTATTTTTCCTGTCTCCACCAACAAGATTGTGAGTGTTATTCTCTGCTCCCAACTCAAGTCAATTCTTACCTTGACGTCACATCATGACAAAGGAAAAGTATGCAAGGGTATGCTAATGCAGCGGTGTCAGTAGGTGTGTGGAGCCCCGTCTGGGCAGTGGTCGGTTTTGATGGCCGAGGGAGGTTTAGCTTCTCATTTAAGCTTACATTCCATATACAACATAGGTCATAATTACGCTCATACACTTACATCTTATGAAGATCTCAATGCAAACAGCATTGTTTTTTCCCTCCTAGCTTGCAACGTCAAGCTGAAACTCGGGATTCACCTAAAACACTTTAGACTCGGTTTACACTCAGTTTACACTCAGCTTAGACTCAGCTTAGACTCAGCTTAGACTCAGTTTAGACTAAGTTTAGACTCAAGATAAGTTTGTATTGACCGTGTTAGACGCAAGCTCAAAAATAAGCTTCACACTTGCCGTCATGCTTGTGAAAGTAGATTGATGTCTGAATCAATTCCTGCATCCATGTCCAAGTCGCTGAAGGTAAAGCCCGACGGTGGAGGCAGTTTACTCACTGAGCTTTGAGCAGGTCCTTCTCCCTCTTCTCCAGCTCGGCCCTGGCCTTGTTCCTCTCTTCCTCCTCCATGTCTAGCTTGGCCTCCAGAGCCTTTCGCTCCTCTCCGATCTTCGCCTGCATCTCCAACATCTTGTCAGGGGAGACCTTCTTCTTCCCTTCAACATGGACAGGAATAATAGACATTAAACGAGGGTGTGTGTGGCAGGCATGATTTTTCTGGTTAGTTGTTTTCTTTTTAGTGGAGGGGGCGGGGAAGGAGAAAAATATGGATTCAGGTCATGACAGGTTACATTGTTAGATGACATTTTAAACCAATATGCTGCAAGAACAAAAAAATGTGTGGGTCAGTTGCGGACGAAGTTCTACAAGGAATCTCAATATCCATTCATTAGGATTCCTTTGATCGATATTTGTCTGGTAGTGAGCAGAGCGACAGATTACCAACTTGTTATCAAAGAATGAAAAGCACCTCAGTAGAGGGATTTGAGATAGTCCTTGGACTTTGTGGAGGATTCTCTCCAGGACAAAGTGAATAGAAAAGGGGCAATAGCAGGACGATGGAAGACAAACAGATGCACACAAAAGGATGTGAATAGGAGAGTGTTAACATGGGTTAGACCACAGGACTTCTCCTGCATCGTCTGACTTGTCTGTTGCAAAAGCCAGCGGGTCGGCCAAACATTGCAGTGGGCTTGGTTAGGGGATGGTGAGCAAAGCTATGCCACAAGTGCATTCAGGAGCATTGAGGATTCTCACACCAACCTCTGTCTTCTTCAATTAAGGTGTACAGGGAGCCAGCAGTCGGCATATTTCAACCAATCAAAGGAAGGGGGAGAGAGAGCAGGGGAGAGCGAGTGAGACAGAGAGAGAGAAAGATAGTGCCACATTTCAACAAGAAAACCTTTTTATACTCTACAGGGTGAAAACACTTCACAGTCAGGGTAGATTGAGGACAAGGTAAAGGGAGCGAAGGGAGACTGTCAGCATGACAGAATGAGGATGGTCAATGGGAAAGGGGGTAACACCTTGGATGTCTGCTGATCAACATACAAAATACTATCCTTTAGAAACAATCCTGTCCTGTATAGTTTATTCTGAGTTGAGCTGAACAAACCCTTTTTCAAATCAGGCGCTGTACGGATTGTTACTTCATTGCATGGAAGTAAAAGTGTCATCATCAGATGATCTTCCCACCCACAGGAGTTTTACTAATGACTCAAATCTCATCACAAATAAAACACACCATGAATTGACTGTTCCATCATGAATGGTTCCAAACCAGACATTTGTGTACAAATGTCAAATGATTCCATGATTATTAGGGCTGTAACGATACACAAACTCACGATTCGGTTTGTATCACGATTTTCGACCCACGGTTCGATACATCCCACGATTTTTTGAAATTTAAAAAGCATTTTATTTAAACAACACTTATATACCAATTAACTTGATGTAACATTTAATAACAAATAATTTGGAACACTGAACAGATTCGAACAGAAAGAATACTATTAAAGTATAGCTAAATGAATAAAGAAATAACGTGTGGGAGGATGCTTTTTTCAACTGTTTGGTTGGTTTAGTCAATATCCTTATTAGCACTACTTATTAGGCTATGTAGCTTAAATAATGACATAATCAGGCCGTATAGAATGCAACATGTTTAATAGCCTAACTTTCAATAGATGGAGAAAAACCTGAAGGTCATGAACGTCGCAATAACGAGGCGTTACGAGTAGCATATGTGTGTGCGCCAGAATGGCAATGTGCGTATGCGTGTGTGAGTGACGTCAGCGAGTGAGTGGACGAGCGAGGAGAGCGAGCGGTAGCGCGTGTGTCTAGTGAAGAAGCGAACGAGTCCGGTAGAATAAAGTACCCATCCTGTCAATAATCGGTGGCCGCTTCATTCCGACCTATAAGCAGACAAACTGCCAGTCAAATCACACAAAACACTAGAGACAGGATCACACAGACCCCCTCTGGATAAATGTCGTTCATATCGCATATGAGCACTTCGACGGCTGCGGAGAAATGCGATCCTCCGTAGCCACGGAGGATTGCAGTCGCATACTTACGGCATCGATAGGAGGGGGCGCTGTCAGCAGACTATTATCTAGACAAATTATTAGCAAATTTCAATCGGACAATTTGACCGCAGAGTTAGAAAGGGCGTATCGCGCTTCTGCCTTCTCACACCGCGAGACAGGATCGTGGCTTTGAGTATCGTGATTTTCGGTTTGATACGCGTATCGTTACAGCCCTAATGATTATCATCAAAGCCTTTTGCGGACCAACTCATACACAACAGATACTGCAAGAAGGTCATGGCAAGTGGGAAACAGCAGTCCTCCTCCAATGTTTGCACAGTGAGGGAAATTAAACAAACAGAAAATTGAGACATATTGAGTACATGAGACATATTCATTTAAATCGAGCAGGTGAATAGAAAGATGGATTACCCGCCCTATATAGCCTAGTGTAGACAAACTTATACTGCACCCTTTCACCAAAATATCCAATGTATTGAGAGGATTCAATTATACTTGAGTTTAACTTTTACTCCTAGTGTAAAATAGTGCAGCAAATGGCTTTTTGCGGAAGGGGTTGATTATGATGGAGTGGGTTTGTTTAGGCTATCACTCTTTGTTAGTTGGAATCCAAAACTAAACTTCTTCTTATTAAGTGCAGTGATTAATGACACATGCACAAGATGTTCTCAATTTCGTTGGTTTTTACCAAAAAAATATATACATATAATATATATAAGAAAACATTTGGAGAAAAAATACGATACAATCTCTAATAAGACAATGTTCATGTGATTTTATGCATCCGTAGTGTTGTGAAATAAATTATTGCACAATGATCGTGAAACCGTCAATCTGTGGTTATTCCTCAGACCTCAATCGTACTTCAACATAGGGCTGAACGATCTATCGTTTTCGACCGAAAATCGCGATCTCAAGCATCACGATTTTGGGATCGTCAAAGCTGCGGTTTTTTTTAATTTATTTTTTTATATATTTTCTTTTTTTTACAAAAGTGCAATTATTTTAATGCTGATGAGCCATTGAAGCAAGTTTACTTAAGAAAGAGGGCTCCCTTTTTATTTGACTTTTTTGGTTGTTGTTTCTTAGGTACTTGAATAAACAGTCTTGCATTTGAAATCTGTTGCCAGCAGTTTTCATTATTGCATTACCTTAATGGAATTCATTGGTTACATTAATTTATACTGAAACTTGATTTAAAGAAAATAAATCGTGGTTGAAATCGAAACCGCAATCTCTACCAGAAAAATCGCAATTTCAATTTTTTCTTAAAATCGTTCAGCCCTACTTCAACATCTATAATTGCTGCATCCCTACTTAGCGATAGCCCTTGTTGACTGATACGGGGACATGCACAGAGGTAGCCATTTGCAATGAATGAACTCTTCCGGCCCACAATGAACTCTTCTGAACGACAAAATGGATCAGATAATAACATGAGTGCCAGCTATATCATGAAGCCAAACCGCGTTAGTGTTGTAAGCAGTGTACCTTCAGTTGTGACAGGGGGACTGATGGGGGTCTGGGTGGATGTGACGAGGGGTAAAGCAGTTAGGTCAATCGGTTGGGGTTAAATGGGCTCGGTGCTTTGTAAATGGAGCTTAACGTACACACACACACTCACTGGTGAGAGCCTTGTTCTCAGTGGTGGCCTGCAACACTGAGGTGAAGCAGACAGAGCCTGAGCTACTTCCTCTGCTTCCTGCAACAAACACATGGGAGGCACCACAGCCACCACACACAGAGAGAGAGAGAGAGAGAGAGAGAGAGAGAGAGAGAGAGAGAGAGAGAGAGAGAGAGAGAGAGAGAGAGAGAGAGAGAGAGAGAGAGAGAGAGAGAGAGAGAGAGAGAGAGAGAGAGAGAGAGAGAGAGATTTTTCAATTCTAAATTCCCCATTCAAAATGAAACTTAAAAATAAACTTACCTCCCACACATACTACTACAAAACCTCTCACACACCCTACTGAAACCTAACATCTCTCACCAACTACTGAAAACCTCTCACACACAATTCTGAATATTACTGACACACTACTGAAAACCTCTCATACATACTACTGAAAAACTCTTACACACAATACTGAAAACCTCCCACACAAACTATTTAATACTTTTCACTCGGAATGCTGAAAACCTCTCACACACAATACTGAAATCCTCTCAATATACTACTAAAACTCTCTTATTTACAGTATTGAAACTCTCATATACAGTATGGAAACTCTAAAATATATAGAATTGAAACTATCTTACATACACTACTAAATACAAAAATAGTCAACTTTAAGAAGAGAATAGAACAAGTTAACCAAAGCCAGAAATTAAAGACATAATACAGTTGCAAAAAAAGATTGAGAACCTTCTGGATCATCTGCATTAATGGCTCCTAAAATATTCAGGTCTTTTGTAAGAGATAACAAAATATAAAAACTGTGTTTAAAAATAGGAACACAAAACATTTAACTTTTATATTACTTTGTTAATTAGGTTCTTCAAACCTTTAAAACATGGTTTGGGAAAGGTATGTGAACCACTAGGATAATGCATTTTGCTCAATTTGAATTTACCTTCAGTACTAGGTCTGGGTCTGCGGTATGTTAGTGGGATTTCTCCGTCTAAATTTTCTGCGTCCAATCAGCGAACAGTGGGAGTGGCTGAGCTCAATGACGTTAAAGTCAGCTCTCGTTGATGGACATCTTCCCACACGGTGATTGGTTTGTTTACAGCCTGCGTGCAACGTGATTCCCGGCCAAAAGTTAGCGATTGGTTATGGCAGATCCAGAGTGGCACTTGGCAGATCCAATGGTTTTAAACTTCAACAGACACCCGCCTTCAAGTGAGTTAACGTTTGTCCATTGAGTAGGTCCAGACTCTCTGTAGTCTGTACAAATTAAATGAACTATGAGAGTCTGGTAGGACCAGGCTAGGGCTTCCCAACCATTCATCACAAAACAGTCTGATTTTGTATCCAACGTTCCTGTATTCCATGTCTCTTCGTTCCAACATTAAGGATTCTAACCCTCTGCTTCCATCAAGATCTTCCCACTTCTGCAGCACTGTCCTCCGACACCACCTTCCCGGTTTCCTCACTGACCTGGCTTGACTCCCACATCAACCAGCTTCTGCCCGTTCGCAGTAAGGCTGGGCGATATGGACCAAAAGTCATATCACAATATTTTCAAGCAGAATGTCAATATAAGTATATCGATATTTGTTGACGCAATAACATAGTCAAGGTTGCCCCACACAAATTGGGTGTAGGCAAGTGTAGCTCAATATTTTACAATTAATCAGTCAAAAGCAGTCAGTCCAAGATGTGGCAAATGCCACCGAACTGCCTCCGCTCTGCATCGGCACCAACAGCAGTTCCCCCCCCCCGGTCCGTTCCGGAGCCCCTGGACCTCATCGCAGTGCCCCGGATCTATCATGAACTTGGCGCAGTGTTCAACAAGCAACACGCCTAATCCTTGCCACCACATCGCCACTACGACTGCGCCATTGACCTGTTGCCGGGCTCGCCACTACCCAGCAGCCGTCTGTTCAACCTCTCGCGGCCTGAGCGGGAGGATATGGAGGGGTACATCCGGGACTTGCTCGCGGCAGCACTCATCCGCCCCCTCCTCCTCACCCATAGGGGCAGGGTTCTTCTTTGTGGCCAAGAAGGACAAGACCCTTCGCCCCTGTATCGACTTCAATGGTCTCAACGACATTACGGTCAAAAATAAATATTCACTGCCCCTAATTTTCTCAGCCTTTGTCCCCCTGCAAGGCGCCACCATCTTCTACAGACAGAAATTATTGCACAATAATCGGGAAACCGTCAATCTGTGGTTATTCCTCAGACCTCAATCGTACTTCAACATCTATAATTGCTGCATCCCTACTGAGCGATAGCCCTTGTTGACTGATACGGGGACATGCAAAGAGGTAGCCATTTGCAATGAATGAACTCTTCCGGCCCACAATGAACTCTTCCGAACGACAAAATAGATCAGATAATAACATGAGTCCCAGTTATATCATGAAGCCATACCGCGATAGTGTTGCAGGCAGTGTACCTTCAGTTGTGACAGGGGGACTGATGGGGGTCTGGGTGGATGTGGGCGAGGGGTAAAGCAGGTAGGTCAATCGGTTGGGGTTAAATGGGCTCGGAGCTTTGTAAACGGAGCTTAACATACACACACACACACTCATTTGTAAAGCCGGCCACACACAGGCGCCGAAGCGCTGCGGTGCACATTTCACACGAGTCAATGGCCGCCCTTAGCACCAATATGAAGTGTGGCGCTGCAGCACCGTTGTGATTATGTTATGAAAGAAGCAGATCAACAAACATAGTCGGAATAGGCTACCCTAACGTTATACCAGTTGTTTTATCACTACATAGATGCATTGTGGAATTATTTATCTAGTGCATACAGTGACGTGAAGGCTAGTGGGCCGGCACGCCACCGAGCGCTGGCGCGCGTCTAGCCGCAGCCGGTGTGGGCTAGTACGTCGGAAATAATGGGGGCGCTTTCTTTGACGCGCCGGCGTGTGTTGGGCTTAAGAGCCTTGTTCTCAGTGGTCAATGACATTCAGATTTTCTCACAGTCTCTCTCAGAACAGACTGAACGTCAAACCGATTCTACAGCGTCTCCCGGAGCACCGGCTGTTTGTCAAGCTGGAAAAGTGCAGAGTACCACGTGCTTTCTACATCCTTCCTGGGTTACATCATCGGCCATGGGAGGATGGAAATCGAACCGGCGAAGGTGAACGCGGTGACAGAGTGGCCCATCCCTTCCGACCGGAAACAGCTACTGCGCTTCCTTGGCATCGCCAACTAACCCTAACTGTATCCGAAACGACAGCCGCATCGCAGCTCCTCTCCCCTCTACTGCTATGACGTTCTGCTGGACTCCAGAGGCGGATTCGGCCTTTACTCTGCTGGAACACCTCTTCACCTCAGCCCCCGTCCTCGCGCAGCCGGACGGCAAGCTCCAGTTTGTGGTGGAGGTCGACGCCTCAGTCTCTCCTCCGGCTATCATCCGCAGACCAACAGCCAGCCAGAGAGGGCCAACCAGGAACTGGAAGGCATGCTGCGCTGTGTTACCACCGCCAACCCCGCCTCCTGGAGTGACCACCTTCCCTGGGTAGAGTATGCGCACAACGGTACACCGCAACGACACGACCGGGATGTCGCCCTTCCTATGGTCCCTAGGCTACCAGCCGCCTCTGTTTCCAGCGCAAGAGGCTGAGATCGCTGTCCCCTCAATGCGCTCCCATATTCTACACTGTCAGCGCATCTGGAACAAGGCTCAAGGCCCGAGCCTTGTTGGCTCGGGCCAGGCCCCTGTACGTCCCCAGAGGGAAAGGTTTGGCTCCTTGCTAGGGCGCTTCCACTGAAGGTGGCATCTCGGAAGCTCGGTACATCGATACGTAGGACCGTTTGAGATTGAGGCTCCCTGCCTAAAGCGTCTCCACCTCCCCTCTGGCGGTGACGGCAACGGCAACGGCACCACCGCCACCCCGCATCGTTGACAACCTCGCTGTCCTCCGACACCACCTTCCCGGTTTCCACACCGACCCGGCTGGACTTCCACATCAACAAGCAAATAAACATTTTGACTTTACAACCCTCGTCTGTTGTCATGCGTTTGGACTCCCCCTTCCTTGGGCCGTAACAGTACCATTGATATAAATAACTTTTATTTCCAAAAAACAGATTATCTGGTCTACTAGAATAAATAAGACCATCTAAATCATATGGAATGATCATTAATAATATTTAAAATCATGTTTTTTTTCACTTGGTATTAGTCAAATACACTCCTCACACACAAACACTTGAGTGTGTGAGGTTTTTTTAGTATATATTAGATGTTTTCAGTCGTTTCTGTGAGAGGTTTTCAGAAGTATATGTAAGAGGTTTTCAGTGGTGTAGATTAGAGGTTTTTAGTAGTATGTGTGAGGGATACATTTGAATGAAGGCCTATACGGTCCATCCTATCTTATGGTAGCCAGACCCCCCCCCCCCTTGAAAAAGTATTGTACTTTCTTAGAAAATACAATTATTGAAAAGTTGTATGAAATGTATCGTTGAACCAATGTTCTACGTACACTCAAACATGTTTCCTTTCAGCATTTCACACCTTACATTTCCATATAGATAGTAAAAAGGGAAAGTACCAACTGATTATTAATCAATCGGATGACTGCAGAACCTATATCCATGGATCTTATTAATAACTGCAGAAAAACCGCATGGAGACATGCATGCATCTGTGCAGAAATATGGTGTCACTCTATAGGTTTTAACCCACAAAGAGGATATCTGCTAATTTCACACAATTCCACGTAATCATCTTCAAAAAACAACTCATACATTTCCTTAGCAGTATCGACACGTACTCACACACTTACTTTTTGTCTGTGCGTTAACTCTTTCATAGCTACCTTAAAAAAGGTACAATATTCATTTCCGCATTGAAATATCTGAAAACAACTTGACCTGTGATATATTTAGTTGGGTTTTGTACTTCAAACCTACCCCGAAATCCTTTTTAAAAGATTTTTTCCAAAGTTTTATTCACAGTAACAGTCCGTTACATTTTGAAGTATGGCAATGGCGTCATATGGGCTTTTCCCCTAACAACCGGGTAAACCCACTAAAACAGAAATACTAATTTATTTATAGGATATATCTTCATATAGATCTACAATGTGTTATTTTGACAAGTGGCTCATGCCAGAGATCAAGACAAGGCCCACAACATACTCGTCACCAAAACAGTTTGACAACAGAGTGTCATAGGTTTCCAGTAATGTTACATATTCTGCATGGAAACTGCTGAAACGGATTTCCATTTCGACAATTTCAACAATTTCTATTCGTGCATGACCCCTGTGCCTTTCAATTTAAGGCCAAGGCCGCACGTGTGGGAGGGGCTTGTGAGCGAGTGAGAGGACTCCTCCCTACCTCTTCTTCTCCTGCGGCCTTCTCCCGCCTCTCCTCCTTCCTCGTCTCCGTCGTCCAGCTCCTCGGAGCCGCTGGCCTCCGAGCCAGAGATCTCCTCCCCTGGACGGACACAATGAAGCCTCTTAAAACGGATTCCATTTAAAAAAAACAACATCAACATAAAACAGAGAATTTTCCCAGGCCAGGTAAAATGAGATCCCTCATTTTTGATCTACATATTCTAAGACAATTCCATATACATCATATTTACCTTCAAGAGATAATATGAACCTCTTAAATGTACATAGGACTTTAATTTTAGATACTGAGAAGACGTTATCCAGCTTTTGGTATCGACTTTTGCAAATACATTTTCGAGCAGTAATGACAAAAAAAAGAACGGACAGAGGGTTAGAGAGGCTGCAAACGTTAAAATAATTCTTGAGTAGACAACGTCTCAGAGACGCAGAGATAACAACACATCGTGTAGAAGACAGACGTCACAGACCCATGTAGCCAGGAGGCTCTCGGTGGCCGCGGTCCGGGGCTTACCTTCCTCCAGCTTCTTCTTGAGGTCCTCGATCTCCTTCTGGAACTGCCGCAGCAGTGCGTCCTTGGGGTCCTCGTTGATGCGGGCCTTGTTCTTGATGTTCTTGGCCCGGTTGGCGTAGCGCAGCGTGCTGATGGTCTCGTCGTAGTTGTAGTCCGCAGGGCCGATGTTCGCACACTGGTGGTCGGGAAAAAACAACGGAATATTCACTAAACCGCTGTGATTCAGGGGTTCGGCAATCGTTCTCGCCATCTAAATATTGCAAACTCTTCGATTCATTAGAAATGTATGTATAATAAATCAGTTATAGTAACAACTATCCGTGAGATTTTAGTGTATTTTTCGCATTTATTGTTTAAATTAATTAGCTGAGTTGAAGGATGTTTCCAGGATTGTTTATCCTCGTTTAGCCTACCATCATGGTCTTGGAGTTGCCACCGAGCGAATCCTGCAGCAGGCGGGTGAGTTTGGAGTTCCTGTAAGGCACGTGGGTGCTCTTGCCGTCCACCAGAGCGGAGATGACATTCCCCAAGGTGGAGAGCGAGAGATTGATCTTCGTGGCTTCCTTCAAGCGCTGCCCTGTGGCGCCCGTTTTCCCTTGTCTCTCCGAACCCTGGATCGGACCGGCGTATTGAAACGGTCAGAGAGTCATCAGCGTGACGATAAAATAAAATGCATATTACAGTATCTGTATCTGTAGGATATTTGAGGTTTTTTTTCTTCATAGGTCCGACTCACGGCCAGGTCGACCAGATGGAGTTTCCCCATCCGCACGTGCTGGTTCCCGTCCACACCTTTCTCGCTGCACTCGATGGTGATGGTGAATATGGCGTGGGAACGAGAGCTGTGCTCGTTCATGTTGGTGGCACCCACAGAACCTGCCGATTAGGGGAGAGGGAGAGGGAGATTCATCCACATTCAGTGCCCGCGGGTTCATTGGAGTTGTCCAAAAGATGATGATTTTGCTTACGGTTTTTATGGCCCAGTGTCATGATTCTGTCCATGTCATCTGCATTGTTCACTACGTATCCTGAGAGGTCTTTGATGTAGACGCCAACATCTGGCCTTTCTTTAACCTGCCGAGGGACAAAAACGATTGTCAGCATCCATTATAGGTTTACTAGGGAAATGCATGTGGAAATACTGAGTCACACTATAGTTATTAGCCAAACAAGCAATGCAGTGTATTTTGAGGAATTTACAATAAATTAATATAAATTGTAAGGGTTTCTAGGTCTAAACTTGAAATATCACTGGAATAATAACCAGGGCTAGGGTAACACTAAAGTAAAAAACCAAAGATTCGCTAGGACCACAAGAAGATAAAACATAATGTAGTTTAAAGGTCCCACTCCCATGGCATGAAAAATTCACTTAATGGGGTTTCCTAACATCAGTTTTTCCCCTAGCACTGTATGGTTAAGGCCTTAACAACACTACACTAGGGCCCTGCTTTAACTACCAATGAATTTCGAAAAAATTAAAATGTATATATACATATATATTTATTTATTATTATTATTATTATTATTATTATTATTATTATTATTATGCATTAAAGGTCCCATGACATTCCACCAGGTGTCGTTACAAGCCGTTTTGGAAATCTGCCAAAACGGCTTGTAACGGCTCATCTATCCGTCACACATCTAGGTGGACACGCCCACCTGTGATATCATAAGGGGCAGATTTCCAAAACGGCTTGCAACGGCTAATCACACCACACTTGGTGGCATGTCATGGGAACTTTAACAAATTACAAAACTCTCGTAGGGAAAGAAAGCATACTTCCAGCAGGTACAAAAAGTATAGATAAATAATTTGTTGGCAATACTGTTTACAACAATATTCGTGCCATAAAGCTTTTTGAATGGAATTGAAGGTGGGCACGGGGGAAAGTTCACCCCTGCGTCTTCCGAATTGGAACGGACAAGGGGGGAAACGGGGGATCCACCGTTAGTGCGGACAGAAACCCTCACTGAAATCCGCAGGCCCCCCCACCACCCACGGCAAAATACCCCCACCCTCACTAACTCTTTTCCGTTATCACACCGGTGCCGAAGCGCCGCAGTGCGCATTTTACGCTCATTAAGTTCCGCCCCTAGCACCAATAGGAAGCGTCGCGCGGCAGGACCGTTATGATTATGTTTTGAAAGCAGCAGATCAACAAACATAGTCGGTATAGGCTACCTTAACGTTATACCAGTTGTTGTATGACTACATATATGGCCCTGAAGCCCATGATCCTCTGTTTGTGCTTACAATGATGGTCACATTAATTCATAGTTACTTTATCTACTGTCGGGCACTTTGTTTACACTTAGTCACTTTACACACTTTATTTACTGTCATTGCTCATTATTTTTGCATTGTGGAATTATTCATCTACTGCATCAACAATCTCCATATGTACATGACCTTGTATCAAGCCGGGATGTACCAAACAGCTTTAAAAAAGTGTTTTTGAATATTTACAGAACACGGTCGAAGGCTGCGTGCACCTCCACTGTAAACAGAGCGCATTGTACCGTGGACGCAAGCTGCAGAGGACCACACCCCCTCCCTCCTCCTTGACCCACCTTGCTCCCCCTCATTTGCATTAACGCTACACACACCGAAACGGCGCGTTGGGAGAAATGTGCTCAATCTGCTGAATTTCGGGAACGTCTTCAAATACTGTTTTAGGGGCCCACAAATACCTATACTAAAGCATCCATATTGCATTACACATTATATTAATACAATTATATAAATTACAATAATTATAATAATATCAATATAGTTTTATAGCTAGTATTTGCAATTGGACATATATTCACCTCAAGCCTCTGCAACTGATCCTTGCCCAGTAAGTCCCTAACCTCTTCATTGTAGATCTCCAGGTATGACACACGGACCAGAAACCTAGAGAGAGAGTAGATAGGCTGTGATTTGAGTGTTCAACAAGAATAGAATAAAATGGGTCAGGTTTACCTTTTATTCATAGCTCATATAACATTACAATAACATTTTGCCATACCGGGTGTCACCCTCTGCCTTTGCGATGTGACCGAAGACATGAGCGAAGGAGTTGGGAATGATGCCCCTGAGCTCTGGCACTGCCCTTACGCCCTCCATGGTGAACGTTTTACCAGTGCCAGTCTGCCCATATGCAAAGATAGTTCCTGTAATACACAGCAGGGGTCACTATCAGTATACATGACTTCCTACAATAGGTGCTTACAAAATAACTAAATTCCCCATTATTATTGCCTACATTGACGTTTTCAGAAGTTATACAGTAACCCATCTTAGTATAACATTTGTATGACATGTATTTTAAATGTAAAGGTTAATCATAATAAAAAAAACTATATATGATTATAAATAACTCAAATGTCGTTATTTCCATATATGAGTTTACCATTGTAACCCTCTAAGACTGAGTCTATGATAGGTCGGGCTGTGAGATTGTAAACATCAAGCTGTTTGCTGTCTGGCCCAAACACAGTGTCGAAGGTGAAGCATTTGGGCGGTTCATGCTGAGTTTCTAGTTTGTTAACGGTGATGGTCCCTCGGATCTCGTCCACACTGACGGCCTGTTTGCTGCCCATCTGTTTCTCCTTCTGGTTGAGTGGACGACATCTCACAACAACCTTGACGTTGTCGCTTATCTCGGGTTTGTCGTGTTTATTACTCTGTAATAAAAGGTGTGATTGTATATTTCAGCGTTGACTCTCTCTTGTAAACAACATATACGCAACAAACTAGAAGAGAAGATGGCGATATAGAGGCCCATATTTCATGGATAATGCAAGATGCTAAGTGGCCCTTTAAAACGAATTCGTTTTTTATCATATGCATCAGCCATCAAATCGTTATTGTGAATTTTGCAATTGGGGCAAATAGTAGACAACAAAGCACTACATGTCATCCTCCACCAGCGCACAATAATTAGTCAAATTCTGATAGCTAAATTCAACATCGATTGCTTGGCTGCTAGGAAAGCAGACAAATGCTAAGCTGCAGAATGAGCTGATGGGATAGCACAGCGGGACAAAAGCACAATTATTTACAAACGTATCTCAAGAGAAAGAGACATTTTAATGGGGGGGATCAGTAATCTCAATGAAGCGTTAATCAGAGGAGTGGCATCGGTCCACTTCAATAGAAGTATTTGTTAGCATCACATCAGATCGGAGGAAGGGAGGATCCCTCCGCAAACACACAATCACTCAGAGGCGGGGCCGACTTACCGGCATGTTTGAAGTGTAGACTGTAGCGTCTCACGCTGATTGTATAGGGACTGTGAAGCTCAAGCGCTTAAGGCAGTTTTTTGTTTTTATTCTAGGTGGATTTATATGGTAGCGCTGTGCCCATAGTATCCGTACCCTGGAAACACTGTTGTCACGACGGACTGGCTGTGCGGCTGCGCAGTGAGTGAGGAGCAGGAGAACCAATCGGCAACGAGAACACATAACCGTATCAAATGTAAATTCAGTTATGTGTAAAAAATAACTATCAAAATCTCTTATCAACCTGACGTTAAACAGAATAAATTAAATGCATATTAAATGAAAGACCATTTTCTACCATAGGAGTGATTTAGGTATGTAACGTTTGATTTGAGGCCATGTAAATATTCAGTAGGGTAATTAATGCCAATACATATCAATATATAACTCCCTACATCCAAAGGGGCTGAGTTATATCCCCAATGTCTACTGCCTTGTATGCATCCTACAGCAAGATGTCTAAATTGCCTGTTCCTGAATGACGTGATGATGTATTTGAGTTCCCTTATATTTTTGGGGATAAAAGCATCTGGCAAATAACAAAACAGTTTTTATAAATCTCTCATCCGCACACACATAAAAAGTTATCCCCATATGGACGCATTGTTTATTACACATTAGCAGTAACAGGGTCTGACAGAGGCACTGAACAATGTGTGGTACAAGGGTATTAAACAGTGATGAGGGGGGGGGGGATTTGTGCAACTATCAGAGTTCATGTGTAACAAACATGCACATACACAAAAATATATATATATTTTTAATGTAGCCATACTCAACAGACCTCATCTATTTAAGGGAGCAACACACGATTGTCATCTGGAATTATTACACCCATTTCCAGGTTCGCTGTGTAACAGCTGCTCGGTCATTCAGGCAGTGTGACGATCAGAGAAAGGGAATAATGTGGGAATACTGCAATCCAATCAGCTGAGTCTCTCTAGTGTCGGGAGAATACTGCTGTGGAATAAGCCAGTGTGTCCGGTGCTCTCCTGTGTCACCAGGAGCCGTCCGTCCGGTCTGGGCCTGTGGACCAGCACACGCTCTCCTTGTAACAGACTGAGCTCAGAGTCTTCCTGGGCTAAATAGGTGGTGCTCACTCTGTGCCTGGTGGGAAACAGAGAGGCAAATGGAAAAACGTTAAGAGAATAGCCGCAGTCAGGCCAAATTCAGTGACTACCGCGAGTGCCAAAAGAGTGAATGCTTAGAAAGACAAAATAATAAATATGTCGTCAAAGGACCATTATGCTCAAGTTGTGTTCCAGAAAATGAATCACCTGGTGGGACTGAACTGAGCGGATGCGGCTGATTGCATGGGCTGTTTCTGGGGGTTGGAGTTCAGGTCAGAGATCTGGCTCGCCTCCAGTCCTTTCCTAAGGACGGGGGCCTTCCCTTCTTTGAGAATGATTCCTGGTCCATCTCTTCCCAGGGTGAGTGATGGGGCCCACACCTCCAGCGAAGGAGGCCCCGTCGAACCTGAAGAAGCAATCTGATTTCCAGAGGACCAAGAGGAGGTTCTCCGCCTTATAAGCGGGGATTCTTCCTCTGTGAGAAACCGTACTGATTTCATTGGCTGGCGTGAGGAAGGTTGTGGGAGGGGGGGGGGGGTATTATAAGGTTATTGTAAGAGAGCGATTATTTAAGACGTTTCATACATAAACCAAATTATGAATTCAGTACTTTAACTTTCATGGGAAATAACAAGGAGCAAAAAAATATTAGTGTACCTTTTCCGTGTGGTTTTTCTGCGAGTCGGGTCGAACTAGGATGGAGTGAGGGCCATTTGGAAGTTGTCTGTCTTGCTTGAAGGCAGCGTCGTAAGAAACGGCAAAGTCTCTGCTGTTCAGGATGTCGGCAGCAGATGGCGCTGTTGCTTCAGACATCCAGCCCTGAGCTCTGCCAGGAGCAGACAGGAAGCTACTGTGTTTTTTCCTTTGCAGGACAGGGGAGTGGCTAGACACTTGGACCTGTTTTAAGTTCTGTAAGTGGGATTGGACATTTGAACTCGAAACATGGGTTGTGTAATGGTTGCCCCGATGAGGCGTTCCTGAAAGAACAACATGAAAAATAAATAAGCAAGGGATTCTTTGAAAAAAATGTAACCCAACACCATATCAAATACCAGAGCGGGTCTTAGCGGTAAGATGTGAGAGATTGTTGTCCGCCCAATCACCTCCGTGTGAATTAAAAGCCCGCCTCACAGTGTCCCAACCTTGGGAGACCCCAGACAGCCTTCCAGCGGCAGCAGCCGCATTGGATTGCATCGTGTGCGGCCCCCCGTTGAGGACAGATGGGCCCTGTCCCATAGAATACCCTGTTCCATCTGCGTTGACCCGGTCCAAGGCGAGGACCACAGCAGGGTTCTTGGGAGCTGCGGGTCTCTTTCCCGCCGTGAATGTGTTATAGGATGCTGCTGCTGGCGCTGCTTTGGTCTCCGTCAGCTTCGCGGATGTCCTGTCATGTCCAAGACAACAAAACAAGAATTCAGTCTTAACATATGGGAAGGACCGGCAGATCTTGTGGTGCTACATGAACTCCACAAAAGACATCAATATACCGTTGTTGTTTAATCATTTAGCAGATGGGTTTTATCTTAAGTGACTTGCAGAGAGTTCAGATGCAGGACACTTGCAGGCGTGTTGCTTTAAAAAGGTTGACTGCAGACATGACGGTTGGAATAAAAATAAAAAAAACAGCTTGGAGTGAAGGCTCCTATAAATAACTTTAGTGTTACTGTTGAATTGTGGAAAGATACAGTAACTGTATAGTGGGGTTACTTAGCTAAACTACATTCACCTGATGCTGACCAGGAGCATAGAAGATATGTCTCCCTTCCAGCTCATTTGCTCTTTAGGCTCTCGGCAGGAGCTTTATTTCAAATATTTTTTTTTTTTCACATTTGGCATGCTTTGGTTTGTTATTACTTTCAACACCCCACACGTCTTTGTCATCTACCCTTTATCAGACTGAATAAATTATCATGCACGCCTCTGGTTATCTAGATTAACAAATGAATGCTTTACTTTATGGTACCCGTGATTCCGTTTGGC
Source organism: Gadus morhua (assembly GCF_902167405.1). Classification (NCBI taxonomy): domain Eukaryota; kingdom Metazoa; phylum Chordata; class Actinopteri; order Gadiformes; family Gadidae; genus Gadus; species Gadus morhua. The sequence goes on from NC_044057.1 coordinate 18,719,042, forward strand.
TTTTGTTACAACCCAGAGCCGTGGCGGCGACAGAACACTATCCTGTCTTTGAATAAACCCCCAGCCTCCCCCCATTTTGTTTTACACCGTTCAAAATGTAAATGGTATTCAACTCCCACACCAAAGGCCGGCAGGGTTCGCGGGGGGCACGCACCTGAGCACCGGAGTGACATAGTTGGCGGGCAGGATGCCAACTTTGCTGGTTCTCAGGGACAAGCCGCGCAGCCAGCCCTCGTTGAAGCGGCCGTACACCCCTACCATCTCCCCCTTCCTGAGCTCCAGCTCCTCAGGCCGTCTGGGCTTGTAGGAGTACAGCACTGCACACCTGCGTGGTGCAACAGACGGAGCTCATCAGCATATTGTCTTCCCACAAGGGCTTCAGCCGTCATCGCAGCCTACGGTTTCAAACAGCAACTCGTAGAAAACGGGGCTATGGAATATCGGAGCTGCCGTCATCTCGGTTGGTTATTCGAAGGATTGTTACAAAAGATGATTGTTGGTCATGAGGATGTTTTTGTTATGGATGTATTCAAAGATATTTGGTGGTTCAAAATAAAGACAGCCGTAATTATTCAAGGCTTGATACAAAGAAAAGATTGTTCTTCACAAGAATGTTTTACCATTGTGTTATCCAAAAGCCGACATTCGGGGGCTTCTAAACAAAACTACAATCTTCTATTGGTGGGGTTACTGGGCTCAACCGCAGCCTCACTAGACGAAACACTGGTCATATATTTCCCTCAGTGACTGGCCGTGCTGTTTCCCATGTTGTTCTTTAAGGCTGTGTGAGCCTCCTGGAAGCACATTCTGGCATCACAGTGTGACGCATTAGCGCCGCTATCATTACTCACACGCTGATGGAGAGCTGCTGGGTGGAGGCGTTCTTGACCTCCGCAGAAGAGCTGGCCACCTGGGGGCTAACCAGCGCCATGGTGAGGGTGGGTGGGGTCGTGCTGTTCATCTTCTTCTCGCCCTGAAGAGCGCGCAGCAGTGAGTGAGTCAACATGGTTTCCATCGTGAAATAATAAGGGAGGGAAAGAAGAGATGATGGTGTCACAATGGAATTTGAGCTGAATAAAAGTGACTTCCCGGTTTGAAGGCGAAATTAAAGAAGGTAGGGGATGGGTATCAGTCATATTGTGTGCTTGGGAGTGTGAGCTCGTGCATTCCGAGGTTTTATGTGGAATCCCGCTTATTGTGAATACATCCGACTCAGAGACAGAAATACTTTGGTGATCCGCGTGGGAAAAAGGGCTGGTTTAAAAAGTGTTATCAAGTGTCAAAGAAACACAGAGGGATTAGATGCAAACACATGCCTGAATACAGTGTCAGCCACTGAGTCAGACAACAAGAATGTTGTTTTCCCAAGACTATGACCCAGGGGTTAGGTAAGTAAGAGGCGCATTGGGCCAATTCTTTTTCCAAGCCTTTACGAACATATATTAAGATTTATGTAAAATTAACATTTGTATTTACATATGTTCGGAGGGTGAACAAATAAATAAATTAGTTTAATACATTTTTGGCAGCCACGATTTGCGCAATGGCTATGATCTGCACACAGGCTGACCACTTAACCTTTGGACAACCCCCTCCCCCACATAAAAATGACGTGAATATGACTTGATATGATCAATAAAACCCTTTTGGTCCACCCTTACAGAGCAGAGAGTGGATGAAACACAGGCAGGCCTCAGATCAGCATGCTGGGAGTCGGAGCTCAGACAGCCAAGACCTGAGCTCTCAGACACATCACTCGGGTGTGGTTCAGAGTCGCGTAGGAATTATGTACCATTATCGCAACAATAATTACACTTCATCCCTGTGCGCTCGTAAATACAGCCTGAGAATACAGATTTGAATCTTTATACTTCCCCACAAGTTAATGGTTCAACCACTCAGTTACTAACTTACTAACTAATGAATGAACAAAAAAAAATTGATAGGAACCAGGCAACTAACTAACTAAATAATAAGCTGCAATGATGTGTAAAATAAGGTTGAAATATTTGGGAGAGGGAACTTGCATTCCGGGTGCCTTGTATAAATCTGGTGCAGTATGCTATCCAACAACTGCTTCAATTATAAATCCTCTGGGACAGGCCGCCACACATTATATCTATGCTCCATCCATAGGAAAACGAGAGGGAGGGAATTGAGCAGTGACGATATAACTACCACCACAGTCTGCCGAGGGTTCGGTCCACAGTGGAGCCCTAAGAGGCATGACGTGTAAGTGAACAAACTCAGCCCACGTTGTCCTGGGTTGAATGCGGCCTCCTACCTCCCGGGGACCCGTAGCACCGCGAAGGGGGGATGAATGAGCCTTATTGAGTGCATCTTTTGTGCGCTATCCACAGAAAGTGCTATCTTAGATCGAGCTCTTGCTGGGAGCTTGCTGTGGACGGGGGGGGCGCGAGACAGCCGAGTTGCCCTGACACCATAACCTAGAGCGGTGCGAGGGAGGAAGGCTGCCTCGCCCCTCAGAGAGTCAGATGAGAGGGAAGGTGGAAGAATGTAAAGGATCTCATGACGTGCAGCATATACGATTATACGATACAACTTTATTTGTCAGTTTGGGCTGAAATTCTTCTTCCCTGTTTTTATAAGCACCTTTTTTCAATAATTTTATAATCAAGGATCCAGATAATAGTAATGAACAACGCTTAGAAATGGTTCACAGCTGACACCTGAATTTCCATCCAGGGATTAATAAAGGTTTATCTTATCGTAAACACCGACTTCGTGTTGCATAAGCTTTTGATCCCTTATTTGGCCCGTTGATGGACAACATGCTAGTTGTCAATCTAGGATGTTACGTATCACTTTGTCAACGTAACCATGCTAGTATAATCGCAGTATGGCTCTTCTCATCCAGCGATGATGGGAAGCCACTTAGCATTGTTGCGAGGCAGCAGAGGTGAATGCTAATGGGAGACGTTTCTCCAAATAGCGCGCACACACACACTCAAAGGATCAACTAATTGGTAGACTGGGTTCAGCGTTAGGGACGCTAGACCTCCTGTCGTCTCCTTTTAAGTGAAAATGCGTGTGGCTTGTCTGCTATTATTGGCCCAGTGAAGTGAAAGAGGGAGTTCTACCTGCACTGGTGAGAGAAACCAGCTCAAAAGGCCACACACACACACACACACACACACAAAGAGAGTGAGAGTTGGAGGGAGATGTGTTATATAACTTACTCTGCCAATGACTCATCATCCTCAACATGAGAAAGAGCGAGAGAGAAACAAAGACAGACACAGAGAGAGAGAGAGAGAGAGAGAGAGAGAGAGAGAGAGAGAGAGAGAGAGAGAGAGAGAGAGAGAGAGAGAGAGAGAGAGAGAGAGAGAGAGAGAGAGAGAGAGAGAGAGAGAGAGAGAGAGAGAGAGAGAGAGAGAGAGAGAGAGAGAGAGAGAGAGAGAGAGAGAGAGAGAGAGAGAGAGAGAGAGAGAGAGAGAGAGAGAGAGAGAGAGAGAGAGAGAGAGAGAGAGAGAGAGAATCCATGCTTCCCAGCATGTCATCTGGTCACTTTCACCTTTTGTTTCTGATTTAGGTCTTTTGACATATTTTTTTTCAACGCATTCCACCTTGTTTTTTCTGTCTTGATTCCAAGTGTTACATCATTCATGTTATCATATTCCCGGTCTTTTCCTTTTTACCCATCTGCCACATCCCACAACTCCTTTAGGATTTGATTCCAATCAAATAAATAAGTTTTGACACTTGGCAAGCAACTTTGTACATTACTGAACTTTGCAAAGGCAGTACCGTGAGAAATGTACTCTTATCTGGCTCGCTTGCTAGCCATTAAGCAAGGTTAAAAATACTCCATTCGGGCATGACGTTGTGAAATGTGAAATCAAAGGCTAGTCGTTTTGCCACAGCTTATCAAGGCTGAAGTAGTTTGTCTAAAGATTTGTTTTTTCTCCAACTGGTTACAGTAAAGACAGCCAAACAAACCACATATCCTCCATTTATTCTTGCAATATAACTACTTAACTATCTGTGAAAAGATAACAACCGAGTACAGAGAAGGAGGCTTACTTGGATGTAAAACAGATCCTAACTGCCCCCAATTATCAATGTTTGCAGCCTCAAATATTTGTGTAAACAACTTCTTTGTTTACGCGTTAGCAAGCATGCAAGCCGCCCACAACATACCGAAAAATATGCTCTCAAAATCTCCCTGCTATCCTTAATCGTCCTGTAAAAAGTGTGGGAGCAATAGCAGGCCATCCCATGAGACCTTCCATGTCTTCCAATAAATTCATTAAAAAGAAACACGTGTTCTCCCATACCACTAAGTCATCAGGGTGCTGTTGACCATGCTCCCCTCCCACCAATCGAACCCCAGGCCTTCCCCTGATGCTTACATTCTATGGCTGCTTCCCCCCTCACTCCCTCATTCCATCCTTACCCTCGGTCCACCCATCCCTTCCTGACGTTGTCTTTGGTGTACTTTCAGTGAGTCAATTCGTGGCGACTGCATCGCCTCGGTTGACCGCTTCCAAAGCCGAGTGTTTTTACTAAATTACTTCATTATCCGGTCTCCCCTTCCGCCTCGCTTCACACAACAACAGTCACTAACGACTCAAGTAAAAATGATTTGTTATCACCCGGCAGGATGCAACAAAGAAAACCTGCTGCGATTTTAGAATAACATCAAACTCAAAGAGGTTATGAAAAGGGCAACAATAAATCACAACTTTCAAATGAAAAACAACCGACAGCCATGTTGGGTCTAGGCCCCGCCCCCCCTGTGACTCACCTGGGCCAGGTGCCTGTGGGACGTGTCAGAGCGCCGCTTCACGTGCAGGGCGGTTCCCTGTGAAGACGGCACCGCGGGCCCCTGGGTGTCGGGGCCGGCGGCAGCGGCGGCGGATTGGTGCGGCACGACGTCCCCCTGATAGCCTACGAGGTTGCGGGTGCTGGTGGACTGCCGCCGGGTGCTCTGGTAAAGGGTGCCGCTGATGCTGGGCGGTTTCCCTCTGCTAGCCAGGGGCGGAACGATGACGTTCTGGGTCTTCGGTGCCGGCGCCTGGAGGGCCCCGAACTGGGCGGTCCGGTTGGGTGACGGGGGGTCGGCGGGTCCCTTGTTGTTGTTGTTGCCCGCGTTCCAGGTCCGATAGAGGAGTTCCGCTGCGTCACTCCCTTTCCGGCTCCTTCCTTCCAGCAGTTTGGCGGCCACCGAGTTCGGCTGGAATCAAATCACATTTTGAAATATCAATAATAAAGAACACATAAAAAAACAAAAGCAGAAATCCTTCGGAAAAAAAAGGAAAAGGGTTCCCACTTTGCGGTAGTTCCCAGCCACTAAGTGGCAAGTCTCTCTTAACACCCTTACTTTTCTCTGACTCACCCCCTACTCCTACAACTTGTTGGCAGGAGAAACAAGTGGGAGAGATGAATACCAGCCAATGAGCGCTGCCGGCTGAACCGGTGGTGTTAGCAGAGGAGCGGCAGGCAGACGGAATTATAGTGCCGCACAGCCAGGCTTTCCAGCCAAAGCAGCCAGCCAGGGAGGCAGTCAGGCAGAGTAAGGTTAATGCCCCTCCACTCTCTACAGTGATGCGTTGGTATACCACCCAGGCAGAGGGAGCATTACTGTGTCTTCACGCTTGGCTGCACGGCACAAGCGGGAGAACAAGAAGGAGGGAGGGAGAGAGAGAGAGAGAGAGAGAGAGAGAGAGAGAGAGAGAGAGAGAGAGAGAGAGAGAGAGAGAGAGAGAGAGAGAGAGAGAGAGAGAGAGAGAGAGAGAGAGAGAGAGAGAGAGAGAGAGAGAGAGAGAGAGTAAAGTGAATGGAGGGGGATGACGAAAGGGAAAAGTGCATAGGTCGGGGAAGATGAAGAGCAGTGCTGAGGGCGCTCGGAGAGAGGACACAGATGAGCAACAAGAAGTGGAGGGCTAGGTGAGCGGTAATAAGTAAGGGGAAAAACAGTAAGCTAACTGACGCACTGCAACGGTAATACAGCTGAGAGAGACAAAATTCTGGGAAGAAAATAAATTGAATATTAAAGACAATTTCAGAAAGAGGCACAAAAGTAATTCAATGACAGAGCTCAATAAGCAGGTTGAATAAACCTGACGTTGTCATGCGAGTGGCAGACTAATGGGAGCCTTTACAGCACACAGAAAGATAAGCTCTTCACCTCTGCCGTTTATACTTTAGGTGTGACATTTCCAGACCATTCAACGAATACCAGGAAAATTAATGTTGTGCATCACGAATGACCCTGATTGAGCACTTCCTTTACTAGTGTCAACAGGATTATAGATCAGCTGGCTGACATCCCAGAGAGGCCCAGGCAACGAGGAATGAAAGGGAGGGAAGAAAGCGAGATAAACTGAAACAAAGAGAGAGAGAGAGAGAGAGAGAGAGAGAAAGACAGAAAGAAATAGGGGAAGAAAGTAAGGACCGGAAGACAGAAAGGACAGAAAGAAATCACAAAACAAACTCCCAAGCACTGAAACCACTTACCTCTACAAACTGAAGAGGCAGAATTCCAACCTTGTCTCCTAGCCTAGCCTCGATCCAATGGTCATCCACTCTTCTGATAACGGTAAGAATGTCCGCCTGCAAATCACAATGTGACAAGAGAGAGATTGAGGGAGGTATACTTACAGAGAAACGGAAAAGGGAAAGGAATGACTCAGGGGCTAAACAGCAGACAGACGCAAGTTGCCGGGAACTGAGTATGCGAGATACTATAGATAGAGACGTTGACCCGCACTACTCCAAGAATCAACTAACATCCACTACCGTTGTGTCAGTGGGACCCGGTCCTTGCTTTGACTAGACAAGCTATAAAAACCCATTTAACCATCTGCCTTCACTTTGTTGTTGTTTTCTAGACGGGAGAGAAAAAAAACAAAAATAACACGGTAATGGAGGGTCTCCAAGCACTGTGCCCCTTACGTAACTCCCTCCCTGTTCATGGGAAGTAAGAAGTGCTGCAGAGGCCCCAGACTCGGCAGTGCCTCTGGCTCTACAAGTTTCTAGTGTTACTGAAAACCTTTCAGACTGCTGCCAGAACAAAAGACACAAAGCCACCGCCTTTATCGTCCAGTAGAACGATAGCAAACAGGATCCATCCATATGTTAACGCTATGATGACAATGTTACCATAATATACATGATGGCGATCTGCAAACTGCTCATTGGGGAGGTTCAGTGATTGAAAGAAAGCCAAACTCACTGAAACCTAGAAGAGATTTATGGGGAAACATGAGTTTCAGGTCTAAAGGGATAAGAGAATACAGTGAGAGAATGTGTTGCGTCTCTGGATTTATTTCCCTGCTGGGGTTTTAGACCGTTTTTACTTGTCCATACATTGAACGCATTGACAAATATGGGCCTGTGAAGCCATGGAGGCTATTGCAGTAATAAAGGGCTAGAACAAAAAAGCAATAATAATAAAAAAGAGATAGTATTGATACAGCGCATCTCAAAACTTCATTGACCACTCAAAGTGCAATCCAATTCACACACACACACCCACACGCGCACGCACGCAAACCGGCTTCAACGATGCAAAGAAACAGTCACAGCTCGTTCTGTACGGAACGAGGAGAGCCCGAGAATCAAACTAGCATAACGCCTTCGGTTGCCAGACAACCTTGCCTGCCTCGTAAGCTCCTACTGCCTGCCTGCCACCCATACAAATGATCTCAACCCGGTCCGACCCTGCCTTTACCGGGTGACTCATCCAGGGCTTCAGGGTTTGAGGCGCCGGGACCAACCTTGGCAAAGCCCAGACAGTACTTCCAGTCTTCCAGGTCCATCTCTCTGGGTTTGAAGTCCTGCAGGGCCCGACAGAGGGCCGGCACTTCGGGCTTCCCGGCCACGCCCTGCTTCTGGTGGGCCGCACCCTGGAGCCAGGCACCAGCGGGGGATGACCTCCCGCCGGCCGGAAGCCCCTCTCCGTAGTTCCGGTTCTCGTCCGCCTTGGGTCTCATGGAGCCAGTGTAGGCGGGGTTGGGCAGCACCAGCTCTCCCAAAGAGTCCTTGTGGTACAAGGCTCTTGTAGAAACCTGTGGAGGAGCAGAGGAGTTGTGTGTGTAGGGTTTTGTTTAGCTATCTCAGGACAAGCTTATAAGCTCAATTGCAACAACGTTGTAAAAAACCCAGCGAGCTGCTTATGGATGGGGGTGAAGTGAATCGTAATGTTCTGCACTGGTAGGGCCAACAAGGTTCAGCGTGCCCTTTTGGGGGGAACATTAAACTTATACCTTGACCTCGTTCTGCAGTGACAAAGTGGAGTCAGGTAGTTCAGAAAAGGACATTTGTTAAGAGAGTGGAGGGGTGTACGATAATAAGGCGAAATAGGACACATCAGAAACAGTACACTACTAAATAAGTGAATGCCAAGTCTCTCAAAAGCCCACACAACCCACACATCTAAAATATATTTTGTGACATTGAAAGATGTCATCTCGTGTCCAATAGTTTGTAAAATTATAATGTTGATATAATATAGCCCTATTATAAGATGACACATTTGCAAACAGTCAAGCCAATTACAAAGCCTCCAAAACATAAATTACAGGGTCCGCTAGGACACAATGGCAGTGCTACAAAACATGTTCTAGCAAAACATATGTTGGCTGATTACGATGGAGCATAATCATTATTTGTAGGTGGGCTGTGGGATGGTTATACACTTGCACATGAGTGCACAGCTGCATCACTGTTCTTTAGAAATAATGCATTTATACAAGTATAAGTGTTCTCTCGGTTTCACTACCTACGCTCAAGGTTTTAAAACACAAATGTGACAGCATGACACAGATACTCTACCAACATTATTAATAGTGTGTATTTGTTTACAAAGATCCCTCTCAGCAATATGACCCATTTCTGAGGACCAGTCCGGGTCAAGCTCCCCATGCACCGCTGCGTGCGTTCAGTGTCCCCCTCACCTCTTTATGCCTCTGCTGCTCTTTGCTTCGGTTTTCGCCCGTCTCCTGCTGACTCTCCCGGACCCCTGGGTTCTCTCTGGACAAGGGCACCATATAGCGGGGAGAATGTCCGCTCCTGTCGGGCCCCATGGGGTCCGGGGGGCCTCCGACTAGCCGTACTAGCAGGAGGTGGGCCGGGAGCTCATCCACGGTCCGAGCCAGGGTAGGGGTGAGGCACTCTGGACAGTACAACGGTGAGTAGGAGGATGCTCTCTTCTGGAGGCAGGCTTTACAAAAGGTGTGCTGGCAGGGTAGGATCTTAGCCGAAGCATCGAGCTGCTTGAAGCATAGAGGGCATTCCAGCAAGCCTAACAGAGCAAGCTCTTCCATCGAAAAGGCGGGTTTGGTGAGGAAATCGACTCTGAGACGGTTGCAAGACTGTAATCCACCATACTGTAGATAGGAAAATAGACAAAGATTCTAATTAAAGTGTCAAAATGTTAAACACACCAAAACACAATACTCAATAATACGAAAATGCTAAGCTTACCTAGCCTTGTTTACAGTATCACGTCAGACTGATAAGCCAGTGAGAGGAGTGGCACACTTTTAAACACTTTAAACACACACATGAGTAATAATGTGTTGATGATGATGATAATGATGATGATGGTACATTAGACTACAGTTGCGATAACAGAAATGAAATGAGCCGTGGTTCATCGGTCATATTGCATGCTTGTATACAAGGTTTACAATAACACCTGTGTGTTGCTCGCGGGGGCTACAGGTGTCACGTCAGCTCACCTGGCCACACAGGTGCCGTACGTAGTCTTTACAAGAAGTTTAAAGCAGATCACATATTCCTCTTCAGTCGAAACCCGATCAGTTTAGAGAAAAACGATCAGGAATGCGGGCAGCAAAAAAATCCAGAGCCAAAGTGCTATTCCATAAAGTCGGATTCAGAAATGCGCAACACTTTTCACCGGCGGGTTCTCTCGCTGTGACGCAGATGACGTCTCACGCACGGGACGGAATACGGCGGTTCCACGGGATAGGCGACGGCTGGCGAGAGCACGGTCTGAGAGGGCTTGCGTCCAGGGTGAATGACGACGTTATTACTTTAAATAAGGGCTCCGGGGCTCCGTACCGTGTCAACATAGCTCCCTCACAGCTGCTCATGGGAGATAAGTTACAGTATTACAGTTGCACTGTCACATTTACCTTTACTCAGGCATTTGTGACGTCATGAATCCACGGTTGAAATCGGGAAACAAGATTTGTTCTGAACCCTAATACTGAACTGCATATAATGAGGCAATCTGAGATTATGCATTTCATTTATGCGCTGGTTCAAAAAAGTAAGTATCCACTATTTGTTGCAAAAATAAAAAATGCCATCTCACTGTCCTTATTTTCTAAGTGCGCTCTGAGAATAGCTCTTTAATAATTTGTGCTTTAAAAAGTCATCCGAGAGCTTTATCAAATGTCCATGTACTTTGGTCTCCCTCTGCTGGTGTGGATCAAGAAGTCGGCTCTGGTGATTATTTCTAGTCTTGATTCAGAGGAAAGTAGGCTAAAACAAGTAGTTGTAGGCCTCGCTTTAGTACAAATCAAGAGTAACTGTACTAGAAGTAGTAACCTTGTGGTATCAGTAGTAGTCTCGTATAGGTCTACTACAATACAAATAAATAAACTTAGCCTTTATAAAAGCAAGTCTTGGTTAGTTGCTGAGTCAGAATCCTGTTTGCTATTTATTTATGTGGCACATAATTAATGTCTGTTCACTCATTTGATAAATTGGATACACATCCCCCACCATCTCCCAACCCAAAATTCCCCTTCTTACATCTGAAGAATGAATTATTCAGCCATACCGGCTATGTAGAGAAAGTTCAGGACATCCATTGAATTTTTTAAACAGATATTAATCTTTCATTTGGTCTTCCACGTCAGCATAACTTGGGGAATTCTTGAATATATGACTTTTACAGGATGGTGTGTAGAGGCCATGACTTATTCATGTGTTCATATCAATGTGGTCAGGCTACAGCAGAACCTTTCCTTTCCACCTCTAACAAGTTACCAGCAGGATCACTTGTAGCCCATACGACAAACAAGATTATCCTTAGGCTCTGTGCATTTGGTGTATTTTGTCCGACATGTGATGTGATTAAAAATCGTGTTTCCTTGGAAAAACACTGAACCAAGTACTGCAGCAACAAACAAAAAAGGCAGCCAAGTAACTGGCCTTGCTTTCATTGTTCGATTCAGCATTCCCCCATGGACCCACTGTGTGGGGAAGACGCTGTATGTGCACTACAAAGAGCCTATAGGGCTTGTACACCCAAATGCATCATGGGATTTTTTTGTTAGCGATACTCCGCCCTTTTGAGCATACTCAAGAGAGCTGTAGTACTATAAAATCTTAAATAGCCATAAATATACTGTAACCTACGCTAATTAAAACTTTGTTTGGCCACATCTTGCCTAATAAATCCTGTGGCACTTTCTCAGTGTTCTTTCATAATGATGCATCATTTTCCAATGAATGACAATGAAAATTACCTAAAAAACACAACTGCACACTCTTTTGCACACAAAATGAAGGTGGTCAATGGAAGTTATGTTGCAATGTCCAAGCCCCATGCAGACTGGGTTGTGCCCATTATCGGCCACTGCTTCTGATTAAAAGTCAATGCAGAAATGACGACTAGCATCATCACTAAGCAGAGACAACCAGACCGGACACCTTAAAGGCCGCCTTTATGTCTGTAATGGGCTGGGCTT
>NC_044057.1:18733231-18738231 GCF_902167405.1 Gadus morhua
TACATACATGCATACTCACCCGCACACACACACATACACACACACAACCACACACACACACACACCTATGTATACACAAACACACACATGCTCCAAATGCCTCCTCCGTACCTCTGGGAGATCATTTGCGTTTCCTGCATTGCCCCCCTCCTACCCCATCCCAGCTCGACCCACTCTCCTCACTCAGAGCGTCTTGGGATCGCTCACTCTCTTATTACTGTTTTCCCAGGGCTCTTTCAGCCACTGGTCACTCTGGCCGAGCCCTCTGTTGCAAGGCCATCTGAAACAGGACACTGCCTTCCGCCCTGTGGTCCATTTTCCTTTCCTGAAACTAGAGCAGAGGAGCGCAGAGTTGGACAGAGAGTAAAGGTGCTGGTCATTAGCCTGGAACACATTCCTTTAGGCTTCCATGAAAGTGGCAAGAGAAAAGGACTTTGTCTGTGTGTGTGTGTGTGTGTGTGTGTGTGTGTGTGTGTGTGTGTGTGTGTGTGTGTGTGTGTGTGTGTGTGTGTGTGTGTGTGTGTGTGTGTGTGTGTGTGTGTGTGTGTGTGTGTGTGTGAGAATTCTTCCCCACAGTGATGCCAAAACATTTTCACATTCCAAGTCTGGAGGGAAATCAAATAAACCCTGGCAGAGTTGGAGCAGTGTCTTTGAATTGTTCTATTCAGGAAGCCATTTCTCAGTCTTTGAACGAGCAGGGAATTTTATTATTATTTCCTGTTCCGCCTTTTCGTATTCAAATGAGCTGAGTAATAAATATGGCAATGGGGGATTGGGTTAAATCTTTAGGGTATAAATTGTATTTAATTCAGAGTCCCGGTATTCCGGACAAGCTAAGAGCAGAGCAAGCAATCAGGTGAAGACGTAGGGACAGAGACAGAGAGAGTTTGGGTGATAATCCATGAAGGGCAAAATAAATTAGACAGGGCAAGGTGCAACCCAACCAATGAATTATAAACACCAAACGCCTCTCTGCACTTTCCCTGAAGTCACAGTACACAGGAAATGTAGAGTTTCAAAGTTGAAGCCGTAACACGATTATTTACGCTTGCCATATGCTTGAGGATGATGAAAATAAATAATATCTCAAATGACTGGGCATATTTCTTTCACTCATGTTCTGTGGAACAAACCCTCTTAATTGCAACCTTTGATGCGATTCTGTGTGTCTAATTCCCCCTTCAGTTGCCAGATACTTGTGTTACGGATTCTGTTTGTGCATGCCTGTCTGAACAACGCACAGCAATTCAAAATAGGTTAAGAACTACTTCTTTTTTTAATTGTTAATCATGCACATCCACTTCACAATGTGCTTTCGTATAAAATTAGCATTGCGGTCAGGAAATGACTGAACAAACAAACAAAAAATCAAAGCCCTACTGCTGAGCTGCTGTCCCCAACTGAATAGCAGAAAGCATACAAATATGGAAAATATTCAAACTCCAACAGCACAAAGCAGGAAAAAAGGGAAAAGGATAGGTACAATACACAACATTCAACATCCCTGTTCAGGGATGCACCAGCCTGAGCCAAAATGGCAAAAAGCCGATGTTTAAACAAGCTATAGTATTGCAGAAAGATCTATAGCAGTTCATTGATCTGCAAAAGGATCCATGGCCCGTTTGAAGCCATGGTATACATTGCCCTAACCCTTCACACAAGACTACTGTCCCAAAGAACAGCCCAGGGCAAAATACCCATGCTCCAATGTTTAAAGAGAGCATTGGTTGGGACAATATACAAATGTTTATAGCTTGACGTCAAGCCATCTGACTTTTCAGATTAAGTGAAAAAGCATCTCTTTGGGGCCTTAAGCTAGGGTAGGAAATGTGAGAAACCAGCCAGAGTAAAGTCAATTTTTTGAAGCATCCAACCGAATAAATGCCGCCCATCCCATCAGGTCTCCCTCCAAAGACACTCCCCCAACACGTGTCTATCTAATAATTTCATGAAGGCCATTAAAAAAAGATGGAACAGGCTTATTATAGGCCTGCAGAGATAACAGATACTCAATGTTTTGTGTTTTTTTTGGCAGAGCATTTGATTTATTGATAGCTGTCTGGATGAAAAGAGAGTTGGCCAAAATGCTTCGAAAAAATGATATGCTAACCTAGCTTTCAGCCATACTCTCAGAAATTGTGGGATACGTGGTTGGCTCAAAGTTAACATAGGGTTCATGTGATTGAAGTGCCCCACAATCATTTACATTTACATTTACATTTAGGGCATTTAGCAGACGCTTTTATCCAAAGCGACTTACAATAAGTACATTTGTCATAAGAAGTGCATCAATATATCGCTGTCGGTACAGAAAGGATGTTCATAGAACCAAGTGCAAGTACAACAATCGCTAGGCTAACCAATTCCCTGTGTTACAGCAATGATAGAAGCTACTGCAGTTGCTACACAGTTAAGTACTATAATACAATACAATACAATGCAACACAACACAATACAGTGTACAATGGTGGCCAGAAGGGGGGGATCACCACCAGATTGATCCGCCCCGTTGTGTGACTCACTATTTGCCCCTTTGGGGGGGAACAGCCCCTCTAATGCTGCTGGGGGTGGACCTTTTGAGAGGTGTATCACCTCACTTCACATGCTCACTAGGCCTTCTCAACAGGGCTGTGTGGAGGAGTTCGCCGTGCCTGTCATGAGGCGTAGGGGGCGCTAAACTAGAGAGACACCATGCATTTATTTGTGTGCATTGGCTTGTGGGTCACGGTGAAGGTTAACACCCTCAGCATGCCCTCACACATGTATGCTGTGAAACACACACTTTCACACCGGTGCGCATACACACATACACAGACTACACACACACACACACACATACATATTTGTCTATATGTGTGTGTGCATAATATATATTAATGTATTATTTTTGAATGCATTAGATGTCCTCCACAGAGACGCTATAAGTACATTTGTACTGAGTACTGTTGCATTATTGAACATTTAGCTCTGCACTTTAACTCTGAGCCCTGTCGTTGCCACACACACACGCACACACACACCACACATACACACACACACCACACACACACATGCACACACAAAACACTCAAGCACACATACAGAGGATTATAATGTTGAAAGCTGATTCAGAAAATCTCTGATAGTCTTCTATCCTCATCATTGAATGCCCTCCAACCGCCCACCGCCCACCGCCCACCGCCGACTGCCACCCCCCCCCCTCCACCCCAGACTATATCTGGTATAGACTGGCAGTGTGATTCAGCTACGCTCCTTTTCCCTCCTGCGAGCGCGTCTCGGGTTCCTTGCAGAGCTCTGGTGTTGGGCCGGGCGGGCCCGGTGGATTGATGCTCAGCTCCGTCTGAAGTTAATCATGGGGCTGAGCCGGGGCCGCTGTTCATGGTGGTGGTCCGAGTTATCATGGATTCATCACAGGGGTCCGTTCCCCCGTCCACACACATACACACACACACACACACACATTCAAGGACACACACACACACACACACACACACACACACATTCGAGGAAACGCACGCACACACACACACATTCAAGGACTCGCACACATTCACACACCGACACACACACGAGGATACACAGACAAATACGCGGACGCACACATTTGCTGGCACAGGCATAAACACAGACATACACTCACACACATGCGCGCACACACTCACACACACACACACACTTACATGGACACATGCATATACAGAGATGCACAAGCACTTGTGGGTACACATGCATACACACAGAGAGGCACAGACACGTGCACACACACACACACACACACACGCACACACACACACACACACACACACACACACACACACACACACACACACACACACACACACACACACACACACACACACACACACACACACGCACACACACACACACACACACACACACAGAGTCCCCTCCTCCTGCGTGGTCCCGTGCCTATAGGCCGGCTGGGAGTGTCCCCGAAGTTCATCCAGGAGCCTTGCGCCAGATGTTCACATCGGAAAATGTAATCTTGGAATGTATGGCATGGTACAATGAAATCACTGGAGATGAGGAAAGCTGAAGCTTTAGACAGTAAGCCTCAACCCAAGTGCGAGAGACGTCTGGTGGCAAAGCTCTTGATGGGGAAATGTTCCAGATCGGAGCTGGGGGAAACCAGGTTGCCTCATAAAAAGAGAATGAATGTAGAAATGAGTGAAAGCGGATCGTGATGTATACCCACTAAACTAAATATTCGCCACTCTGCTCCAGAACACCTTGCGGGGTGCTGCTTGCTACTAGATGATGTTTGAGATGTGTTGCTCCGATGATTAATTCCTTCCCGTCGTTACATGTGTGGAATGCAGTGAAGGATTAGACGGCGATAGCACACATCTGTGTCAAATCCTTCTTTAGCTCGTTCCAGAGGTCAGCCGCCTTCACTGGTGTGAAAGATGACGTCTCAACACGCGGTTTTATGATGAAATTCCTCTGAAACTCCCGGCTTTGCCTCGCCCTTTTTTTGATTCTATCATCCATCATCCATCCAGAAGTAATACACACCAAATGGTAAATATCATTTGTTTTGGGGGATGTGTGCCGTGATGGCTTAATAATGGGTCGCAGCACAGGGTTAAATTAGAGTTTCAGACCATGGTCTGGAGTCATCTAGCGATGGTCTCTAAACAGTGTCACTGGAGCAATAGAGATTAACGAGAAGCTGGGTTTGTTAATACTCTACAGCTGCAGTGTACGAAGAAGAGGCGAAGCCAACAGGGCTCAGTTCTGGGTTGTTTGCTAAGTCTATTTACTCTGTGAAACGCTGCTTGGTCTTTTCCACAGGGTCCATGATGCACATGGAACACAGCCGCATATGTAATGAACATTGCAGTACAATAATACATCAAACAATACAATGTAATATATTATCATAATATAATATACCTTAATTATCACAACTACATTTATGCTTGTCAAGGCACTCTTTGCGAGAATTTCTCGACATTTCCGGACATTATTATTGTTTC
>NC_044057.1:18743231-18745731 GCF_902167405.1 Gadus morhua
CTGCTTTGTCCTCAACGGCCTTCCGTACATTACCTCCGGCCGATGCCACCAGACGCTCCAATAAGACTACAACGCAACAATCTTATCACAGTAAGACAACGCCTTAGTTAGACATTTTACTACAGTCATTTGAGAATACAACTTTTTATAACGTCCTAACTTCGCCTCAGTATTGAGCCTTCCATTGTTCTCCCTTCTCTCAAAAAACCTCACTGTTGATTATAATAATTCCACCCCTCAAAAAGGCTCTGGCGCGTTGTGAGACTCTTAATACCCAGCCTGTAATCATCGTGTCAGTCGTCCTGCCTCACGCTGAGCCAGCGCTCTGCTGAGTAAGTCAGGGGCCCGTCTTAAGAAGACAGAAGACAAAGTCGCGGGTCTGGCATGTATGAGATGCGTTCTGTCATTGAAGATTCAACCTAATTTACCCCCGAGAGCGGGATTTGGATTATTGACCGTCTATGATGACGAGTGGGAGGCTATCTGGGTGCCCTGTGTAGGATCCCCTTGGTTATTGATCTGCTCGTTAGCAGTGCTTGAAGGGGTGGGAGGGGGTGGGCTTCAAACAGGGTCAGGTGAGTGTGTGAGATAGGGCACATTTCACCACTGATGCGGATTTTTGATAAAAAGCTGAACCATCGATTTCTTCCTGCAACGTTAGTGTTCGGGACGAGTTGAGCACTGGGTGAAGTGTCCCGTATGAGAGGGGAAGAGGTACCACTCCTGATATATAGAACACAGTTGTACTATGTTTATATAATATTGAAAATGATGTTATATAGTGTATGTACAGTATATTAAGTCACAGCCGCCCTTTGATTGATTGACCACATTCAACCACGCAGTGGTGCTAACGCTAGTCCTGAATAGTTTCTTCCCTCGATGCATAGAGCGGTCAACACAACACCACATACAGTTGTATGAGCTGGAGATTAGTCAGAATCTACAAACATGACCTTAGGTTTACCTGGGTAAATTAGAACCTGTGTAGGCCTTGCATATTTATTTACCTTTCCACCCATTAGCAATTAAAGACTGAATTGTACCTGAACTTCGAGAGATGCTTCATGAACCACCTCCAGAGTGCAAGCTTGTTTACCTTGTCGCTCTGAGTAAACAACGTGTTGGACATGCCCACTCGCCGAGTCATACCTAGCCTGAAACAACAATATCACAGAGGATAAAGATTTCGTTTCATCCCCTTCCTTGTTAATACATGAGGGATACTTAATGCTCTTGCTGTATAAGCTTTTTTTAAAAGGCATTCATATGCACTGATCTGCGTCCATATGGCTCGCTGACAAAGAGCTTTGAACCACAATGAAATGTCAACAAAAACAAAAGCTATGTGCAGTAGCTTTAAGCGCCGTTCCCATGTCAGCATGCACTGACGATTGATGTCAGTTCATATATTCACCTATGATGACGTTCAAGTGTTTGTCGTTTTAACACAACTTACACTAATTATAACCCTTATATATTATATCCTTATATTGAGTGCCTCGTGTCACACTTAGCCTTAACCAAGCGTTATTTTTGGTGTTTGAACTTGTGTTGGAGGACATTTTGTGCCCCATGAGGGAAGACAGCTCTTCATCTATCAGCGATGTGAGACAGGTTTTTTATTTGGGGGAGGGGGGGGGGGTGGAACGCTGTTCTTTGCTTTCGCTCGCCCCAAATCCTCTTCCTCGCAATGGAGTATTGTGGCGACACTGCAGAATACGTTAGCTAAAAATAGTGGCGTCTATAAATGGTGAATGCGATGTGCGGTTACTCTACCTTCCCCCATTTCTTGAGGATCTCTGAAGACGCACTGAGAGAGAGACAGCGAGAGACAGCGAGAGAGAGAGAGAGAGAGAGAGAGAAAGAGAGAGACCTCAAAATGTCAAGAAGGAGTGGTCTATTTCACTTCCTAAATGGCGCCAATTGGTGTATTTGGGATGTGTGGTGGGGAGGGACAGGGCACAGTTTTGCAACAGCAGCCAAAATGATTGTGATTCCAGCCCACGCCAGTGGAACGGCTCTTCTGCAGTGAGCAAGGAGATGCATGGAGAAGTGTGCTATTGTGCAGAAATCTTGAAGCGTGACTGATGAATTGTTAAGCCTCCGTTTCATTCTTCCCACTCTGAGCGGTGAAAAGTAAGCGTGTTTAATTAAATCAATTTAGACTCAATTTTAATTAAGATCTTGGACGTTTCTATTTGAATGGAGAGAAAGAAAGCGAGAAGAAAAAGGAGAAACGGAAATAGATTTTGAATCAATTTAATCAACCTTTTCATTCTCTTACAGTCAGGGGGATAATCAAATATCAATTAGCATTATACATTCTAACTACACAACATTGTCTACCCTACACATTATGATAGCATGGGACAAGAATGAAACAGCACAGTTGCAAAACAGAAGGCTAGGTAGTGCCCCCCTACTTGGCCGAAGCCACAGGCTCAATGCACTAGATCGAATCCACCGAAAAGAAGAAAATGCATTGAACGGTTGTTGA